>NC_133860.1:38313482-38621815 GCF_047830755.1 Zonotrichia albicollis
ACGTAACTAACTATTAACTGATTGGAAACTCCAGATTAGAAAAGACCCATTCCTATTTGTTTCAGACCTCTTCCCTCCAGACTACTCCAATCTCAACAGAAATTGGTGTGAACTAGAAATAGACAAATATACATGATGGAGCTGCATGTGCCAAAACTCTCTTTAGGTTCACTGATCCCATCTAATCCCAGCACAAAATGTCTCCCTAGAATTACCTACCCTATAGGTAGATCTGGCTGCCATTCAGGTCACTATTCTTGGTGTTAAATTACAGTGATTAGCCCTGCCTATCTGCTACACTAGAATATTCTTAAATGGTTTCTGCTTTATTTACAAACATTTTTAAATGTGGCTGAACTAAAATCACTGGTCAGACCTCCCAGTCTTGAAAAAATGCATCATCTGTTAAGGAGAAACTCTTCTCCTATCATTTCCAAGGGAGCAGTATCAAAGTGCAAAACTTACAAGTGAGTGATAAAATTGCATCAGGGATATTAATTTCAAAAAGTTTAGCAGAAGGAAAGTCACATTAAAACTTCACTCTGACAGTTCCTTTCACAAATTATTGGAGGGGCACTTATTCAAATGCTGTTCAACCAGCAAAATGGTTATCATATTCATTAGGCTATTTATTTGACAACTTTTTCAATAATTTATCTAGATCTGATGATACTGCTTTTGTAAGTGCTTTTGTAAATTATCTGTCTCACCTAATTTTTCTGCCACAGGTTCCTGTGGACTGCTTTTGTACAAGTGTCATAGAAACCTTTCCCCCTTCTGTGCCTGACTGATTGCACCTACTGCACCTGAATAATATTTGCAATGGAGAAGAGAACTTGTCTTTCCTAATTAGAGAGCTTGACTGTTCTTATAGATGATCAAGTTTTTTAATCTCTTTGTCCTTTGAATCTGAACTATAAATTTTGTTTATATATCCTTCACACAAGGTGGATTTTGTCTTTTTAAGTTCTTCTGCATGTTCATCTCCCTGTCTGAAAAATAAACTGGTGGGAGTGAAGGAGAGAGGGCAAATTGCCAGTCTGATCAGATGCTTGTCTCACTGAGTCATCAGGAGCCCCACTCTTTCAGGATGGGGCAAGCAGTTGGTAGAAGAGCAAATTTCAGGGGATGGTGAGAAAATTGTCTCAGTGGTTACCTTATTTTGGAGGGTTCAATATTTTCTGTCTCTTGTTTCTTTGTGGAGATAGCTGGGGTGGGGTATGGGGAGGAAGTGGCTTTTTTCATTAGTCATAAAGGCAAAGGGAGGTGTACCTTTCCTCTTCTAAAATTGCAATGCTCCTAAAAGCTGCTTGGTTTCTGGCTGTATTTGTTTGTTTGTTTGGTTTGGTTTATTTGTGGGTTTTTGCAAGTGTTTCTTCAGGCACATAGGACAAGTGAACAAGTAAATGTCACTGCTAGAGCCTCCCCGGCACCAGGACGACAATCAGCCCGAAGACCCGTAGAGACACACCTATTTTTTCTTGGGCTGGTAGTGGAACTTCACACTTCAGTGTTGCCTTATCAAACCTGAACCTTTGAGAAAGCCCTTATATAGAACCCATCTCAAAGAGGCTCAGTTCATAAGTTGGTAAACAACTCAGCTGCTTCAAAGATAGTGGGAGTCTTTGACTACATATGGTTATTGTCTTCTTCATCATGAAAAAAAGCAGATGAAAAGCAGATTAAAAAGCTAGCAAATGTAGAGGTAGCATGACAAATGTGGTCAAAGGTGTGGCATAGCTTCACTGAAAGATGACATAGGGTGCTTTAGCTCAGCAAAGAAGCTGATGAGGAGGTGTGATAGGTACAACCACTTCTGAAAGACAGAGAAAAGGCGAATAGAAAATTTAGTTACTGCTTCTTAGAACACAAGGTCCAAGGGCATCAAACAAACTGAACAGGTGGTTAACTTAAAACACATGAATACAAATAATATATAGATGCACTGAGAAATTCTTTAGCTGGGAAACCATGAATACTGAGGGGTGATAAGGCAAACTCATTGCAGTCAAATACAGCCAGACAACTGAATGAAAAACTGCTGCTACAATTACAGTAAAATCTGTAGACTGCAGGTAGAACTGAAGGAATGATAAACCACAGAAGCTATTATAAAGGGACTAATCAAGTGTATAGTAAAAAGATATTGAAATCATTCAGACCTGGATGCCAAATTTTTGAAGGTTTTGAGAGTTAGACCCTTTATAGCGTCACCTGTGATTATCAACTCCACATAGATCTACATTCAAAAACGTCAGGTCTTGTTATGCTTTGCCATTTTTCCAGAATTTTGGTTCACATTTAGAATAATACTTTTTTTTTTCTTCCTAAGTCTCCCGGAGCTCATGAGAAATTTAATAGAAGTTCTGGAAAAATCTATAGGAATGCCATCTCTACAAGAGTCTGTGACACTCACTTTCAAACTCTGGAGTGTGCAGTGCCATAACTACACCACATATTTGTTAACACAAACAAATAGGGCAATATTCTTATTTCATTCTTATGACCTTTTGCTTCAAGGGTAAATGCAATCTTAAATTCTAACACTTCTCAGCTTTTGCAGTGGCATTCTAAGAGGCTCAGTTTTAAACAAGATGGAACATGTTCACAGCTGAAACCTAAATGGGTTCTGCATCCCTGTTGAAATGTTCTGCTTAAATGTTTGATCCTTAATGCAGTCTACACTCTGCCCACAGCAAATGTTCCTCCCAGCTGCTGTTCTTCCCATTAACAGGAAGGGGAAGAAGAATTAAGGTACTACTCTATCCAAACATGTTGAAGCCAAGAGTTCTTTAGCTGCTATCCAATATGGATTGGACTATAAGACATTTAGTAGTTGACTGCCCATATATTCAGAACTCATGCTGCATGCAAATAACATTTATTTGGTTAGAAACATGATAATTTAGTCCTTTAAATTTTCAGTCATTCAAACAGGGCTTCCTTCTCCTTTCCATTCTGGAAAACACTCACCAAGTAGGATAAATATGAAGATTTTTTTTTCATTCTTTCCCTACGTTTAGCCGTAAGGGGAAGTTTTGTCTTGAAGTGAAAGGAGAGAAAACGAAAGCCCTACGATCATGCTGGATTAAGCCTATTAATCCCTGAATTATCATAGATTAGTCACTGTGTTTCCACCTGATGAATTTCTGAATTTTTATCCCCTCCTGCCCTTTGTCTCCTTTCTCATTCTTCATTACTCATATAAGTATGAGGAAAATAGAATCTCCTTCTATTTCCAGACACTGCAGGTACAAAAAACAAACACAAAACCCAAAATGAAAAAAAAACAATAACAAAGAGATGAAACTAAAAAACCCTCATTTAGACAAAGCTAAAAAAAAAGTAACAACTTTCAGATTAACACAGTGACAAACCAATTTTTCCCTCCAGCTGTGAAGATACTAGTACAAAGTTATATCATCCTGATTAATTTTCAAGGCAGATATTGCAGTTCCTCCTGTTCAGTGGAATGCAGATACATCTGGAATTCATTCCAGGCACGAGATGAAGCCCTGTGAGAGGATCCACTGTGCTAGACAAGCCTGTCAAACTCTGTCTATTCCTCAATTCCTCAGTCTCACCCAGTAGCCTCAGAGCCACTGTACTTCATTTTTGGCCTTATGTTAATGGAAATTATTTGGAAGGACACTTTTCTTTCAGACCAGGCTGCTTGCGGAAAGCTCAATCACTCTCATCAACCTGTCTCCTTTCATCTAGATGACTCTGGGAAGGAGAAATAATTCACCTAAAATATCTGAGTGCCAAAAATTTACTCACCCCTCCCTGGGAGGGTTGGAATATAGGTGGGTTTTTTCCTGTTCAGATTCTTTCTTTTTTCTTCTGTTATGTTTTTCTTGTGGCCATCTGACTGTGCACTAACTAACACAGCATATTAGGAAAGCAGAATTCATGTGAGTGTATTAAATTACCCAGTGCAAGCTTATTGCAATTGGTCACATTTTTTCTTTTCTCTGTTTTAGCAGAGTCTTATCTCTTAGCTTTCTACCACAAGCTTCTTTGAGGTGGGGAGGAAAGGCATGAGAGAACACTCAATCCATAGAGAACAAAATGTAAAAAATTAGACACACAAATGAAAAGTGAAAAAAACCTCTTAAAACAAGCATTTTGGTGAGGCTCTGTGACTGCAGAGCTTCCCCTTTCCATGTCTGGGAGAAATGACCAAGGACACAGTACTTCTGGAAGAGTGTTGTGCTATTATAATAATATACCATGTTTAGCAAAGTAATATCATTACCATACTCCACCAATACCAGCCTCTTTTGTGGGAGTTATTCTTCACTGTGGAAATAATTCAACATTCACTGGCCCAGAGCAATGATAGGCAATTAGGAGGGATATGATGGCACAATGGCTAGATCTCTCACTGGGGGATATAAGAGACAAGGTACAAGATCCTTCTCTAGCATCTATTTAATTATTTATAAGCCCTAGTAGACAGTATTTATCTACTTTAATAATACTAACAAGAGTTTTCATTTGGAAAAGTCATATTTCAAGTATGTGGCTGCATCATGGCGAGAGTACTCCTCTACGTTGTGGACAAGCTGCTTTTTGATTTCTTAAACTGACTCAGGAACAGAAGCTCATTAGCAATTAGCCATTCTAGTGAGCAGAAGACTGTTCTCCTTTCCCTTGGGTTTCCCCCCCCCAAACAACAATGCCATTCCTGTGGCAAGAAAAAAGCATCCCAGCTGGTAGGTTTCCTCGTGTCATTTGATACCTTTTTTCTGGAACATATAAGGAAGTTGTTATAAGTGAGTAATACAACAGTCGGCTCTCACAATTAAGAGACAGATATTAGGTGGAGGTTAAAAGGTAGAGTGATGTTCTGGCAATACGTCCTCCCACATTCCCCTTTCCCTTTCCCCCTTGCCCTTGTAGTAGCCTCAGCTGCCAGGACATTTGGAGAAGGCGGGCTTGTTACCAGGAGGCGCAGTGTAACAACACCTGACCTCCAATTAAGGTGTAGGAAAGTGATCTCCACCGGTGGATGTCAGAGAAGGAGCTGACTGACAAAACTTTGGGCAGAGCTAAGGGCATAAAAGGCAGAGCATTCCTTTTGTAGATGAGCCTGTGGCTGGTAGTCATGGGGGTGGGGCTTAGCTCAGCTCCATTCCCAGCATTGTAATGTTTTCCTTATTTAGTCCTTTTGTTGTATTTTTGTTAAGGTTTAATAAACCTTTAAAATTTTAAAAGTGAGCTGTCGTTTCTCACAAAGTCAATAACTGTTGTAAATGGATTTTGAAGTCCTCTGAAATGGACTTTGCTTGTGGGAGCAAGTCAGCAGTGTGGCATCATCTTGACTCTTTCAGGGAAAACAAACCCAAGGGAAAACGTTCAAGCCACCACAAACTCTGGGTCAGGGTGGAGGGGCCAAGAGCCCTGGCCCCAGTACTAAGGCCTGTGGAGTAGACTTTGTTACAAATCAGCTAAGCTGAAATACATTTTTTTGAGGATTACTGAGAGAACAGCTAACAGCAGGATAATTTGGTTAGAGACATGGAATTAGGTGAAGGAGTGGCTTAAAATAAACGGCTTAGATGTTTTAAAGCTATGACTAATAGGAGAGACAGAAAGAGTGTTCTGGATTATTTTTTGTGTTAGATTTTTGAAGAAAGCACTCAAGAAGATTTGCTGGTGGCGAAGGCTGTGTTGAGGAGGAAGTAATGTGAGTATGAGCACACGGCACTGGGCACAGATACAGAACCACAGAGGGCTGATACAGGAGTCTCTCTCATGGGAAAGGGTGCTTGGCAGGGTATAGTTTAGGAAATTATCTGTACTCATGGGTTGTTATTCCACTTTGGACTAGGAAATAGTTTTGCATTGAAAGGGATTTTTCTTAGTTTTCATAACATATTTTGGTTGCAGTTTTTCTCAAACAGAAACTGAAACACTGATGCAGCAAGCCCTATCAGCAATCAAAATACCACTGGGAAGCAAAATCAGCATCATATTTTATGCTTGGAATGGGCTTGCAGCAGTACCAATACTCCAATCCATCCCTCACTAGGCAATTTGTCATCATTACTTTTACTTTAACTGCACAGAAATTAAAAGAAAAAAAAATTAAAAGATCACAAAAAAAAAGGGCCAGCAAAAATGGCAGTCAAATTGTCCCAATATGTGATCAGAAGTAATTAAGGTGGTTATTGTGCCCTGGGCCTCAGTAAACCCCTAAGAAGTATTTAAGTTTTAGTGTAATGAGGCAGGGAGTAAGTTAAGTTTTGAGAACTCATTTGAGCAGTGGAGAACCTTTTGCCAGAGTAGTTCTGCCCCACCATGCAAGTCAGATGTCCAAAACTGCAGGGCCCTGCCAGGCCCTCAGTTTTCCAGCTCTGCTTCTCATTTTTACAGGGATGAAACTGAGACAATGCACAAGGTGTTGAGATTCCAGCTTCTCTCCACCCGGCTCCATGAGCCCCTGGCTCTCCACAGCCCTGTTTTGCTTCTCTGACAATGAAATTCTCTATGGCAATTGTTGCCCTGATTTGTGCATGGAATCAATTCCTTCAGAGGACAAGAACAAGGTGTCCATGTGCATGGGAAGGGCACCATCACCATGCTCATTGTTGGACCACTGCCAGTAGGTGTTCAGCTCTTGGTCACACCACGCCACAGTCAGGCTATGCTGCAGGTGGGGCTTAGGTTTGTAGCAGTGCTCTCCTTTTGAAAAGAAAAGCATTTGCAATTCCAAAATTTTAAAACACGGTGGTGGTTGCAGTGGGCAGGGGAATCCAACTCAGAATATTCAGAAACTGACAGCACCAGGGAGAGGTAAGCCATGCTTTGCTTGATCTTCTGAGCAGCCTGACCTCTGCTAGGCCTGATGTAAAGCAGCCCTGACCATGAGCTACTTCCAGCACAAATGAGGGGTGATTAGAGCAGTAAAAAGTCCCCTCCTGTAGTTCTTTTAAACTCTGTTGGAGGCTGGGTGGAGGGAGGGACTGGAGAGGGAGGAAGGTGCACAAAGAACCTTGCAGTGCAAGGACTTGGAGAATAGAGGTTCATTTCATGTCTCTGTCAGGAAAAATGCACAGTCATGAGCACATAAAATTCTGCACTTCAGACACTTCATTTGCTGTAGAGCATCTCTTCAAGGAAGACAAAATTTGAGAGTATGGCATAAGCCATGATGACCTCATGAGCCATTATAACTAAGGAATAGACCTAATTCCATTTTGTGATAAATCATGAATTGATCTTCCATTTACGTCCTCTTTTTAAAAACAGCGGTGTGGCTACAGCTTTGGGGCTATGAAATGACTGTCTCATGGATGGAAATTGTGTTGCTGTTTCTGCAGATCATTTGGGAGCAGCCAAAGTTGCCTTTCTATTTGTCCCTTCCCAGCCCCTGCCCTGTGCCTTGGATGCCAACGCCGAGCAGCAGCACCATGTCCTGCCCCGTGGCTGCAGGCACCTGTGGTTTGGGGCAGCTCTAACCATCAAGTGCCTAAATTGAGCTGGGAGGACACACTGTGTGGGAAGGAGCCTGAGGATGTGGCAGCTTTCCACGCTTAAGGATGTCCATTTGCTGCAGGGTTGGTGAGCAACGCCATGTCCCCGGTGCAGCAGGAATCCTTCCCGTGGCTCCTCCAGGCTCCAACTGCGGTGGCACTGAGGCCACTCTGTGACCAAATTTGCAGTGAGCCCTCTGAGCTCAGGGGCACGCCAGCACTGCCGGCCAGCCTGACTTGCCTGGCATTCCTTGCAGGCTCTGCCCTCTCAGGGAGCGTCTGGAAACCATCCCGGCAAGTCCTGTTCCTGCAACCAGGGCCAGCGCTGACCGGGCCTGGCTTTGTGAAGCCCCGTGTTAGTGCTCCCGTGGCCATGCACCGAGGTGGCAGTCAGCTGCAACACAGAGCATGGCTTGATTGGCAAGCAAAACCTTCTCATCAGAGTGTGAGGGCTGTGTGCCCTTCCTCCTGAGCCCCCTTGCAGCAGGTAGGCCGAGGGAACACTCTGTGCCTGGGCACTCTGAGGGCTGGCCAGCTCCGAGCAAGGACAGCCCTGCCTTCCCTTTGGCTGTAGGACATTACGGGCACGGATGCTGCGTGAGCACCCAGACAGAGGCAGTGAACAGGATTGTGCTGCCCAACGCTGTCCAAGTGCAGAGGAAGCCCCAGTTAAAGCAGACACAGAGCAGAGACCCAGAGAAGGAGACACGTGGAGACACGACAGGGACTGGCAGGAGTGCGGGGCGGCACCGCCAGTCTGTGCCGCTGCGGGAGCTGCAGAGTGGGGCCGAAGAGCTCCCTTTTCTCTTTAGCATCACAAAGGAAAGCTTCAGTTTGAAGTGAAGTTTGTATTAACTCATTCCCGCAAGTGTTCAAAGCCAGTCTTAATGGGCCTTTGAGCGACCTGGTCTACTGAAAGTTGTCTCTGACTATGGCAGGGGAGCTGCAACGGGATATTTTTTAGGATCACTTCTAATTCCAACCATTCTATGACTTTATGATCCTAAACCCTTTGAAAAATGAGGCTTGATTCTTAGTCTGGGTTTGAAATCAGAATGCAGGAAGCAAATCCCTGTACGAATTTACTTCCATCAAGCTGCTATGTGCTTTAGGACCAGTAGGAAAATGTGTATCTTGTATAAACTTACTTAAGCAAAACACAACTATATGACTATTCAGTCGGTTTAATGTCATTAATCACAGTTCAGCAATAAGGAAGAGGTATCTTTGATCATGGGTCTTTCATTCCTCTTTAGGAGTAGAAAAGGTGTAGCTAGGTTAACTTAGGGTGATTGAAAAGCCCAGTGCAGTACACAGATGAAACTTTCAAATATTTTAGTAACTCTTTTATATCCTGTAACTTTTGTGTGGGCTCTCATATCACTGTTTTGAATGTCACTGGAAAGTCGCTAAAGAAGTTACATAGTGAACCTGTATATACATCTATCTGCATACATACATATCAGTGACACTTAGTCGCTTGGAATATGTTTATACCTATATTGTTTCTTGGTTTTATTTATGCTACATTAAGAGCAAGGCAAAGTTTGAAGGTGTACAATAAATTGTAGCCTACACTAAGTACCCCCCAACCAAATATGAGCAGCTAACAAGTTTTTGAGCATATTAGCCTTCAGCTTAACATAACAGTCTTTGAACTGCATGATTTGCATTGCTTGAGCTAATATGAATGCAAAATTTTACCTTTAAGAATGCTGAAACCGGATCTCTGAGGAAGCAGGAACAGAGTTCAAAATTAAAAGATAAACTTATGCTGGAGATTGACTTTTCTGCCCAACAAAATAATCAGGCCAGATCCCGAAGGTTTGTGAATGTTATCATGACTGTCATATAGGTGTGGTGCAAAAGCTACTTGCTCTTTGCTCTACCCAGTGAGATTTCTAGCCCTGAACTTAAACCATATCCTTAGACAACCAGTGAAGTGTGGCACAGTTTGTAATGCTGCAGTGAAGAAGACTTTGGAAAAGTTGTTTTGCAGCTGCCATGCATAGGATCACCATGATTGGATGGGACTTCAATCACACACTCCTTGTCCAGCCAAGTCCAGCTCTCTATTACACAGAGCCAAAGTGCTGCATAGTCTCGGGACTGCATCTGAGCCTACATGTAGAGGTGTTGATCACTGAGATTATAGACATTTCAGCCTCTGCCCACCAGCAGGTTATCACTTCCCTATCAGCACTGCCCTGGGTTCTGATTTGCAGTGAGTCTGTTGACTAAGTTCTCTCAGAGAAGAGATGCTGAGCACCTACTGATCCTTTTAACTTCTTGGAATTTAAAGACTTTGTCACCACTAGGAATTACACAACAGCTGGCAAGGTCTAAAAGAGGAACACTAAATGCAATATATTTCTCTGTTACACCTCTGCTAAGATCTGCACATAATGTCAGGCCATGTAGAGATTTAATGTACAATTGGTGATTCAAAACCATGGCTAGTTTTCAGAAACCCTTCACTACATATTTGTCAGCTCTCTGCTCACTCACTGCACTCAGAAATTATCATCCTAAATACAGATGCTTCCACTTGACATTTCTTCTCAAAGAAGGAAAAACTTGTCTTTATTAGACACTTCAAAGCTGTAACTCCTTGAGGTTGTTTCCCATTATGTCTAGAATAATGTGGATGAAAAAAGAGATGATGAAAGCTGCTTCTCTATTATGACCAATCTGCTCTACAGGCCTCATTAGGCCTTGAGTGTACTGATCCTCACTAAACATCAAGCTGAAATGCTTAAAATAATTTCTAACTGTAGACCATTACTCCACAACTGTGCAGACAAGATTGTTTTGTATTCTTGGCTTTCTCTTACCTCATCCAGGCTCCACCTTGACCCCATGGGAATGACAACACATAGCTGCACAGAAATGAAAGACTCAGAGACACTTTTTAACAACTTTTTAATGCAAGATCTTCATTATTTTTTTAATGTAGAAGAGCTGTAGTCCTACTGTTCATTACATAATTTCCCCATCCCTTGGAAGCCTTAAACAATAGACAGACACCAGATAGCCTGCCTTACCTCCTGGGAATCTGGAGAGAACCAACACCTCCTCATGGACAGTTTGGAGATTATTAAATGCCTCTCTACAGTATTTAGCAGAATAATAATTAAAATAATAATTGTTCCCTTCATCTTCAGCTGCAGAAATGGCCTCAAAAGCAATAAGCAGTAAGCATTAATCCTTGAATTATCCTCTCAATGAAGCCAATAGTGTAAGTATTGCTCTCTCCTATATCACCACCCTGCCTCCACCTGTTGCTTTTCTTCTCTGGTCCTCATCCACTGAGGAAATAATCTGAAGGACTGAGACAGGTACTGGGAAAACCAGCTCACCGAGGACATGATTTAGGCTTGAAGATTAGGAGCACAAAAGCCTCCAGAAATGCTGAAGATTTTTTTAATGTACATTTTCACATTACTATACTTAGCTCTTTGCCCACATTCCAATTTTCTCTTTAACACAAGCTGGCAACTTGTAGGCTTGATTGCTTTATTTTGTAGCAGATCTGAAAGGATCTCGTTCCTGTAGGTAGGAACAACCCCTGGGTAGCTCAGGGCCATTTCTGGTCTGTCCTCTTTATTTCAAGTTCCCCAAGACTTCACGCCTCTAACTGTTCTACAGAGGATACTTGATAATCCTAGGGAGCCTCTTACCCTGCACTAGGCATGGAACTAGGCTGTGCACCTGAAGGGAAGGGATAACTTCTGATTGGCACTGGGACCATCAGAACTCAGACCCAAAGCTCTTTGAAGCAACAGAACAGTTTTTAGTCTTCTAGAGTTTAAAACTTGTAAATGGGAAAGCTGGAATCTGCTAAGATTGACGTAATGTGAAGTCAGAAAGATCATGTTTGATTTACTTAGAAAGACATATATAATTTAGAGCTAGGTCTTTCTATACTAATTTGTCTTCATTAATCTTCAGGAGTATCCCACAACTGTGACCTTTTCACTTTCTTGATGGTATAAATCTGTGACAATATAGAACAGCATGAAATATATTCAACAATTAAAGTTCAGCTCTTAGAGACATTTTATGCATATGGTTAACTAAGTGCAAGGAACTCTCTTTTGAATACATGTACATATTTGTCAAAATCAGATGTAGACTTGTAAGATTATGATCTAAATTATCTACTGTAGTATAAACACGGTCACTATGTCAGCAAATCTCCTTTATGTAGTTTCACCAGACTGCAATGTGACAGAATCTGGGCTGCTTCTTAAAAGAGCCAAGAGGGTTAGAAATCTCTGAGATGGAGTTAGTTGCCAGAAAAACAATCTATGCCATATAGGGTACTCTGCATGCAGGTGATCCTGATCATCTTTTCACCTTTGATGTGATGGTATCAGTGTCTTAATTTGCAGTTTAGAGGAAAGATGAGAGTTCACAGATCAGACTTCCAGAACGAGACAGTCAGAACTAGAAGGTCAAACATTAAGTGAAACAGTGAACATTTGTAAGTACAGGGAGTCCACACACACCAGACATCCCAGTTCTGAAATACCCTCTTCCTGTTTAGATTGCATAGAAATACAACTCAGTGCAAATTAGCACTTCTTTTAGATAAGATAACCCTCTTCTGAGAGCAGAGATACTGTGTCAAGAGTTAGATGTTCAGAGTTCAAATGTTCATCCCAAAATTTACCACAGTGTTTTATCTTCCAAATTTGCTTGCACCATATATACAGGTTCCATTAGCCTTTGCTTGCTCTGCTGAAGATAAAATGCTACTAAGAAAGAAGCTAGTTTTACCCTCAATTGAGGTTTAGGTCATCACCTGACACATCCCTGAGCTCTGTTACTACCCAGGTCCATGGGTTTCATCATTGTCAGGGTATCTGTTATGGCTCATTCCTACACCACACCACCACCTCAAACACTGATCTCACAACTATTAGTAAGAACTGAAGAGCAGAGCCTGAATAAGTGCTATACAGCCTGATAGGTGTAATACACAGAGATGTAAAAGAGCAAGAACTCAGAGAAACTTGCATTTGTCCTGTCATGTGGATAGCAGATGTGAGATATAACCTAAACCAGCCAAAAATTGTGTACTGGGGAATACCTTGAACTCCAAGAAATCAAATTTCTCCTTCTCATGTACCTCTCCTTTTTAGCTGAATGCTTCCATTCAGTGCATAGAGAAAAGTTGCCTCAGAAATAACCTAATAAAAACTTTGCTGCTTGTTTCACTACTCAATTAAAGTAGCAGCTATCCATCTCCAAATATTGAACTTGAGGCTTTTTAGTCCCCACCTTTGCTGTCTAACTGCAATGCATGTAGCAAAGTTTCAGATGCAGGATGGACCACATTGTTCAGTTGAAATGGGCTCTTTGACCAAATTTGACCAAACAGCTTTTCCAGTAACTGGCTTCACTTGGATAGTAAAAGCTAAGATAAAAGGTAGCATTTATAGCTCATTGCATCACCAACCACAGCAACAGACCCCATTAACAGCCACCCAGCTCAGGGAGAGCTGCAGTCCCAAATGTAAATCAGTTAAATGAGAAGGACTGGCATCTAATGGTAGATAAAATTATTTGACATTGACAAGGTCACAATTGCCTGTCTGTTTTAAAAAGATACTGCTATCAAATTTAAAAGATGTAAAAGGTCAAGTGTACCATTTCAGGAAATACAAGGTTAAGGGAAGAACCAGAGAAGAAGATTTAGCTGCATGCTCCTTAGGTAATGATATTCATAGATTATTCTTCCATTAACTCCAAATCAGGCGAGAAAGGACAATACTTGTTTGGTTTTTCCTTACAACCCTCTTTCTACTGCATAGACTCTGCAAGCCATAATCCAGATTGTAGTAGAGAAACTTGTCAGGCTTCTGATGGGGCCAGAATTTTATAGATCCAGTAACCCTCCTGGTTACTGGGAGCAAAATTTATAGATTTCTCACGGGGGTGGGTCAGCTGTGGAAATCTTTTTGCCTTGACACCTTCAAGTTTGATTTCAACCATTATTAGACAATAATACCTATGTCATATTTCAAGTGCAAAACTCAGCTGGCCTCGTACCAGGGAATTTAGCAGTTGCAAAAACAGTCACACTGGAGTGGGGAACCAGAAAATTATTGCCTTACATATTCCACTTTTCAGTGTGAAATGGGAAGCTTAAAACCTGTCTATAGATATATTTCCTTTGAATAAGATAAAAATTTAAAGTGCTTTTCATTGAGTCTCACACAACATGGTTTCCAACACAGGATTTTATTTGTGATCTTTTATTTTGTTTCATTGATATGAAGATTCAAAATTGTCCATGCAGTTTGTGTATGCTCTGTTCTGCATAAATCATGAGCAAGGAAACAGTGTAGCTGTACCTGTCGATGAATTAGGCCATCAAGGGAAGAAAAATTCTTTCCTTTTCAGACAGGTCTTGTGTTAGGGACAGTCTGATCACCTGATTAACAATCCCCTCTGCAAAATTACTTCAGCATTTTTTCTTTTAGCTTGCTAGCATGTTGTATAGCTATCTGGCTGGATCTCTGCTGAGAGATTGATGGCTGAAGATGGAGACTGCTGGACTGCTTCAGCCCTGTCCATTAGGGTCAGGCTGCTGGGCAATCAGACAGCTTCTAACAAACCTGTGAGCCCAGCCTAGTCCTCAATGGTGCCTTGAATCCATTCCCACTGGTGATGGACATCAGGTCTTTATAAAATGATGGCAGTTCTCAGAACAATGCTGATCACAGAGCCTGCATTGATTTGCTTGAGATGCATTGTGTGCTCACAGTTGAGTGGGAACAAGTTGTCAGAGTACAATTACCAAAATATTTAGGAGGACACAGTTCAGACAATTTCAAAAGGCCCTGTTCCAAAGCATATGGCCCCTCTTTTTAACTAGAATCCCTCAATCAAAACAGCTAAGTAAAAAATAATATTTAAAAAATCATGTTACAACAGGTAAAAGAAAACTATTTTTTAAAAATCTACACACAAAGTAGAAAGTAAACATTTTTACCAATGAAAGAGAAATATACGTGAGTTCTGCAGTGTTACACGATTGCCATTGACTTTACATGAAAGGTTTTCAGGTACTTTGCCAATGGTCATCTACAGAAAATCCCGAGACAAAGAGTTGTAGATGTATCTTGCAGTGAAATACTTGCTTTGTCCCAAAGTTTTGGATTGCTTCTCTGCATAACAAAACTTCAGGGCATGAAATTACCAAACCTGTAGATGTCTGTAGTCTCACAAAATGGGCACAGCTTGTCTTAGTAACACTGCCTTGAACTAGAAATGTCTCCATGAAGTACAGCAAGGGCTTGTGACAGCAGCTCTTTCATTTTTCTTCAAAAAAAAAATCTTGGGACACCTTTGTATAACAAACAGATTTCACACAGGCAAAGCAATCTGCTACATATTGGCTTCTATTTTTCTGTAACAATAACCAAAAGAGCTGCATGAGGCAGAAGAAGGAATTGTTCTGCCTTTGTCTTGTTCTAAACAGGTACAAAAAACATTGCCATGAAAATCATCCCTCAGTGGCTGATAAAAATAGAGCTGCAATTTATGCTCCCAAATACTACCTTTATCTTAAGGCTCTTAAGGAGCATTTTCTGTAATAATGGCTGATTTAGATGGATTCCCAGGGTGCTGGATCATTGCCAATGACATTAATGGTTTAAGGCTCCCTGAATTTTGATTGATTGCTGTAATCTGCAGAAACTATTTCAGGACATAGATTTATTGTTATTAAGCCTATAAAATGGTGTCAGGGTCAAAGCAAGTTGATGATTTGTGTTGTGAAGCAAACATAGCACAGGAGAAGATGAAATCTCTTAATAAACGTAAAATTTGTGAGAGAACAATGTTTCATCTTCTTTGAAGAATATGGGGCCAGCCAATTCAGATTGCAGCAGCAGGGAGAGTGTTTTTAGGCTAAAGCTACATTGCAAAAATTATTCTTCAACAGCACACTGATTCCACTGAGTGCTATTCCACACCGTGATTGAGGTGTTTCACTTCTTTTACAAAGTTAAAATGTGCTCATCTCTGTTTACATAGTCTGATATGATATTCTTTATTTCACTAAATACTGTGGTCCTAAATCCATCTAATATCACACAGCATTTCAAAGATGGTTAAATTTTTCCCCCATAGAGCCCATAGCTAAATAAAAGGAAGACCACCTATACTCCGACACCTCCAGAACATAATGGAAAAGGACAAAACTGAATTTAGAGATCACTGGGGGTTTTTTCCTATTTAAATGGGTGCTCATAAGCAGAATCAGAGCAGATGATTTCTTGTAAAAAGGAGAAACAGGACTATAACGAAGGAATTCACAACATTGCACCATGTAAAAATATCCTCATTTGCTTTTCCCCTTGGGACTGGATTACAAAATGTTGTCAGGTTGAGGACTAATAGTACAGCCAAGGAGAAGGAGAGAAACACATACTCTCAAAAATAAGGTGGCACATGGTTGTTTTGCAGTAGTCCAGACTGCATGCTGATGGGTGAATGGTTCTTTATGTAACTGAATAACTTCAGGCAAAAGTTCTTTTTCTGCAGTTGAAAGGACAGCTGCTGAAACACTGAGAAGTCCACAAAATCTGTTCATTCATTTATTCTGGTGGTTCTGATCAACTAATGACTTCGGATGCGAGATTACCAATAAGCTCCAAAAATCATGATGTTTATTTCATGTTGGCACTGTTTAACTTCATTTTGTCCTATTCTGTATAAAACCATTGTCATCTCACTAAGAACTTACTATATTATTGTTGTGAACATAATCCACTATCATCAACAGGATGCAAAACCAGAATTAAAAAGTCATCTTTATCCCTATAAGTTTACCGAAGTAACTTTAAAAGCAGAAAGACCTAAAGAAATAGATTCAGGAAAAAACAAGCGAAGTACTTATTTTTTTTTTAATCTATAGTAGATGTTAGTTGTTGTAAATATTTGTAACTTCTATGTTTTCTGTCATTATACAGACTTCACTGGAGTTGAGGCAGGATATTGGAGGAGAGGGAGAGAAGAGGAATAAGCAGGTCAAAGTGCACAAAGGCTGCTACAACAGGATTTATATGTGACCAAAAGCCAGCATCTGCACAGCATATAAGCAACTACCTAAAACAGAAGGTATTTCTAGAGTTGCAGCTGCTGAATTAGAAGGCCTGGAAGATTAAGGTGTATTTGATAATGAGGATCACAGATGAGGACTGGAGAAAGAAAAGGAAGGGTACTCATGTGTGGGTAGGACTAAGAAGAACCTTTTGCACTGGTTCTTGTGGTTGAGAAGTAGCAAGAAATGTAAACCTGTTGAAGATAGTCATAGGTACTCTCAATCCCTGTTCACTAAAATATTATACAAAACCGACAGTTTCATGAACACATAAAGTTTTTTTATTTGAAATTATAAAATTGTCCTAAACAAAATTTTCCCCAGTTTTCCTGGTTAGTCTAGTATCTATTTCACTCTGTTTAGAGTGTGTCTTTCATGCTCCAAAAAAAGTCAATTTAAACTGTTTCATCCAAAGGCAATGAAATACTTTATTTGTGCCAAACTGTATATACAAGGTGCTGAATTCCTTCAATATTCTGTAATATCACTGGAGTCAGGCTGGAGCCCCTGGCAAGGATAGTGCTCAGGAATACATGAAGATGACAAGCAGTCCGTCTATAACAGTTCAGTCCTGCATCTTTGGCAACTTTAGGGAGTTATGTCCATAAAAATTTAGTGGAATGGAGAAGTAACACTACTGGGTATCTCTTTAGTAAGAATGTCCCCAGAAAATGCAGTCAGTCCCATGACCACTGCTGAAAATGTGTGGACAGGATATGCTAGCAGCCCAGGCTTGGAGAGCTGAGGGAACAGCTCTGGATCCTTTCACAGAGAATCTGAGCAAGAATTTGGATAAGCTTCCTCAGTGACAGCAAGGAATATGTCCACATTTTTCTTCAGAATAAGAAAAAAATTAATTATCCCATGTAGATAATAATGCGAAACAGTTCTGTAATGAGGATTAATTAGAAGGAATAAATGCTCTATGTCAAAACAAGACAATACAATCATTTAGTGGTTTTGCACTTTTCCCGTATTCTTCATTGTTTCTGACTATCTCTTTTAGTGTATTTATGTGCTCAACTTTCATGGTACTCTTTGGTGGATTTTTTGGGCAATGTCACGAAAGGCCTTAGTGTTTATTGTGTGTGGATGATCTTAGCAGTCTTTTCCAAACTTTATAATTCTATGATTTTCTGTATTGGCTGAAAGACAACTGAGAAGTTGTTAATTTAAAGCTGAGCCCTGTACCAGGCTGTCTTTCTGAAAGTGAGATGTGTTGTTTGAGACCAGAGTGCAGACCAAGGAGTTGGATGCAGCAATGGCTCAGGCCATAGGGCCAAGGACATTGTATAGACACAACAATGGCTGAGGGAGTCAGACATCCATCAAAACATGTGGAAACACATGAGGTCTCT
This sequence comes from Zonotrichia albicollis, assembly GCF_047830755.1. Taxonomy (NCBI): domain Eukaryota; kingdom Metazoa; phylum Chordata; class Aves; order Passeriformes; family Passerellidae; genus Zonotrichia; species Zonotrichia albicollis. The sequence continues at coordinate 38,331,440 of NC_133860.1, forward strand.
TTAGGAGCTGTACACAGTCAGTTCACAGGATAGGTACAGTCACAGATCAGCTAGGTGGACAAACTTAATTTGCAAATTGCTTTGTAGACCAAGATAAAGCTGCTAAGTAGGGAGGAGCTGATCCAATGTCTCACTAACCTGAGTCTGAGGCTATGCTGACTTTTAGTGGGTTCTTTCATAAGTTGTTTTAAACAGTGAAAAGTAAAGGGCCAGAGATTTGGAGACAAGTGTGAAAGCACAGTAAATAATCAACGAAGTTAGAGTGTAGAAAGGTAAACAAATTGATAGAGCATATTTTCTGGAAAATTGTTTTAAAATAATTGATTCTTCTTATTTAAATGGTAGAGTGTGAGGACTATAAAAGTCTTTGGAAATCTAAGTTTGATTTTTGGCATGGTTTTCTAAATGAAGATTATGACATTGGTCTGCTGTCTCTTCAGTATATTTTGAGTAGATTGGTTGATTTCTACCACCTTTAGAAGGCAGAGAGTTAAACTTGAGCTGATTTTGTGGGTTTTGGGGTTTTTTTCGGTTGAGATCTTTATTATACTAGACTATATAGAATATTACCCAAGAATATTGTCCTGGTCTTCACTCCTTTAAAACAGAAAGAAACAAATATGCACATCTAAGAGAGTGTGTGATTCTCCAGTTATGCTTGTGTAGAGCTTCATGCATGTATAAACTATTGAGACTTAAACCATTTTAAAACTGCAGCCTATGTTTATAATTACAACTATATAACTATACAGCTTTTTCATAAATAAATGTAAATATTAGCGTGACCTGATGAATGCTAAAACATTTCAACAGGCTCCAGGTACCTGAAGACTAGATGGAACTTTCTAGAAGGTGGGTCTTCTTTTTCTGTTTTCTCTGGTGCTATGCTGAAGCTTTGCAGACCTTATCTGTGTTTTTCACTCATTGCATTACTTCTTATCATGTTATGGGGGCATAATAATTACTGCATCTGAATAAGCAAAACATTAAATCCCCTCACTTTGCTGTTAGTTCAGTTCACTGCATTACAGCCAGAAGGGATTTACTCACAGTTGCAGATCATCTTACTAGCAGAGTGTGGGACAGGCACCAGATCTTTTGAGTCACAACCCAACTAAAACTATTTTGGCAATCTAGCTCACTGCAAAAACTGTACAGCACTGCTGATAAGATTACTGATGAATGTTTGGAAGCAAAAGGTAATATTTGGAAAACTGAACAGCATTTCCAAGGTTACATTCCTGAGCTCATAAGCAGAAAAGTCAAAGTAATAGGGCTGCAGTTATATCTCTTTGAGGAGATGGCCCCTCACCCACATTCACCATAGTCTGATAGCTGTGATTTCTGAGCATGGCATCACTGGTGCCACCTCCCAGCAGGACCACCCCACACTGCTCCACATCAGTCTGGAGACACTGCACCACAGAGGGATTAGAACTGAGCTGGTCTCAGAGACAAAGAGACAGCTCTGGAAGCAGCTCCTGGGACCCTGAGATCGAGGGATGAGCAGGACTCTCTCTGTAAGTAGCCAAGTCTCTCCTCAAAAGACCCAAAGGATTTCCTGAAAAAAAGCCACATGACTTCCAAAATAGAGTCAAGCAAAAGCACCCTCAACTTTACCATACCTCAATCCTCTGTATGTCTTCTTTGAAGTTTTGGTGGATAAATTTCAGGTCATTGGAAGAAAGCCAGAATTTAAGTCTCAGAATTTTCTGAGAAAGGAGCCTGTCATACATTCCCAGAATCATGTGCAAGGCACAATTGCAGCGTGACCTAGTGGGCCATAAGCAGTCTCACTCTGCAGCACAGAACCCACTGCAGGATATCCCTTTCCCACAGGAGTGGACCTGAACCATCCATGGTAAAGAGGTTCATGCTCCCCTACAAGAGAGCAGAGACACCACCATCTAGGTCTGAAGATAAGTACTGCACCTGAGTATTAATCAAGAGCAAGAAAATTAAAGCCCAAAAGGGTGAACATCAGCCTTCCTCCCTGCAGTACTCGACTCCCTGCACTTTCCTCCTTAGGCAACTGGGAGACAAGTGACTGGGAAACCAATGTTTGCCCATGAAACAAGAAGATACTTAACTGAAAAATGGGCATAGAGCAAGGAGTGGGAAAGCCAAGAAGCAAAGGAGCTAACATCAGTCACCTACTCTCACCTCTCATACATGAAGAATCTTTGTTACCAGACCTAAAATATTCTGGTAAGCAACTAAAAAAATCGTAGCACTGCTGGTTGTGGGAGCTACATATTCAATTCTGCAGTCGGTGTGGGATACAATAACAAAGGAGGCCAATGCACAGGAGAGTTGTGATAATGGGGGGAGGAGGACTACAAGAGCTACGCAGGCTGAAAGGCCGCCTGGAGAGCCTCGAGTACAAACCAGATCTGAAGGGGTGTTCTGGGGGCTGTTGTCCCTCACAGATGTATAGGCAGGTCTAGCAGGGTAGAAGCAGATAGTCATGGCAATCAGACCAAGAGCAAAGTTTTGTCTTCCTTTTTTCAGAAGCAGCAGACTCCTCTGGGTGGCCTGGCTTCCAGGCAAAACCTGTTTGATTTGCTGTGATCTCACTTTATTGCACAGTTAGATGGGGCAGAAAGCAAAGCTTTCCTAAGCAGTTTGAAGTGGACATGTATTTTAATGCTGCGCTTCTTTTTTTTTTAAATCTACCTTCCTCTGACTGTTTCCTAGCACCAAAGGTAGGACTCTCCCAGGGCAGCAGTTCTTTTTCTTCGCAGTTTCTTAGGATAAATAAATTATCCAGCAGTTCCTACTTTCCTTTGCTGGACTGAAAGGACACCGTTACTTAACAGCTCTCTTCAGTTCAGATCAAACTTGCAAAAACATCTCAGCTTTGTCAGTAAAGATACATCTGCTTTATCTTTGTCTAAATTCAGAGTTTTCTGAGTAAAGTTCAAGGGGAACTTTACTAGCTCTATTCAGACCAAAGTGAGGTACAGACTTTTAATTGTGCTGGTAAGCAACTGACAAGATTTCTTATAAAGGGTCAGAGCTAGTCATGTGGTTGTTTCAGAGGCAAATCTGAATTACTTCTTTGTGTAATGTAATCTTTGTCAAATGCCCTTGGGCAGGAAGCCACTGTAATCAAGTTGACTAATTTACCTTGTCCCTTTATCAAAATGCCTTACCTAAGTAACCAGTTCTGAATTTACCTGTGAGGTCTGTGGAGAAATACAAAATGGGCTACAAAGATAAACAGAGTTTTTAATCATCCAAGTGGAAAGAGCAATTCATGGTTAATAACTTATCCAGTTAAATCAGCCTGTTTGCTTCCAGAATATCCATAAGCAGACCACAGCTCCCCCTCACTTACTCTGTTTGCATTTGCCCAACGAGTATGTTGCAAGACTGTACTCAGTGACCTGCTCCCTTCCTCCTCCTGCCAGCAAACTCTTCTTTGTAAGAGCCTTAAATGGCTCTTCTTTCCCCAAGACTCTGTATCTCATGCCACCCTTTCTCACTAAAGTCCTCAGTCTCCTTTTCTGAGTAATACTGGGTATTTTAACAAGAGACTTTGAGGCTGCTACTGGTCTCAGGGTATTTTTTCCTGTATTTTCTAAGCCAAATGGTCCATAGCAAGGACAGAAGAGAGTACAAAGTTGCTGTGAAGCAGCTGTAATGAAGAATTACAGTATCTTACAACATTTTTGTTTAAGGCGACCTGGTCTTGCTCAAAGAGTCTTTCATGAGAGTCAGAGTCTGTTGGGTAAAGTCCTAACAATCCATGTCCCCCTCTTCCCCTGTGTAAGATCATGTGCTTTTCTGGAGAATATACCTCATTTAGGAGGGTTTAATTGGAAAACTCTTGACTGGTTTAACTTGCAAAACAGACAAAGATTCCCATATGCAAACTTCTGAGCCCAAACAGTCCTTCACAACAGACAGACCATGCAGATGTCTGATCTCATGCACCTGCATGCCAGGATGACATCAAAAATTTCTGGAAGGGTTTTCCTTCTTTTTTTTTCCCCAATGTCAGTTTGATCTATTTAAAATATTACAGCTGTATATTAATGACTGCTCTGGAATTTTTTGTTGCTTCTGTAAGTGACACAAAATAAACAAGTGTGTGTGAACCCATGATCGCCAGTTTCTCCTCATCTCTCTACCAAAACAAAAAGGAGGAAGCTGAGTGTCTTTTGCACCAGAAGCCAAAATCTAGAGCCTGCTGCCTCCCATGGATTGTTGATGGATGCGCAGATTGTCGTTTGTGCATATTTCACCAACAGGAAAAATGTTGCTGTGTTCCCATTAAGCTGCAGTACCATCCAGAATGATTAATATAATTCGTCAACGCATTTGTATCACTCCAGAAAGCAAAGATAATTATATGGAATTTGGCATTTGAAATCAGTGCTACAGGCTTGACCCTGTGTGGAAACACAGAAGTGCATACGTATTGCAAAGGTGCATGGATCCACAAATAGATAGACAGGCTTATTTCTGTGTCTGAAATATGTTTTCAGGCTGTGGTCTTTATTTATACCTATTCTAATACATTTGTTCCACAAGGCCAATTTTGGTGTAACCAAGAACCAAGCTGAAGAGGTTTATCACTCACTGAATGGATAAAGCTGAAAGAGCCCTTGGAGGCCATCTAGACCAACCTCCCTGGTCAAGATGTCCCCTAGACATCTAGAGTAGAGTAGAGTCCCCTAGTCCACATTACATAGGACTGTGCCCAGAAATTTTTTAATATCTCCAGGAGATATTAAAAAAAGATATTAAAAAAGGAGACTCTACAGTCTCTGTGGGCCTTGTGTTCCACTGCTCTGTCACTCTCACATCAGTGCAATAAAGTTTATCGTGATGTGAATGATAAAGAAAAAGAGATTTGACTAGCTGCAGAAAATTTATATTGGTGAATGATCCACCTCTAGATACCCATCAGATTTTAACTTTCCCCTTCCTTAAAATGCACCCCATCTGAAATTGCAGTGAGAACTATTAGTGAGAACTATTACATATATTTGGCATAATTGTCCTCTGTCCCATTCTATTGTATTTTTTCTGCTCTGTTTCCATGGAAATGGGAGAAGGGAGGTCAGGCATATGGTATAGGCAATTGTTTTGAAGGAGTTTGAAAGGCTTTCTTATTCCCTGATCTAATTTTCGTCTGAGAATGGTTGTGGAAATAAAAGTCAGACACCCCACTTGTTATTTTTGGTGGTATTTAATTTCAATCTGTATTCCCACAAAGCCAGGAAAGGCCATTTTGCTTCCTTCTGCACTTAGGAAGAAGATTGTTCTTGAGGAAAAGTGATGTACTGGGATAGGCATCTCATATAGGAATGTATTCCTGATCATATTGATATGGTCCTGTCAAGTCACATGCTGTATGACATTGCTATGTAATGTCTGAAAGGCCCAGCCTCAAACAGGGATGTTCACACCTGCATGGGAAGGGAGCCCAAAAAGCCTGTTTGTCCATTAGGAAAAGGGAGAATTATTTCCTCAAGGACATTTTGAGCCTAGCTGTAGTTACTCTTGGAAAGAATTTTGACATCCACCACTGGAAACTGCTGTAGATGGAACGCATTTGCCTTCTTGCTACTACTAAGTAGAACTAAGATAAAGGTATTCAACTGCTCTCTTCTCTCCTATTTTATTGTCGTAGCTCTTAGCTTTCATTTCCATGGAAACAGAGAGGTAGTTTTTAGCAGTGTGAGTGTCTTAGTTGAGAACACCACGTGTAGATTTCAGCTGTTGGATGTTGGCTGATAACTATAAAACAAAGGTACAATACAAGGGGAATGACAAGAAGGAAAGGATGGACAAAAGGACGTCCAGACATTTCAGGGGCCATGAGCACCCCTCCTTCCTAGAAAAGGTTCTGGATATCTTTTGTTTTTCTTCTCTACTACCTTCATTTTCCAGGCCTGTGCTTGGACCTGGCCTCTGTTCTGTTACTTCTGTTTCAGCGAGGTAATATTTCATTGCCATGGTGTCTGGAGGCCCCAGGAAACCTGAGGCTCTCCTGTGCTGGAACCATGCTGCTGTGGCATAGGAATGATACTTCCCCAGTTCATTGCTCCATGGAGACTCTCCCAACTATATGCTGCTCCTACTGGAGGCACAGAAGGCAAAGGTCGTGGGCTGAATGAGATAAGAACAATTTACCAGAAACAGCAATGAGATAAGAAAACAAATAGTAATGGCAAAAACATTATTAACAAAGGCTATAAGAAAATAAAGTATTCACATGGACAAACACCCTCAATAATAGAGAATACCAGACAGCTCCCTCCACCACGTTTTCTTAACTAGGAGCAAGCCCTTCTCTCTGGAAGTGAGAGTTCTTTTCCCCTGCTCCTGGCAATGACATGAGATGGTATAGAATAACTTCTGTGTTCCACCTACACCCCATTACAATTACTGCAAAAAATTAACTGTATACTGGCTGGAACCAGGACTCATGCAAACCTGGAGCAAGAGACGTTACCATAGTGTGATGGGAAAAAAAAAACACAGGGAAGATGAAATTATTTGGGTGTTATTACACACAGGATATTGGCAAAGCCAAACCTGGACTTTATTCAGAGCTCATTGCAAAGCTCTCTCCTCTTACTTACTGTTCACTATACCAATGCTGAGGGAGATATGCCTTTTTCACTTATTTCTTCAGTTTTTTCTTGCCTCTTCTGAACCTGTGGTTTTCCTCCAGAAAATGTCTTTCCTGCTTGCTTATTCATTTTGAGTTTTTCTTCCATGGCTGCAGATGTCTACAGACCACTTCTTCACTGTCTCTCCCACATGGAGTAGAGCATTCCACCATGGCCCTGCTCAGGCCGAGCACTGCCCCAACTAAACCTGGTGTGGAGGAGGCATCTTCCGTCTTCCCAGTGTATGCTAAAACCTCATCCATCTGCCCAAGCCTGTAGTCCTTCAGAGAGAAGTTTTGCCAATGAATTAATTAATTATATCTTGAAAACCCTTGATTAAAATGTTTCTCATCTTAGAAGTAGTGAGAGGTTGCAATAGTAGGGCAAATCTCTAACTGTCAACTCCGTATCAGTTATGGATACCCCACCTTTCAATTTCTCAGCCTGATAACACACAGCCTGTGCCACCTTTATCCTGAGTTCTGTGATCAGTTACCCTCTTTGCTATTATGACCCTTGGTTAGGAGCCAGAAGTCTCCTAAGGACACCACTATTTCTGAATGAAATTTCATGCTGGAACTGCTACATTTTAATTACTTCATTTTAAAAAAGGTCTTCTGGCTAAAATACATGACACTGAATGAACAATCCTTCTATTGTTCACAAGGCAGCAGGAGCATCACCCTATTGTCAGATTTGCAATTCTTCTGTTCAAGAAGGTTTTTGCCGCTAGCTACACTGGTTCACTGAGATACATAACCTTTAACTCACCAGCATTGCAGGAAGCAAATTGCTGCAGGGAAAGAGGACACAGCCCAAAGACCAGACTCCTAAAGGATGGCTGAGCTGATGATATGGGAAAGGACAGTATTTGGGCCAAGCAGAAGGGAAGAAATGTGTTTTGGAGGTTTTAGTCTCTGTGCTAAAGGCTTGATCAGACTCAAGGGACACAAGATATTAATTACTGCATTAGCACAGCTGACTAGACTGTCTACTGAAAAAGCACAGGAACAGTAGGATGAGGGACATTAATGTGAAGTCCCTCTCTATTGAAAAGTGTATTAAAGACTGTGTCTATGAGAAACAAATATACTGACTGAAATCAGTGTGCTTATTCAGCTTTTCTGCTTCTCTCAATACTTTCACTCTTTTGGGTACTCCAAATTTAATTTACAACCCAGGTCATCACCCCAACCTTTGTTTTTTCATTGAGTTCTCAGGATCTGTGTATGACTCTCTTCTGTTAAGAATGGGAAGACTGAAATACCCTAAGTATCCAGCCGAACCAGAAAGCTTCCTGTGTAATTACTTGAACAAGAAGGTAACCAGCCTTCCTCTATGTACTCAGAAAGGATTGGTATTCATAATGTTAAGGCAGGCAGCATAAAATCTCCTAACACTCCTAGTATGTTGGATTTTTACTTTTTTGGTTGGTTGGTTTGGGATTTGGGGTTTTGTTTTGTTTTGTTTTGTTTTGTTGGTTTTTTGTTGGTTTGGGTTTTTTGGTTTGGTTTGGTTTGGTTTGGTTTGGTTTGGTTTGGTTTGGTTTGATTTTGGTGGGGATTCTTTAGTTTGGCTTGGTTTGGGTTTTGGGGTTTTTTTGTTTGTTTGGTTGTTTGGCTTGGTTTGGTTGTTGTTGGATTTTTGTTTTGATTTGGGACTTTTCGTTATTTATTTAGTACACCAGGACTGTTTTAATCATTTGCTGTTCTTCTTTTTATACTTCCCAAAAAGGAGAGAAGGATTTAGGGGATTTTATACAACAGGGAGAGTGAATAAAGAGATATATGATACCACACTATTCCCTTTGCGCCTTAGAACTCAACAGAATAATACTTCCTCTCTGTGTGTTATGTACTTCTTCCACCTTCAGCCGCAAAGTGTTTCATTGCTTCACACTTGAAGTCTGCACTGTAGGACTGTTGCCCCCTTCTTAAAGCACCTAAAAACTGATTATAGCTAAACACCAACAGGGAGTGCTATCACTGGAGTGCAAGCTGTCCCCAAACCACTCCTGCAGAAGAAATCAGTTTTAAACATGAAAATGCAGAATAAAACAAAAGGTTTGGAAAGATTACTGGAATCAGCCATGCTGCAAATGTTCCCCAGATCCTCTAAAATGGAAGTGTCAAAGGTAGGGTGAAGTTTCAGTTCTGTTTGCAGCAGTCAAATTCTTTTCCACAATCCAGACTATCCCAACATTTACATCCACTTTTCAGCCCTGAGTGCTCTCCATTCTCTTCAGAGATCAACTTAGCACAATGTCAGGGACTTCGCACATTGTCAGTGTCAGATACAAGTGATAGGCATCCTTGGCACTGCAGAAGACCTTTCTGTGTAGGAGACCACACTGGAAACACAAAACCCTATGTTTTCCCTTCTTTCACATTTCAGCATGTTAGCAGAGTCATGCATCAGAGAAGCGCTGCAAGAAATCAGAGTGACCACATAAAATTCAAACCTATTCCAGCCATAGCTAATGAAAAATATCTATTAACAGCATTACCATCAGAGTTTGACTGCACTGCCATGGGGAAGGTGGCTGTCCTGAACCACAACTTGGAATCTCCTGGAAAAAGCTTTTCGTACCTGACTGATTCTATAAATTGTGCTTGTCACCAAAGCACTTCTCAGTAATGGGATTATGAAGCAACTAGAGAAATATTTTCTTTTAAGTCTTTTGACCATGAGGTCAACCCCTGCAATGAAATCATAGTTTTGCAACATGCTAACATGTTAGCATCTATCTATAGTCTGTTCAAAAGTATTTATTCTTGCTCATAGGATTTCATAGTCATCTCTCTTCAGAAATTGTTCAGAAAGGGTTGAAGGAGAAACTTTTGAAAAACATTAGTTCTGATCAGCACCAAAATAACAGGAAGGGGGTGAACTTTGAGTGAAGACCAAATGGGAGTAATAAAAATACTTGAGTGCAAATACTGTAGATGAGAAAACATCATGACATGCCTCTGCATCAAAGGAGTTTGCTCCTACAGCATCAGAATAGATTATAATTCAGCATGCTGTCTCATTCAGACTGTTCAGAGTGTTTGGCTAAGCCAAATGCTGTGTTAGATAAACATTGGATTCCTATGAAAAGCGGTGAGTGCTGTATTTAATGTGTAACAGCAACCCCAAAATGTGTTTAATATCTTGCAACTGGAAAAAAACAAGCAAAACCCATCCTATGGTATCATACTTGTGAGTCTTATTCTACTTGTGCCACCCGCTCTTCACTATCTCACCACACAGCAGATGTGCCACCAGGCTCAGGGAAATGTAAATGACATAATAACTTTGGATCTGCCTAACAATTTAATTCCCCCAAAAAACTGAATCCAGAAGAGAGTTTTAGAAAGCAAAGAAAGCTCCTGAACACAGTGATTATAAGACAAATGGCATTACATTTGACAGACAAGCTATTTCTCATTTAACCAGATCTAATGTGTGGCACCCCTGCCCATGGTAGAGGATTTGGAATTAAATTGTCATAAAGATCCCTTCCAACCCAAGCCATTCTATGATTCAATGATTTCTTTTGTACTTCTTTGAAAGCCTTTTCTCTTATAGCCCCAAGACTAGAAGAGCCTACAGGAAATCACAAGAGGGAGAAAAACACTTCCTCTGGGGAAGTCGCACTTTCGTGGGATGATCTTCCACCAAATGTTCCATTGTAAATAGATATATCACTGCACTCCTCTTATTATCTTGGGGCCTCAACTATGTTTCTTTTTCTTGTGTGTGTGTATAAATAAAAAATTTATTTACTATCAAGCCATGTCCAAATATTTTCCTTCTTACCCCTCTCAATGAGACAGGAAAGCAAAGCACAAAGAGGAGAGTATACCCCAAACAAAAGAGCGAAATTTTGGCTAGCTCATCCAAGGAAAACAGCAGTGTCCCTGCAGCATTCCCCCTGTCTCTGCTCTTCTGGAAAGTGTTCTGGTTCCCTGGTGCCATTTCATATGCAGATACCTTCCTGACAATCAGTTTGCCTCCGTCTCTTCCAGTCTGCCTCTGTCCCCTCAGCCAGCATGCTCACTGCTTTTGCTTGCAGGGCAGCTGGAAACAGAATTGGAAAAAAAAACAAAAACTGGAAATTATAAGAAGTGTTTGTCCAGAAAATAAGAGACAGCCTACTATGAATCCCTCATCACGCTGGGTCTGAATCATTCTAGCTTTCTTTCACACATATCTCTGGCAATATTTCTTTTCTACTGCAATGAATTATATTAAATATTTCCTACTCGAGGTTTCCTAGTTTAAATATTTTAAAATCGATTAAACCTCTTTCTACTTGAAGAACTGGATCCCTGCAATATTTAAAACTTTCCTTACCCTACTAATTTCTCTTTATTTCCTTATTTAGGCCATGGGTTTGGGAATTTTTTCTTTACTTCCCCTCACTTTCTTTGTTTTAAATCGGACTCATATTGAGCACTTCAGGAAAGAAGGATAACACCTATTCTGCACCATATCCGTCTAAGTTTATCAAAGAACTTGGTTAGTCAAATCTTGGTCTTTGTCAGCACATTATTCTCCTGACTTGTGAAAGGCTCTGAAAGCACATATTCAGGCAGTTAGGACTGATCACTGCATTTATTATCTAAGAACTCTCACAAAACTATTTATCAAAATAGCAAATATATCCACAGAGCTCATGGAATAACTTCTTAGAGCATAAGAATAGATACCAAAATGGCATGGTTTTAGAATGGCACAGAAGATTACATTTTTAATGGCAGCACCAAGGACAGAGAACGGAACATCATTTCCTAATGATAGTTCACATTTTATTAAACTCTTAAAATGGTGTGCTTGATGTCTACAATCATCAGGAAAAATAGCTTTACAATCTTTCCTGTGATAGAGCAATTACAACCTACTATTGAAAAAGCAACCTGTTTTCTTTATCCCAAGACGATGTCGTCTGAGGGTTCAGGACAGGAAGATGAGTCACCTGTCCCTGCAATCAGTTTCTGACTTTGTGTGGCTGAGGAAAAATCATTAGACTTTTCTGTGATACAATTTCCTCGTCCATGGAAATAAGAGAATTCCTGTTCATGCTTGGAGATCATGTAAATGCAAGGTTTGTGAAGTGCATTGTGAACAGCAGAATGGAGAGATGCATTGCATGAATGTGAAGATCCATCCATGCAATGCAAGTACCTTATTACTAACTGACAACATTTGGGAGGACTTCAAGTCAGTCACTTGTAGACATCCCTGGTGTCCATAAATTCTTTCCACATGCTTACAAGAATGGGCCATGCTTGTGGAGTTACAAGAGACAAAATCAACTTCAGTTGAATGTTCGAGTTCTAATTTTTTATGTCTTTTGCTAGCTCTTTTTATTTGGAGACTTTGTCTTAGGAAAGGGTAGAATGGTAGTCTGTTTAGGATTGTGTACTGTGTTTACACAGAAGAGCACACTGACCTCCAAACCCCACCTTTCTGCAGCAGAGCAGCACCTATGTGTGGCACACACTTCAAAAATGGCTACAGAGTTAAAAGCTGGGGCTGGGTGCTAGGAGGTTATTTTTGTCACAGTCAGTTATACTTGCAGTTGTGCATGGTCATGAAGTTAAATCGGAGTTTATGCTTTGTGGCAAAGCAGAAAGCTTGTTGGATTAGATTTCAAAAGAATTCTCAATGAATCTGTCACCTTCAGGGCCTGTGCTGGCAGTTGCTGGCGGTGCCTACCAAGCTGGATAGGAAGGAGGATGTCTGTGATTGACTTACATAATTAAGGTAGTCATTTTGGTGTAAAATAAGCAAAGGACAGATTAGCATCATTTTCTGTTTGTGTGCTGAGGGCCTGTCCTAATGTCTTCTCTTGATTAAAGAGAATAGCTCCTCAAAGAGATGAAGGCTTATCAAGTCCTGCAAATAATCACCCTGAGGTCCTCTCCATGGGAAAAAAGAGATTGAGGGAGAGAGACAGTCCTGCCTGTCCCCATGTGTGCATCTGGCTCTCATAGCAGCACGTAGGGCATTGTTGGCATTGCTTGTTCAGCTCCTTTCCCCCATCAGCACTGCAGCTTGTGTCTAGCCCTACTGTCCCAGGTGTTGTAACTGTTGACCAGGCATCGACAATTTTAACTGCTATTGTTAAGACCTATTATATCATCTGAAACAGCAAACCTGAAGGGGAAAGCTGACACAAAAGGGGATATATTCCTTTTCATGTGGAATGGAAATGAATAATTGGTCTTGCACAATAAATAAATAAATAAATAAATAAATAAATAAATAAATATCAAGCCATAAATCATACCTACAAGCCAAAAGAGGGAAATTGCAAGAGATAAAAAAATCACCACTGAAACTAATAACCAAAATCTTGTGATCACCTGTAACTCATCATCAACAGTTGGTGATGATGTGAAAGCTCCACTGAAAGGTGTTCTCTGAGTACAGGCAATTCAGAAAACACCTCTCAGTGCAGCTTTCACATCATCACCAACTGTTGCCTTGAGAGAGGCACAAATCAGGGGAACTGGTAGAAACTCAGACAGTAACAATGAAAACAAGAATTGCAGAGATACTTCAGTCTTGAGAAAGTGCATACTTACTCCATGTACTGCAAGGGCAGGAAGGCACTTTTGGCGGCTTAGTCAGCAGGTTGGATATCCTAATACATCACTGCTGTTTTTCTACTGCTTATTCTGGCAGTAGTATTTACACTTTAAAGCAGAGATCACATATGATATGGTCTCTAGTACAGACCCTATAACAGACAGTACGTAACATACCCTCATAAAATAAGCATATATAGCAACATATCATACAGGTTCAGATGGGTTCATCTGAAATGGGACATCTTTGTGAAAATCAATTGAGAGAGGAAGATCAGTGCATAAACTCTCAGAATCTCAGCAAACATTTTTCCACATACTTCTGCAGAGGAAAACCCACTCAGTTCCATATGACCATGACAGTACTTAATCAGACTTCTCCCTTTCACTTGTTCTTCTTTCATTCTATTTTTTTTTTTTTTTTGGTTTTGCCTCATGGCAGTGCTAATCCCTTATCTTCCTTGCACCCAATATTAACCTCCACCACCCCATATTTAGTGCTGTTATCTGGCCTTGAGGACATCACCATCTGACCCTTCGTGCTTATAGCTCAGTTTGAGATTCCATTAGTTTGAATAACAGATATAATTTGCTTTCCAATTTATTGGTCTGTTGTTGACCGTTCTTAGTTTGGGATAAAAAGATGTTTAATGAAAACGGTGTCGTCTCTTCCCACACAGAGAAGGATGAAGTCTGTAATTGCACATGACACTATATGGTTCTGCTATCCCTCAGTGACCACAGAGGTAAATCAAAACAGATACAGACATTTATAGTGATGTAGCCTGTCCACAGTGTACAGTATTCCAGGGTCCATCCATGGACTTCTCCTTCTCACCATCCTTCCTGGAAGAGGCAGTTTTGGGCAATCTAGCCACACTCTTCTGCTTCATGTAGAAGAGATACACAGCTAAAATGGGTTGTCCCTTTACCAGTAGGTTCATAAGAAGTTTTCTTCCACAGATGGGTCATTATATAATGGCCTTACAGCAGTGTAATATATATTACCATTCTTGAGACAGTAAAAAATCAGATGATGCTGCTTAGTACTGCTTAGTCCTAAAGAGTTACCAGGTTTTGCTTCAATGTGTTGGAAATCCTTTCCATAGGAAGAGCCTCTGACACATGAAAATGAAATGTAGATTGTAACTGACATCAAAAATGGTAAAAGAAATCTGCTTGTGAGGGTAGTGTGTCACAGGGGATTTATGAGTAAAGCTGTGTATGATTCCTTAGATGAAATTATTTTCTCAGTCTCTGAAATGAGCACATAAAGATCCTTGAGAGAAACAGATCCACCTAGGTGAAAAGGAACAGCTTGTAGGAAAACTTTCTAGAGGTCTGTAAGGGAAGGATGCTTGGGAGATAACTACTTTTGATAGGGCCAGGACAGGGAGGATATGGAAGGACTTCAATACCTCTGGAAAAAGCCTCAGGAGGGGTGCCATGTAGGGTTGGAAAGGCAGCTGAGCAGGGCATTAGGTCAATGTTGAGCTCCATGTTGAGGGTCTTCTGCCTTTTGCATGCACAGGACTGAGGCTGTTCTATCAGAATTTGTGTCTGGAACAGGAGCAGGGGTCCACACACTTACTAACAGCAGCAAACACTGTGCCTCAACACCACGGTGCATACAGAAAGGACATGGAGAATGCGGGAAGGCTTCTGTGTTACTGCTCTTCACTGCATGAGCCTAACATTTACATCCTCAGGCTTGAACTGTGGTTGCTGAGAGCTGGTGTAGAGCTCATCCTGGACACAGCTGTAATGCAATCTGAAAATGATATCTTTATCTGCACTCAAATCCAAAGCTAATGCAATCACTAGTGTTGTGTTGTTAATGTGGGTCTGTGTGTGACCCTGCACTCTGTTACTGCCCCTTATTGTCTAACGTCAGTATGCTTGGAGCTGTACAACTGGAAGAATAAATATAATCCCTGGTCTTACATTCACCCAACTGCTTTTCAGTACTGTAAGAACCTCTACAGAGGCTTTACTGCCTTAAACTGCATCTGAGAAGATCTCATTTAACCAGGACCTTCTGCACGAAGGCTGCAATAGGATCATAAGGCAGTCGCTGTTATCACCCTTGAGTTCTCAACCTTTGTGAGTTTGAAAAACATTCACTTTTGCAGCTTAAAATGTTCATCTCTGATTTCCAATCAAAAATAAATTATTTTAGTGGCTGTATCTCTTCTATTGTTACTGAGCTATGGCAGAATACATAAAACATATTTTTCCTGGTGTTGCAAAATAAATTCTTGCAATGCTGCTGTGCTGTTGTTGGGAGGATTTAGGATAAACAACAGCAAAACCAGCTGAACTCTAAGAAATAAAATCTGACAAGGCCTCAGTTCAGCTAAGGATTGATCCTTCTGTCAGTCCTTGCTCAGGAAAATAATTTAGCCTGGACAGCAAGTTGAGTATGTGCTTACATCACCTTCAGGTCAGTGCTAAAGTTACAGTTAAGTATGTAATGAAGTACAGCGTGGTATAGGAATTGTTCACTGAATTTTGACTGAGCTATATTTCTTGCCTGAAAAATTAAATGTCTAAGCAGGAGCTGAGGAAAAGCATTTCAAAACTAGATTCTCAGGACACAGAAAAGACAGACCAAATCTGCAGAGGGATACTTAAGCATGAGGGTCAGATATCCAGGACACTGCAAGCAAGACTTCCCCCAAGCTGTCAGTGCACTTTGCAAGTCGCAGAGCTGGAGAATTTGGGAGGGGAAGATGGAATGGTTCCATTGTGTGGGACTTGCTGGCCCAGCACTGCCCACAAAACTTTTCCAGAATTCAGGCAGGGTAGGAGGGACAGAGAGTAATATTAGATGCTTCCTCCTCTTCAGATGCTCCAGTCTTGCCCACCACATTCTGCTGCCCAAGCTCCATCACACACCAGAGGGCCACTGAGTTGCTCTGACCCCTGGACCCTACACATGCCCCACCCTCAGTTTAACTGCATCTGCTTCACACTACTGAAAAATCACAAAATATTCTAAAATACCAAAATTAAAATTCAGTTTTCATAATCCAACTCTAACACTTCTGCTGCTATTGTGCCCCATATCTCTATTTCATTTTTAATACTTAATACTGATGAATGACAACAATCAGCTAGTGTCTGTCTCTCTCTTATTTACATGTAAAAAATAGACCACATGTACCATCAATAAACACCAATATGTCTAGGGTTTTTTCCATGGAAAAAGATTCTTGAGAACTTGTAGATGCTCTATTGGCACGGTGAGCTTTTCCAGGCAAGCAACTTTTTTCAGGCTTGCTGCACTCCTGCACCAGGATTTGGAAATATTTTTATATATCTAATGTGACTTTCCAAATCATCATGGTTCTTCTCAGTCAGTGAAATCCTAATTTCAGGATGGTGCACTTCATTTGGAAACCACAAGCCATTCTTAGCAAGCTAAGCACTGGACCTGGCATGAACTTGCTAACTAACATGCCCTAAGCAAAGCATCATCAGGTTGCCTTTTGAGCTGGCAGCTGGAGGTCACATTGTCAGGTCTGCAGAGTCCAAAAGCAATGTGAGCAAAGCTTTCCTGTAAAATAGAGATACATTAACTCAAGGTTCAGAGTACAGAGCAGCTGTATGGATGGAAACCTCTGATTAGGGATTGCAAAAAAGAGGTTAATGTTTAGCCGGCTTATCTGCTGACGAAACATTGCCAAAGATCTTCCTCAGCTTCTGATTTCTAAATGGTGTGCAGCACAGTTTGGGTATCACAGGGCAATTTTGTCTGGGTCTTAGTGAGCTGTGTAAGAACAGTGATGAGTATATTTTGTTTAGATTTAGCTTCTCTGTTTTTTATTCTGTCCCTGACTTCAGTGTTCAATAATTTATACAAGGTATCTGTTCTTTCAACATCAGAATGATGCAGGGAGGTGAAAATGGTTTAAAGTGAGATTTAAAAATAGCAGATAAATACTTCTGAGCAAATAAATTAAAACCTGCTGAAGACTGAATTAGGAGATGAGTGTGTGCATTGCTGCAGTCAGCCCAGCAGCTCTGTATGCAAATACCAGAGCTCCCTTTTGTGTTTGAAGTGCACTTTGTTGCACTGCCAGGGGATGTGCAACACCCTCGTGTTGAGTTCTGATACTTCTTTTCCATATTGAAGATAATGGAGGAGCTGGAAGAGGCTGGAACAAGCTGTTTTACACATGCCCTGAAGTAGAAGTGGCACAGTATGTTATGTATCCACAGTATACGCACTGTATGTTCCTGCTGGGATCCACCAGGGCAGATGTCTGGCAAGGGGACCTTGCCTTGTTCTTGCCATCTCTCCTCATTAAGCTTCTTTGAGGGATTTCTTTACATGAGGAACTGATCTAGGCCAGAGCTAGGGATGCAAGATTAAGTATGCTGTCTCATACTGTCTGCTAAGACACAGCACTAAGCCACAGCATTAGAAACACTGCTTAAAGTAATTTTTTGTTAATCAGATTTTTTTATTGCATCTCCAGTAACTGTTTGGTTGTTTTTGTTTTTTTTTTTTTTTTTTTTTTATTTTGCTGTCATCCTTTTTTCTTATGTTCTGTTGTAGTTTTATCCTTCTAGGATTCTTGCAGAAATGGGGCTGACTTGAAAACTTACCCATGTCAGTTTGAGAAAATCACTTTTTACTTCTGGATTAGCTTGTTGGGCCTATCATGCAGGGCTAAAAGAAGAGGCAAGTTGATTCTGCTAATTTGTGGGCATGGAAAATAAATAAATTCTATTTATCTGAAGTAGAAGTGGGTTGATTCTATCTATGTGCATTTGCTCAAAATTGCATCAGTGTGAGATTTCACAGAACAAACGTCAGTGAATCAGGTCCCTGTTTGAACTTCTATTCCTGGTATCATTGCCAAAATTTTCTAGGACAGTGGCCATTCCTGGGAGCTGTGCATTCAGGTGCCCAGAAGGTGTTTTAGGACCATGGTTGTTTTCTCTGTGACATTTTTGAGTGAGCTTCGTGGAGACAAAATGCTTGGGGTTTCAGGGAATTCAGCATATCTCTGAGTAGTAGCCCTACTTAGTTGTTCCCATCTCTGCATGCATAGGAATGGATTTGAGAATAAGGTTTGGACTTTAGAGGCAGACTTCTGATTCTGTTCTACCAGTTGGTTAATTTTTGTGTACTCAGGTGGTAGCTGGCAGAATCACAAGGCAACTAGTGGAAGTACAGCTGTTTTTGCAGTTGTTTGCAGGTGAAGGAGGCTTGGCTGTTTTTTGCAGTTGTCCATGGACAACCTGACATCATTAGACTGCCCATGTGCTGTTTTGACTATAAATACTCTCTGCTTAGCCAGCTCCCTCCTTCTGCTTCCTCGTCTTCCACGTGCCTAGGACTTCTCTTTCTGCTGTGCTGCAGCCTCCAAGAGGGGAAAGTGCCTTTGCTCTGTGCTTGTTCACTGCTTGACACTGTGTCTATCAGTGTGCAACAACGACTGTCACCACTGCTGCCATTGCTGGAGCAAGAGAAGGTGCAGCCTAGGGGTCTTAACTGGGATGCTGTGTCCTGCCATTAAAAGAGGCATGATGAGAGCAAAACATAAGGTATGGCACTGTGGATTTGATATGCTTATCTGTCCCAAGAACCAGAATGTCATGGGCCTTGAGCAGAGCTTTTAGATGACACAGCTAGAGTACCAATGCACAAAAGCATTCTTCAAGAGGAAGACAACTTATTCCCTGTCTGTAAAGCATCCCTTACAATCTGCTTCATATGCAAATGAGCAATGAGAAAGGAGCCAACATGTTAAGGAAATGATCACAACAGAATGTGCACACCTCTCGCTGGATGACAGTCCTTATTGATGTTAAGTATTGGTACTCCAGGTATGTTTACCCTTCAGCATCTGTGGTGTGAGCAAAGAGCGAATATGCCAGGAGCTGATAAACTTAACACATATCTTTTTAATAAAACTCCTCTCTATCTTTGTATGGGACACTAAATCTTGCAGTAACAGGGTACATACAAGCCCACCACAGACATGACTATACTCATGTCATACTCAGTACTTTGGTGATGGATGTAAAACAAGAAGTAATGGATTTGCCCCTTTTTCTTCTGTAGAGAGTGAGCATCATGAAATTCAACAAAGTTAATTTAAATTTTAGCAAATCAGCTGGAAAAATAGTCAAAGGAGTTAATAAAGGAGATAAATAGAGGACAGACATACCAGACTCTGGAAAAATTCTACAGGTGCTCTGAGAAGAAGTTTGCAGTGGTATAGATCCCTATATGACATAGTCATAGTCTGAGAAAAATCAGTAGTTGACCAGACACTTCCACAGCCATCTTGGTGAAGGCTGTACCTGTCGGTGTCTTTAGAAAAACACTGGGCAGAAACATTTGAATGTGAAGATAAATCCAGGATCTGTGCTTGAGTCCCTGATGAGAAGGTTTGACTTTCAGAAGTACTAAACCACATTTGGACTTGCTAGAGTAACCAGCATTAGCAAGCAAGGCTAGTTCCCTCTACACTCACTTCTAGGGTGCAAAAGCTCAGCTCCTGCTTCTCTTGTAGAAATATCAGTCCTGGAACTTCACTACATTTTATCTGAGAGGTAGCCAGCCCCTGTAGCAGAACTTCATCCAAACTTAATGGACTTAATGGATTTATGACAATATACCCATTGGAAGGCCTTCCTGCCTTGAAATGTGTGGAAAATACTCTTTAGATTTTAAATATCTCATTTTGATTTTTTAAATTTAAAATTTTAGCCATTTAGTTAGAGTATGCAGCAAGAGGTGTGAGCATTTACTGTGAAGAGGGAGGGCAGATGGAAAGGAATGGCAGATTAAATATGACACATGACTTCTTCCAAAAGATAAAAAAATAAAAGAAAAAGGAAAAATTAAAGTGATAGACACTGAAAAGCATGACACAGAAGGAAAGAAGGAAAGTGTATTTGTCTTGGCTTCCATTATTTCAACTTTCTGCCTTGATCTGAGCTACAAAAGAATTGTAAAAGCCTAAAAATTCCCTCAGGTTGAGGAAAAAATCTGCTCCAGTCTAGTTATTAACATCTCTGTCATAAACTCAGATCAAAGTTCCTTGTCTGAAACGGCAGGCAGTTCTGGCCTTATTAACTTTTTAACACTTAAACCAGGCCTACCTTCCCTCTATAGTCCAAACCCTATTCTGAAATCTGTCCTTGGAGAAGTGCAGGTGGTGGCACAGGGCTCAGTGTGGGGAAGAGCATATGCTGCCAGCAAAGGGTGTTCAGCCCACACCCATGCTGGCTGCCTCTAGAAGTACTGGGGCTTCTCACAGGTAGATTTAGAAATGGGCTTTGTATGCCTATGGATAACAAGTGATGGTCAGTACAAACAGATACCTCCACATCAGTGTTCAGGACGTCTCAGAAAAATGCAGTCTGAGGCTCATGTCCAAAAATCCTCAGGAAACTAATTAGGAATGTTTTAATGTCATTTAATTATAAATCCTGTTGGATATAACTTCTGTACAGTATATAGCGATCTTTTATGGGTATACAATCTAAATTGGAAGTGTTGACATTGGTATAGTGATCTGATAAAATGAAAACCTAAAATGTTTTATTTTTCTTGTCTTCAGCAAGGACTTTCCTATAAATTAATGTAGTTACAGATCATGAGCTTTGTGCCACTTCAAGGATTTTCTGTACTGAAAAGGGTGGTTTATAACTCTTCACAAAGAGAAATCAAGCAAAAGCTTAAGGCAGGTGGCTGTGCTCAGTGTACAAGCATAAAACAAGAGTGTGACAAAGCAGTAACTACTGAAGGTTGACAGGGACTTAAGGGGACAATGGACAAGTACACACTAGAAAACAAATAATCTGAGGCATTTAAGTACTGCTCCCACTGATTTTTTTCAGATTTTTTTAACCTATCCTAACAAAAATAGTTGTTTCCTCTCCTTATTGTCCTCTCCCCAGAAGAGCAGAAAAACAAAGGATTAAGGGGACAAACCCTGGAGTAACACTGAGGAACTCAGCACAGAATGTGTTTCCAATTAAAGATATTCTTATGTAACATGGAAGCTACAGCTGAAAGTGTGTCCTCTCTCTTGGGTAAAGAACTTGAACTCTGAATCCACCACAGGCAAAATGGAAGCCCCCGTTTGGACTACAATTGCATGTGTTTTTTTCTGCTATAGTTTTCGCAATGAACATCAAATGCCTTCAGTAAATTTTACTGCAGAAATGGTGAATTGTGGTAATCACAAACACATCTAATGGACATAGAAAAAACATTTCTAGCTGGCCTTCCACTGCAAGTGATCTGATACATGTGACTTCATAGACACAGGTAGCTTGAACAAAGCTTTGTGTAACCTGGCTTTCCCATGAGACTGAAGGCCCTCTGTATGCTCCTT
This sequence comes from Zonotrichia albicollis, assembly GCF_047830755.1. Taxonomy (NCBI): domain Eukaryota; kingdom Metazoa; phylum Chordata; class Aves; order Passeriformes; family Passerellidae; genus Zonotrichia; species Zonotrichia albicollis. Next base: position 38,353,013 of record NC_133860.1, read on the forward strand.
GATTTACCCAGGGCAGTTGCTGTGATTATGTTTTCAATGTCTCTGGTCCCTAGGAGTCTGAGAAGCAGATTTTAATAGAATAATTAGAAAGTTGCAATGAAAGATTCCACCTCTGCAGTGAAGACAGGTCTGCTGGACAAGTGGTTTATTGGGTGCCTTTGAATTTTCCCGCTCATACTAGCATTTACCACAGGATGTTTTGGTCAGGTGTCTATGGCCTCTCTGCTTTTCCAGATTTTGTTCCAGATTGCCTCAAATATGCCCTAGAGAAAACTTTCCCTGTGGTATGGTTGTTTTCACGTGTGATGTTGCCATGGTCCGCTCATCCCATCTCCCCAGTCTTCAGAGGAAGATCATATCTTGCTTTTACTGTTCATCCTCCCAGCAGAACAGCTGGTAGAAACAATTTGCAATTTGTTCTTTTATACAGCTTGTTCTCTGACGCTTCCTAACCTCTGTCTTGAAATTGCCACACGACTATTTCAATTGAAGTGTTCTGTGTCACATAGTTTCCTGTATTTCTTTCAAGCTGATGAAGTAATTCCTTTCAAATTGATGAACTGCCATGCTTTGTGTCACAATATCCCTTTGGAAAAGAAGCCAGCTAGGCACACCTCAGTACCCTGAAGTGTATTTTGTAAAAGCGCCAGATCTGCAGTATCAATAACATGTGGGGAAAGTTTCCAGAAGCTTCCAGTGAGGTCTTTTTTTAAAGGCATGTCATTCATGGTCACCTTCTCTTTGAAGGTTTCCAGTGCTCAGACAAATTGAGCATATTTCTCATGTATTTTTCACATGTACATGGTCCTGCAAGCCCCTGTTTCAGTGTGGCCTTCAACACAGAAGTGACACCTAGTGCCACTTCTGAGGTAGGTGTACATTTTCTGTACACATCCCAATATTTTTGAGTGGATAGTTCATGTCTGAGATGTGACATAGCTATGTTACATCAAAGTAACCATATGGCTTATTTGTGTATTAGTAACCATGAAAGGTTATTACCTTCTACTTTCACCTAAAGGTTCTGGGGAAAGAAGTGAAGCTAGTTTAGCATTGTTAATAGTCTGTAAACTGACTGAATCCATTTAGTGTGGATTTGAGTTTTCTTACTTCTGCCTTCCCAAAGCGAAGTCACAACCCTTGTGTGGTCAGTGGCTCTGTGACACCTCTTCCAGCTGTAGTCCTGCACCCCTGAACAGTCACAGAAGACAATGGGGATTTCTGCCATTATTTGCATCAGCCTTCCCCCAGTGATTGCATCTATGCTGCCAGAACATCATCTGCTGTGATGCCACTTCCTAGGAATTTTGTTTATATATCCTTCTGGTAACATTGGATGTTGCCCTCCGTTTTTACCCCAAATGTCATTCTTTGCCATTTCTGTCAACCTAGTGACATACCAAATATGGTAAAGTAGCTTTAATGACATTTATTAGTATCCATTGTTGGTACTCGTTGCTAACATGTTTTGCTGTTGTCAACTCAGTTTATATGACTCCTTTTGCAGACCTTTGATGTTGATCTTCTTTTAGTACTTTGTTTGAAGCACTAAGGATTTCTAGTAAATTGCTTGCCTGATTTCTAAGGAAGTACCATGCTACTCATCTAGCTGTTGGCTTTTGTGACAACATGATCTGCTTTTCCATTCTCTTTGCAGCTCTCACTCTTGGTTATTTGGCTCTTGTTATGGGAACAGCTCCTATAATAACCAAACTCTTTTATCTATTATCACATAGTACCGGGTTGGAAAGATATTCTTGCCCACCAAAAAAAACCCGCCAAAATATAATGGTAATTTATTAACCTTCCAGCTGCCTTGATGGAACATAAATTTTACTTCCTGCTGCTATATCTTCAGTTTTCCATTTTTCTATAAGGGGAATATTTCTTTTGGCTCTGGAATTGTTAGGGTCATATATTTTAATAAAATCAGATATTTCTCATTCTCTTTTTTTTTTTCTCTCTCTCTTTCTGAAATTCCAGTCTTTCTCTTTTCTTGTACTCTGCTTTTAAGTTACACTATGATTCTAGTTTTTTGACCATGTCATCATTTGATTTTAACTTTATTTGTTTTGCTGCAATTTCACTTTCTTTCCTTGAAGAAGACTTGGGATATCTTTGTGATATAAAGCACAAAGCCATATCCCACTCTTTGTTTCACTTCTGGCTTCACTTCCAGCATCACTTCCTTCAAGCTCAAGACCAATGTATTCCCATGAGCAAAGAATCAAACAAAAGGGCCAGAAGGCCCACAGAGATGAGTAGGGAGCTTCTACAAAATCTTAAACAGAAGAGAAAAATGTGTAGGGTGTTTAAAAACGGACAGGCCACATGGGACGTCTATGGTAACATATCAGAGGATGTAGGGATCCAATGCCCATTTGGAGTTGAGTATATAAACAGAAATCAAGGATAGCAAGAAATGCTTCAAGTACATTAGCAGCAAAAAGAAAACTAGGGAAAATGTGGGGTCACTGCTGAATCAGATAGTTGTCTCAGTGAAGGAAGACAGAGAGAATGCAGAATTACTGAATGCCTTCTTTCCTTCAGTGTTAACTGCTGAGGCCAGCCCTCAGGAATCCCAGACCTTGGGGGAAGGAGAGGAAGGCTGGAGAAAAGAAGACTTCCCCCAGTCATAAAGGGTCTGGTTAAAGATCCACTGTGTAGACTTATAACACACATAAATCCACAGGCCCTGATGAGATGCACCCACAGGTGCTGGGGGAGCTGGCAGATGCTGTAGCAAAGCCACTCTCCACTATCTTTGAAAAATCACAGGAAATAGGAACAGGGCCTGATGACTGAAGGAAAGTCAATGTTACTCCCATCTTCAAAACCGGCAAGAAGGAGGGGGATCTAGGAAACTACTGGCCAGTCAACCTCACCTCCAACCCTGGAAAGGTGATGGAACAGAACATTCCGGAGGTCAACACCAAGCATGCAGAAGAAAAGAAGGTCATCAGGAGCAGTCAGCAGGAATTTCCTAGGGGGAAATCATGCTTGACCAGTCTGACAGCCTCCTGTGATGGCAGGGCAGGATGGCTAGGTGAGGGGAGAGCAGTGGTTGTTGTCTGCCTCCACTTCAGCAAGGCTTTGGACACCATCTCCCATAACATCCTCACAGGTAAGCACAGGAAGCGTGGTTTAGATAAATGGCAGTGGGGTGGACCAAGGACTGGCAGAATGGCAGAGCTCACAGGGTCAGGATCAGGGCAGCAGAATCCAGCTGGAGGCCTGTAGTCAGTGGTGTTCCCCAGGCATCAATACTGGGCCCAGTCTCACTAGGCTTGTTTATCACTGGCCTGGGTGAAGGGATCCAAGGTACCCTCAGCAGGTTTGCTGCGGATCCAAACTGGGGATGGCTGATACACCTGAAGGCTCTGCTGCCTTTGGGCTGGGCCTGGCTGGGCTGGAGAGTTGGACAGAGAGAACCCAACGAGGTTCAACAAGGGCAAGTGCAGGGTCCTGCAGCTGGGGAGGAATAACCCAAGGAGCAGCACAGGCTGGGGCTGCCCCACTGAAGGGCAGCTCTGCAGAGAAGGACCTGGGAGTCTTGGTGGACCACAAGGTGACAATGAGCCAGCAGTGTGCCCCTGTGGCCAGGAGGCCCAGTGGGATCCTGGGCTGCACTGGGAAGAGCGTGGCCAGCAGGTCAAGGGAGCTGATCCTCCCCCTCTACTGGGCCCTGGTGAGGCCACATCTGGAGTGCTGTGTCCAGCTCTGGGCTCCTCAGTACCAGAGAGACAAGGAGCTCCTGGAGAGGGTCCATTGAAGGGGCACAAAGATGATGAGGGGTCTGGAGCACCTCTCTTAACGAGGAGAGACTGAGAGAGCTGGGCCTGTTCAGTCTAGAGAGGAGAAGACTGAGAGGGAATCTCATCAATGCATATAAATGTCTCAGAGGTGAGTGCCAAGAGGATGGTGCCAGACTTTTCAGGGGTGCCCAGATACTGGACAAGAAGTAATGGCAATAAACTAAAACACAAGATCTTTCACTCATCATGAGGAAGAACTTCTTTACATTGTGGATGGCAGAGTACTCTAACAGGCTGCCCAGGGAGATCATGGATTCTCCCTCTGCAGAGGCATTCAAAATGCACCTGAACATGTTTGCTCCTATGTCACCTGCTCTGGGTAAACCTGCCTTGGCAGGGGTATTGGACAAGATGAATTCCAGAGCAACCTTCCAACCTTAACTATTCTGGTGGTGCTAGTTTATACATGGGTTTGGCCCTTCTCTTGTATCTGCTGCTACACTGAGCTCTACAGACATCTTCCGTTCATTTGTATGTTTTGTGATTGCTGGTTTGCTTTGTGCTACACTGAGCTCATGTATGTGCAAGTTTTCACTCCTTGGATGCCTGCTTGTTTATGTGGTTTTGTTCCTTTATTTCCCTTTTTTGTAGACTTTTCTCCTCATGGCATTCGGAGTGTCTGCAGTTTTTATCCTCTCTGTTTGGGCATGGTTTCCCTGTTTATGCCACCACATTTTCCAGCAGCATCTTCTTTTTATATCCTATCTTTGCTCTGTCTTCAAATGGAAGGTTGTGTACTAGACTTGCCCAAGTCTTTGTGGAGTTACATGGCTGATTTGGTAATTTTCCTTTGAATGCCTTTCACCCTGATTAGGAATCTAGCAATAACTGTTTCATGTTTTATAGCTGCTCCTTGCTCAAGTCAGTCCTTTTGCATTCACTGTAATTTGATCAGTCTCTTGTTCTCTCTTTTTTTTTGAGTACTCTCACTCAAAAAAATAGATTATTGCTTTATATCTCTGGGGAACTGAGTGTGCTTTCTGAGTGTTTTTACGATTTTGGATGGAGCCTCCCAGTCTGCCATTGCTGGATGCTGCTGATGCAGGTGACGGCATTTCCCACCACCTAATACTATATCTAGTTCTTAATTTTACTTTTTTCCTTTTTTTTTTTTTTTTTTTTTTTTTTTACCCAGCCTCTTGCAGTCTTTTAGTTGTTCCATCACAACAAAAGAAAACAGTTTTGCCAAAATAATTGATAAATTCATCTCTTTTCGAAAGCCATGCTTGGGAATAGGATATTGGTCACAACCACAAGATTGTTTTCTTTGTTTGAGGAGTTTAGCTTTCACTGTTGTGAGCACTTCAGAGGTTTTTCCTGACCCTGATTTATGTACTCTTTGGGAAGTCTTCTGTCTTTGTCAGCTGTGTTTTCCTGAAAAATGGCTACATCTGAGTAAAGACCCCAGTCCCCTTCTCCCTTAACTGAGGGACTGACTGCCACATTGCTATAGCTTTATAAAGAGAATGAATAATGAAAGCACCATCTTCTCTTAGGACAAAACCTATGGGGAAAATGTCAGGTATTCTTTTAAACACTGCAACATGCTCTAGCCTGCTCAAAACTGTATGGTTCTATGCTGTCAGTATTTAACAATGCCTCACAAGAAAATCGTTTTTCCTCTCTGCCTACAGTATTGTCCATGCACAAGCTGTCTGCTCTGTCTGTATTTCAAATGTGGGGGACAACATGACACAAGTTTATCCATACTGTTATGTTTGGAGTATTATGCATTGTGCTTAAAAATATGCTGAGCATTAAAAAAGCAGTATAAAGGTGTGTCTGTCTGATGGGGAGGGGGGAAGAGGAAGTCAAGGGCAGAGAGCTTTCTGGAAAAAGTACTTCCCACTTTGTTGGAAATTCTTCAATTTCCACTTCAAAAATGTGTCTTACAGAAATTCTTTCCCAAATCTCTGTGTTAAATCATGTTGTGATCATAGTGATGTAGTCACAGTCATATAATGCAGCAAATTCCTCCTACTTTTTGTCTGGGTAGCAAAACATTAACATTGACAAACTACCACACTCCTGTGGTGACATTACTGAAATACAGGGTGGGAATAGCAATTTAACAACACATAGTTCCTCGTGCTTTGGCCTTGAACTATTTGGGGTGCTGCTGGTCCACTAAGGCAGCAGGCTCAGGTGTGTGAAGAAATCAGACGAGTTCTGTGGAATGAACAATTCAGAGCCTCTCAGAGAAAGTCTCTGCCACTCTGCTCTTTTGCCTGTGTGAAATATCCAAGCACCAGCAGTCTCCCATGTGCTCTGCACACAACTCTTCTGATAGCACCCACTTTCTTGTTGGCTGGACTCCTTGGCTTCTGGCAGCAGCCCTAGCCTTTCAGCTAAATGAATCCATAATCTGGTGTAACCTTGCTGTTGGCAGGTGAACCAACCCTTTGGCCAGGCTTCCTGCACACCACCTGAGGCTGGAGAGCAAATGTTTGTGGGAGACTGCAGATACAGCTACCCACTCCAGCAGAGAGGTTTCCTGAGTTGGTTAATGCTTGGTTTAAGTTTCTGGTATCTTGATTATTTATGTCATGGCACTGTTGGCATAGCTGCTCAGGAAGTAGAAGGTAGGACAACAGTTTCCCACCAGCCTTCATGATCCTTGTCAGACCAGGAAGTACATGGTAGAAAAAGACCTTACCTGACCTCCAAACGCAGTTCACCACATGCTGGAGACTCTTGACACTCACCCTATGCCCAACAGCAGGAAAAAATATTGTGATATTCAGGACATACACTTCTATGCCTGCAAATATTTCTGCATAGTCTGTAGTTTTGATAACAGATGTCAAGCAAATTATAATAGGATCTCTACTGCTTTTAGATATTGATCCCTCTAACTACCCTGTAAAAAAAACCCAATTACTGTAAAGAATATTGGAGATCACAGCTAAGCCTCAGGAGCTCCAGCTGGAGACTGGGAGACGGGCTTATCTTCTGACTCATAACCCAAACAAGCTCCTGAATGTGCATTGTACATGGGAATAGATGAGAATGCTCTGGAGGAACAGAGCCAGTAAGAACAGTACTGAAAGTAGATAAGGTCAGACCAATTCTGGTAATAAAGGCTAATTAGTAAATCAGCAATGGAGTGTTTCAATAACACTGGCTGCATTGCATCAGAAAAAGGAAAGACAGAGTGTACCAAGTGTCTGAGGGCATGCCTGAAAGGATGAAGTCAGCACACTGAAGAATTACCTCTGCTTAACCATTGAAAGGCTCTGTATGAGACCCATGATTTTATTCAATCAGCATTTTTTCAATGCTGGAGACCAAAAATACTCTGTGTGGAAAGGGAGGTGTTGAATGATGTATTTTCAGCATGAAAAGAAAGCAGTTGGTCTTAGAGCAGGGTTTAGATTGAAAGCTAATATTCCAGAAAAAGGTCTAGCCCTGCTTGAAAAAGATTTTCAAAGCAAAAGTGACAGGTCATTTAAGTGTGTAAGTGAAAAAGTAAGTATATTGTGTTATGTTGCAATGAAGAGGAGAAATATCAATGACATGATCTAGACCATAGGTTCATATCAGATTTGTTATCAAACTTTATTGAGAGTGAAAATATAGTACTATGAGAGTATTTCCAAGAAAAAGAAAAGTGAACAAAGGCATAATTAATGAGTGTATATTTCTTATCTTTGCTTTTGTGTGCCAAACATCCCCGTCTTTTCAATGACCAGGAGTCAGACTGAAAATAGCAGCATTTCCTTTGCTGTAGAGTGCAGTGGCATTTTTATGAAGGCCCCGAATGTTAGTTTTCCCTGTGGGGGCTGAGATGCAGCCACTCAGACCTGCAGCTGCAAAGTAAGAAAGAAAGTGAGCACTAAGTCTGCCAAAGGGGTGACTCCCCAGTGCCTGTACAGTGGAGACTCCAGTGAGGAGAGCTGCTTGCCTGGTGATACAGACTGCAGGCAGCACTGCAGATACCACGATGGTCATAGCACCATGTAGAGACTCCACATCATGGCACTGCCAGCCCAGAGACAAGAGTGACTTCTCTTCACATCATTGTCACCATCATGACAGCTACAGGAACTAGCTTTGCAGCTTCTAGATGAGGATCCCAGTGATCCAGCAAATCTCTGCCCTAATGAATAGTAAAATAACATCCCTTGTCCTGGGAATTTCTGTTTCTTTTAATCAAAAGTGCAGGCTAGAATACTCTGCAGATGAAGGAATCTAGAATGAAATAGTGAGATTATGTAGGACAAAAGCCTCTCAGTAAAAACAGGTGGGAGTGATGGGATTTCAAGACATCCTTTTCAAAGCTTTGTCATGGTAGGGGTTTTGGGGTTTTTGGGTTTTTGGTTTTTGGTTTTTTTTTTCTTTTATTAACACCCAGGTAACATCAATTATTAATAAAGACGTTAAATTAGGAACCTTTTGTAGAAAAATCCAATCTTCACTGCTTTTCACTCAAACTGCTCTCAGACACCACTGAGACTTCCTCTTCTGCTCCAGGAAACCCAGAAGACCAGAATGCCACTTCCACTAGATTTAGTACAAACTTCTTTTTGTCTGCCTTCTGCCTCTCCTCCCCTTCTACCTGCCAAAAACAATGCTACAAAACATGGCCTGTCTCTCAAAATTGATAATTCACTTCAGACCAACCTAAATCAAATAGATGTTATCTACCACAGTCTTGGTGTGCATTTTTTGTTACAAAATGGGAAAAGGTCAAACTCATATTTAATAGATAAACATGAATTTGGAGGGATTACCTTACAGTATTGATTTGATGTTGATCTATAGCAGAGTTGGAGAGGAAACGGGTTTTTTTGATTAAAGATTTTCAGGAAAAAATTGATGATTTATTGAGTTGTGAGTGAGCACTGTCCCAGTCTTAGGAGTCTAAACTCTTCTTCCAAATAGCTAGTGTAGAGGAAAGGTATAATTCCCATAATGCAGGATGACAAGATAAAGTCTTGATGTGAGAGGCCTTCTTTCAGAGTATCCAGGAATGAGGAAATTTGTCTGGGCACAGTGACCTAGCCAGCTACAAGGGTCCCAGCCATGATGGGTGCTCCACCCTGGACTCATAGGCATTCCAGCAGTAAGCACATCCTCTTCTCGGGCCCTTATGAGGAGGTGTTCAGCTGCAGATGAAAGCAGGTGATGTGGCAACCACTCTCTCTTCCTTCTTTCCACACATTTTTGTACTCAGTAGGCTCGGGGTCTATGTGTGACAATGAGCTGCAAAGTTAAATAAGTAGGAGGAGGCAAATTTTGTGAATTCCGGTTAAGATTTAGTCATGAGTTACTCCCTGGACAGCACTATCATTTGTATGTCTACCTGCCAGCAAAAAAATATTCAAATTTAGAATCTTTTATTAGAAAATCAGATTCAGAAGAACCTACACTGTCAAATGACAAGCCGTGAGCAATACCGGAGCCTGGCAGTTGAGTTCTGATGCTTACAGAGACATTTAGGCTAAGTCTGTGCAGCCTTTATGAGCCATGAAGGGAGCCTCCCATCAGCTGGTGAGGGATGACTCATGCTCACACTTTTTATGATCAGCCCCTCTGGAGCACAGTGACTGCAGCAAAGCTCAGAACAAACCTTGTTGAGTCCCTGTTCCAGAGCCCTTTGTATTCATTCACCAGCGAGCCCCTGAGCTTCACTCCTCACCCTCTGTGCCACACTCTGCACTAGGCCACACCAGAGCACACAAAAAAAAGGCAGCACACCTTCATCTTTGCTCCCTGGCAAAGCTAATCCTCAGCTATTTCCTGCCCCACTTGCACCTGCAAAATTTTGCAACATGATGGCAGAAGATCTTCACTGGGTTGGCCCCAGCCTGGGACAGCTTGGGACAGGCCTAAATGAGGGGTGCCATCAGATAGTGTGTAACCGTGGCATCCAGATCTCCAGTCTTCCCTTTCTTTTAGCCTTCTTCAACACATCCTCACTTGCCGAACAATCTCTGTTCTGATTGCAGCCTATGGTGGTCTTTTCCCTGTATAGGTGACTGAGTGGGAACTGGGAGTTTCAATGGAGAAACATTACCACTTTTAAGTCACCACGTTTAAAAGTCACTTCCACGGAAAAGGTGTCAGACAACATAGCCTTAAAGGACAAAAGACTTAATGGATATAAAAATAGAAAAAATACATTGTGGTCGCACAGGTGATAGAAGTTTGCAATGCCGCTCTGAAGACTCTGTGTATCCACATGGTCCACATTGCACAGTCAAGGCTACTCATTTTTGGGCAGGAGCTGCTGGTAAGCTCCATGTCCATGCTGCAGCCATAGCAGGATAGTGATAAATGATTTATACAAGTCCAGTCACAAGGACCTGCCTCTCAGTTGGGAGGCAAGTGTAACTGCCATCTGTGCTAGTGTAGCTGCTCTAGCAACAAATAACCCCTGAGCCTGGCTCACCCAGCAGCAGCTCTCATCTTCTTCCAGAGGTTTTGTTTCCCTCTGGGACACCATCTCATCTGAGTCAGGAGGGATAAAGATCCAATGGTGAGGGTGTACTTCCTCTGGTTCCTCATCTTTAGTGCTGAGAGATGAAGACAGAAAAGGCACCTGGACTCCCTGGTCTCTTGGGCTTGAAACAGAGCCCCAGGCCCAGACTAGATGGACACTGAACATGGTACAGGAACAGTGGTACTGTGAAGATCTCATCACCAAAGACTCAGTGCTGCTTGCACATCTGTGTAAAGATGCACTGAACCTTTTGGTGGAAAAGGTTTCATTAAGCTTCTGAAATGGAAGCTGACAGAGCTCATCACAATGGTTGTACCTTGTACCAAGCTGCTCTGCTATTCTGTGAGAGATGATGGAGTACTGAGGGCATCTGGGATGCCTTTCAACTCTTCAGCCCCAGCTCACCCCTCTCTGCCCCTGCAACATGCTAGTTGTTGTTAGTATACCAGTGCAAAATAAGACAAATGTGTTTAATTGACAGCCCACAAGCACAGTGTCTTTATCTCAGGAAAGCAGAGGTATCAAATGCATGCATAGGATGTGCGGGAGCTCACAACTTAAACTGATAATGTTGAAAGACTTGTGGGTAGAGCAGCAAACCCCTACACAATTCCAGATCCCTCCTGACTACATAAAGCAAATCCTGGAGAAAAATCCTCACCCTACAAAGAAATACTGAGAAAGTTGGGGCTGTTCTGTCTGAAGAAGAGAAGGTTATGTGGAGACATAACAACCTTCCAGTATCTGAAGAGGCTACCAGGAAGCCAGATGGGGGAACTGTAGTGCTAGGACAAGGTGTAATGGGTACACACTGAAAGAGGGGAAATCTATGTTACATATTAGGAAGAATTTTTTCCTTGCAAGGGTGGCGAGACACAGGAACAGGTTTCCCAGAGAGGTCGTAGATGCCCCAAACGTGGCACTGCTCAGGTTGGATAAGGCTATGAGTAACTTGGGGAGGTGGCCCTGCCCATGGCAGGAGGGTTGGGACTGCATGATTTTTAAAGTCCATTCCAACCCCTTAATTTCTTATGATTCTATGATTCTGTTCATTAGCTCTGGGTTTCCTCTTGAGAGGAATTAATTGGTCCATGACTCAAAGCTCAGGAGTTAACTAGCATAAGGGCAGTGCTGAAGGGGTCAAGGTCCACAGGAACCCATGGAGAAGTACTTTAGTATTCCTTCCTCCCCCTTGAAAATCTGGAGTACCCAGTCCCTCACAAGCTGGCAATGCCATAATTGGAAAAAAGTTTAGCTATTCCTGCTTTGAACATTCTTGTGTGAGGAGTGGGATGGAAATGTTCCTTTTCACAGGGATCCCAAGAAAATGCACATATATGGTCTCCTTGTCCTGGTGAGTTAGAGAAAGAGCTGCCCTGCTTTGTGCTCATCTGGGGATTTCCAGAAAGATGAGATCTTTCCTTCCTGTCTCTCTGATGAGTCCACCCGGTGAGTTCATTAATTCCCCCCTTACTCAGCTGCAATCTCGCCCATTGGAACCGAGGGCACTCATTAACCTCCTCCACAACTCTGAGAGCTGCTAGTGGTTCAGCAGAGCTTAACCAACTATCTGTCCAGGCTTTCTGGAACTTGATTAAATTCCCAGAAATCCAGGTGGCTGGCATAGCGTGACTAAATATGCCACTAACCACAGACCCTCCTCGGGGCCACTTCCCATCCCCTGCTTCTTACTTTCCTGTAATTAATCCCTGTATCTAATTTCTTCCCATTGTTTCACTCACAGAGTTGAGAGCTTCTCAGTAACTGTACCTGAAGGTTATGCAATGCTACTCAGCAAGCGGCTTTTCTCCCATTTTAACTAAAACAGCCTCCTGCACTCAACAAGCCATTTTCTGACACTATACCCTAGGCTGTGTCTGTTATACTGGAGGACATTATTTAGAACCACATACTGCATGTGCCAACAATTAGATTTTAAAACAAAGCAAGTACAAGGTAAACAAATGCAAGAGCAGTGACTTTTTTATTTTAAGAGAAGAAAGTCTATATAGGATATTGTATCTCTGATTAAGAGATTTGTAGTGAAACTCAGCTGCTGGGTAGGAAGTACAGGTGGAATTTTCTGATTCATTATTGAGCCAGTTTACCAGCATGATTAGATGGGGTCATAGAATTTTATCAAAACGGAGATCTTGATCAGATGGTACTCATTAGTTTTGATGCATAAATTATAAATCTTTTTCCTAGTTGAAGTGAGCAGAGTTTTTAAAAATTACTTTCTCTTTGCTTCTAGGATAAACTACATCTTAATCTAGGCTGATTACAAGTAAACTAAGGTAGTTTGCATGCTAGAAGTATTGCATGCAACACCATTGCTACCTGCAGCAGGCACCTGCACAACTTTCACCACCGGAAAGATAGAGAGGCAGAAATGCTGTTCTCTGGTGCACCAGAGGAGATTCTGCATTACCGCAATCATCGTGAAGTGGCAAATGTTATTTTAATGACGCCCAGCTTGGTAGTTTCCCAAGGGTGAAATCAATATCTTGATGGTTAAACTGAAGGTACCGTTATATCGGTGAGAACATATGTATGACCTCATTGACAACACTCAGAACATTGAGCTGAGAGAGGGCAATCTCCTGCAGATGTCCAAATCCATCTGCAATATAGAGAAGATGTGTTCATTAAGATAATGCTAGAAAACAGCAATAGAGATAGCTAAATGTTCATTATAGGCGAGATTCCTTCTGCCGCTTTTGAGCTTATGCAGTAAAAGGTCATACTATCTCTAATTGAATTGCTTTGTATTGTTCCAATCTACATAATGTACCGTTTACAAATAGAGCATCATCTTAAGCACTTTGTGCCATGTGGCCAAACATTGAAATTTTGCTCTTTATTGTACTTGTGCATTTTGTAATTAAGTAATTGGTATCAGAACACTGTTGGTCCATTTAGAGATCTGTGCTACTGTGAATGGACTGTTTATTAGTGTATCTTCATTTTACAATCTTTTATTTCTAAAATATGAAACTTGGATAAAAATTAAATAAATGCAAACACAGAGCTAAATCCACAGACAAAACTTAAACACACACACACCCACACCCACACACACCCAAGCACAAGCAGCAAACAAAACCCCAAACCAAACAAAACAGACAGAAGGAAGAAAAAATACTCAGATGTGAAATGTGCAGCACAAATATCTTGTGAATTTTTAAGAATAAGCAATTTTATTAGGAAATGTGAAAAAGTATAAATTATTATAGAGAGAACAATTTCATAATTGCGCTTCTGCACCTTTATTGGCTGAATGCAGACTGGCTTCAAATCACAGCAATGACAATGCAGGCCTCAAATACAGGACACAGTAGATATAATTCTGGTTTGCTGAATTTAATGCAATCCTCTTTCCAACCAAAATCATCCACTGCAGGCTTAAGTTATAAACAATGGGCAGCAGAATACAGGTAAGCATTCAGGTGAACTTCTGTAAGATTTTTCATATGCAAAGTTTTTAAAAGAGCATTTCTAATCACAGGCAATATTTAAAGTGTGAATACAGCAGCTGGAAATGGAGCTGGTGTATGAAATATATTTGTAACATTGTTTGAACTCCAGTACCTATTCAACTATTGGTAATACGCATGAAATATCATCCAAAAAAATAATTCAAAAAATTTTTTTCTTCTACATGACTTTACCACTGCACCATTCTTAAAATGCATATTTTGTATATAATTTACATTGTTATCTAAAAACTGCTGTCTTCTTGACAACCAGGACTTTGACATGTGGAAGGCAGCTCAGTCTATCTTGGTAAAAACTTAAAATTCAAGTCGCTTCAACTTTAAGACAAATGCACTCCATCTGCAAGTGTATGTGTGTACTGCATTGAATGCTCATTAAATATAAGTAGCTGCTTAATAATAGTAAAAATAATAATGATAATACAGAACTCCCATAGCAAATACCAATGGTTCTCTGACTGATAAAGAAAGCAAACACTGTATTATACTTTACACGAGCAAAAAACCTGAATCATAAAATGACCAGGGAAATTAGGAATGACTATTCCGTACCATCTATTTTACTTATGAGGTACAACTCATAAAAAGCTGAGAGGCTTTTGTATCTAAAAGATTCTTACACTGGAAAATGTCTTTTTTTATTTCTTTTTCTTTCTTTTCTTTCTTCTTGGGTTTTTTTTTCCTCCCATAAGAAGCATAAGTTCCAGGAAAATTCAGCAGGAGGAAAACAGTTTCAAAAAAATTTATAATGCTGCAAATAATATTTTCAAGACAGAATTTGTTTAGAATGCAACAAATTTGTTAACTGAAGATTTTTAAAAAATTTTATTGCTTTCTTTCTATATATCTTCACAAGATATATCTTCAGTAGTTGTACATAGTCTTACTCAAGAAAGCACATATGCAAATAAATTAAAAGACACATGATGTAGAAAATAAAGAAACATATACTCAAAAATATTTAACTGAGGTCTCACATGTTAGGTAAAATTTTAATATATTTGTATTTCTGAACAGAAAGCAAAATTAATTTTTTCTGGAGAAGCTTCTAAGAAAAAGTAGCTGAATTTCCATCACTCTCAGTTAAGCTGTTTCCAGAGGTCAGCACATTCACTAGCTCTTGCTTTGTTAGCATCACAAGCCCACACAGAGGAAAAGAGCAATGTCTGAAATCTTGCAGTATTTGAAAATTCATGTATATTCAGTCACTTCTGACTTTCATACTCCCTTTCCACAAGAGCTCACACACTTTAAGTGTTAGTGTCACGAATAGTGAGGAACCAGATGGCCACACTAACCACCTCTCACTTCTCTGTAAATGTCTGAAAGGTCAGTTACAACTGAAGAACTTGTAAATAGGGAAATAATCTGAAAAACTGTGTTTCTTAGGTCTCAGAGAGATTTTCTGTAGATCTGATGGCTTTATGCAGTTGGCAGTTTTGTGAGCCGTCTGGTCCCTGCAAAACAGCGTGTGGGCTTGTTGGGCAATGACAAAATGATGGCTAACATGAGCTGAGTGGGTGTGGGTGACAAGGCAGTAAGTGTCTGTCTGCAGGGAAGCTTGGCACAAGTGTACCTGGCAGATCTACTGTAATTAATGTTTAAAAAAAACCATCAAACTATTTAATCTGTAAGATGTGCATGAGCAGGAAAGAATCTGAAGTATTTTTCTCTCTTCTCCTGAGCTGAAGCCTTGGTCCATTTCAGCTACCATAGGGAGAAGAAATATTTTTATTGAAGCACAATAGTCACAGCCTGAACAATCTGTTCTTGCTGTATATTTGAAGTTTAGATTCTCTCCTCTGAAATTAGTGGATTAGAAAGTGGAACACCATGTATAAACTATTTTTGATGTGAATAGTTTTGCAATGCTAAATAGGCCTATCAATTACTCCCTGGATAAAACAGCTGAGAGTAGTCTTCCATATATTTCACTACTTGCAGTCTGCTCCATTATACATTGTTTCATTAAGCAACATGACTTCTGAGATCTTCAGGTATTAATGAATACATGCAAGGAAAAAATCCACACCCACTGCAGCAGGTTGTCCCCGGTGCTGGAACTGTAGCACCCCTTTATCACTGTTATTTTCCTCACATTTATGTCCTACCTGTAATGCTGTGTAATGTCACTGTAACATTTTTAACACGGAGGTTAGGCTTGAAAACATCATCTCTCACAGTACTCTGTGTGTCTTCCAATACACAGAAACCTGTTGTGAACCAGTAACCTGTCCTGTCAAGCATGTTATGGGAGGGAGATATAGTCATCAGACAGAATACATTTTTATGGAATACTTTTCCACATTGGAAGCAAACGTATCAGACAAGTAAAACTTACCCAAACTGATGTGAACACCAATATAACACTGAAGCATGCTATGAAGAATACTCCCATGAGAGTTGTAAATAGTTGACTACCCATTTCAGTGGACTTATCCCTTGTAATGATTATGAGCAGTAAAAATAAAAAATTCCTACCTTCTCTGCCTTGCATATACTCCCATCCCCAAAGGCAGGAACCATTGGTCAATAACCAGACAATGTACAAAAATCCCAAGAGTGATCCTCATTTTGCTTCCCACCTGGGAACAGTTACTTTAATATTCAGGAAGGCCTAATATGGCATGATGACAAGGGGCTAAATGCAGTGTCCAAACTGCTGTATCACACAAGAGAGCTAACTGTAAAGCTGAAGGTTTTGTCCCCACTGTTTCTTGACACTGTCTGGTAGCCAGTGATTGACTCCTGACTTCAAGCCTCCTTATTCTAGGGGTATTTTTAATACACTTACACCCTAATTCAGCATACTCTGAGGACCATACCTATAGTTTGTTCCTTACTGCACTTAAAATGTTCAAGATAATAATACATTGCATGTAGGAATGACTGATGCCTTTTTTGCCTTGAAAATAAGAAAATACATACTGATTATCAAGTTTGAAAAGCTATTGGAACTAAGTAATAAATGAATGGAGAATTATGTTGTGGTGGTTTGACCAGGAAGGAGTGGGAATTCTGGGAAGCTGTGGTCAAACCAATGAAGGTTTTGGGTTTGAGACTGGCACCCGGTGTAGCCAGTGGGGTTTGGACACACCTCTGAGAATACACAGGGGTTAAAAGCAGGGCACTGCACTTGGCACGCTCTCTTGGGACGTCGCTGTGAAGAGGTCAGATCTCTCCCCCGTCCAGCCTTGCTGCTGGGCAGGGGAGGGGCAGCCATGCGGTAGGCCCGGGGCCTGGACAGAGATGGGAGGTGAGGGGCCTTCAAGGATGGAAGGGTGGAGGAGCCCCAAGAGACATCGAGACATCGGGCAGCCAGCCCCCCCCCCCCCCCAGGAGGGAGAGAGAGGGAGAGTCGGCGGTGATAGCAGCCGGCCCAGGAAGAGAAAGGGGGGGGGAAAAGGGTGCAGCCCGGCCGGCCGCAGCAGCAGCACGTGTGGGAGTATCATCTCGTCCCAGGACAGACAAAGACTGAAAACTTTTAACCCTTTCTTTCATGATTGGGGCCTTGCAAAAATGCTAATCCTCCTCAAAGCTGAATAAGAAGGGAGATAAGAGATGAGATGAGACAAGGACCTGGCCCGAAGAACGTGGAGATGATTGGATGGGGAGAGATGATTTGGAGTGGCCTTTTGGCTGGACTTTTCTTGTGGCCACGGACTCAGTTGTTCCTGTGACACAGACTGCATTTAGGGGGAGGCAGTGCCTCAAAACCAGGAGGGTTCATTCGTGAGGACCCCCCGGCCCCAGGGGGTTGGAAAAATATGGGGGGGACAGATGTCCCAAAGCAGAGACTGTGCCTTTTTGGAGTGAGACAAGGCATCCTTGAAAGACAACCCTAAAAGCAGCTCTGGCCATGTCTCAGTGGTGAGAGCACTGGGCATGGAAGGAAGATGTCACAAGCGGCAAAAGGACTTCTTTTTCCGGGCGGTGCCGAAGTGACAAGGAAGCACACGAGGTTTCAGTGTGTTTCCAGGAGAAGCCTATGGAACAAGAAGGACTCCTTTCCTCTTCATGAACTGCAGTTTGAGTATACTAAAGTGTCGTGCTGGGCTGGGCAGTTGGTGTTTTGGGAGAATGTATCGGATTGGGAAAGTCAGGGAGTGGGGAGGAGGAAAGTTTTTTTTGTAAGGTTTTCAATTTCTTTTTTTTCTTTTCCTTATAGCCTTTCCCTATTTTCCTGTAGTTTAAGTAATAAAGTGTTCTTTATGTTTAAGTTAGAGCCTGTTTTGCTTATTCCTGGTCACATCTCACAGCAGACACCAGGGTGAGGAATTTTCATGGGGGGCACTGGCTCTGTGCCAGGCTCAAACCATGACATATGTCCACCCCCATGAACAAAATCCTCAAAACTACTGGACATGAGAGCACTACAAAGGGAAAAGCTGCTCATCAGTCTGTCCAGCTGCCCCCAGTAACCAAAGTGTTCACGACAGGTTTCAAACCACAAACTTCAACTATAATTATATTGAGGTGTCAGCTTTACCCAGTCTTGATGTTCTGCTGCCCTGTTTGCAACTCCTCAACTAAAAATTCAACCTCAAGATTTGTCAGATATTGAGAGCAATATATAGACAGAAGGACACCATTACAGTGTCAAATTTTCCTTGGCATTAGCAAAATTTAATTTCAGGGTTAGGATTGAGCAGAGAAGAAAAGGGAAGAAGAGCAGGAACACTGTGCATTTGTTTCTTAGCAAACCCACAAGGAAAGAAAACAGTGGAAAAACCTCTCACATTTATTGTTTAAAATTTCTTCTTCTGCCAAGGCAGACTTCAAGACTTAATTTTCATGACAAGTTACATGAAACTTTAATAGCTGTGGAATGTCCTTATAAATGTACTTGGCTATGACTGGACTTTATAGCATATGTAGAATAGGAGATTAAAATCTGTTATGAGTTATTTCTGTTCTTCATTGTATCATGTGAGAAAAAAATACAGTAAAATTACACCAAGGAAGATGATTTGCTGGAAGGACTAGTATCATGTTTATTGAAAAGCCAAAAAAATATAGCTTGCCAGAAGAATTTCTGTTAACAGATGAGGGCAGGAGCTAGGTAGCATGACTTAAAGCAGTTACCAAGGACTAAGATGAATTTAAGGGTCCTGATTGAAAAAATTGTTAGCATACAGCTGTTAAGTTGGCAAAAATAACTGTACAAAAAAAAAAAACACCAACAAAAGCCACCAAACATAAAAGGTGCCAAGTACAAGTACATGATCTGCACAAGCTTTGCTCCAAAGATTTAATGGAACAAGAAATTAAGGAAACAACAAAGCATTGGGTAAGTGCCTCAGTCAAGACAGTTATAGCAGCCATTACTCATCAACTCTCTTTTAATAAAAATGGCAATAGTCTCCTAATAACCTCTGCAAGGGGTTATGGTTAAGCGACCTCTGCAGATCAGAATGGCTTTTGCTTGTGCAAATTTGCAAATTCACACATATTCAAAATCACAGTTGGTGTAAAATTGATTTTTATTTTCTAGTCATTTTCCACTGCACTAGCCTTTGACACTTATGAAAGGAGGGACCACATCCTGTTCACACCATACAGAGCTTGGCACCTTCAGTGTGACTGAGGTACCTCAGCCAAGTCAGAGGCCAGGCAAGGCAGCACACACACAGAAGGGGATAAACAACAACACTCTTCTGATGGGGAAGGTCCACACTGAGCATCATGACCTCCTGACATTTCTGTTCTTAGCCAGCATCAGTCTTTAGGGATAATCCAGGGAAGAATGGAGTTCTAGGACAGAACAACTATACCTAGTGTCTAATGCACCTTCAGAAGATGAATGGGTCTGCCTTGAGGAGTTTCTGGACCACCTTTGAGGCATTTACTCATTTCTATCTCTACATGAACAGCATAGTCAGGTTATTTCAATGGGGCTGCTCCATTTTCATATATAAAGTTACAGGATCCAAATAATGCTGTTTGCATTGGGTGGGCTGGACTCCCACCCAAAATGTGAGCCATGAAGGTTTCTTTCCTGTGACTTTTGAAGGTCATATGTCATACACATTGCAGAGTCCTGGCTTCAAAGATGTGTGGTGGGGATAAAGTTGATCATAGTATTCTGGGACTGCTCTAGTAAAAACAATTTAAAAGAAGGAACATCACTATTTAAGACTCTTGTGTTGTGTGTAGCAGCACATCTGAGAGGATGTCCTCTCTGCCATTCAGATTTTAACTATCCTCCAGAACAGTCACTGATTACAAATGTTTTTCAAGTGAAGCAACAGATACTACAAGGTGGAAGCTCTTAAACACAAAAGGACCTTTACACACAGACACCAAAGCTGCTGCTCCTGCTGAGAGCCCCATTTCTGTGGCATCCTCCACACAGGAAGCCACTTGGGGCCTCCCAGCTGTCCCTGCTGTCCCCACATGGACATGCAGCAGTGACAGGATGACAGCTTTATAACTCAGGCTTTCATTTATGATCTCTTTGATGGATGCCCCTATGTAGGGGGGCATGTACCTATGTGGGAGACACATTAAGTGTAGGTGAACTGCTGTGCTGAAGTCCTTCTGCACCAACTGAAGTACAGTGTGAGTGTGGAGACTTCTAGCCTCAAATGTGTGGGGTCAGATGCTTTTCACTGATGATTAAACCACCACCCTTGATGCTGAGGAAAACATAGTTCGTTTTTGTGGCTCAGCTGACGCACATGCCTTTGTTCCCCCCAAGGACCGAGATCTGTGTCTGAATCCTGATTGGGCAGATCACAACCTCAAACTGTCTAAATGTCTGAGATGATGTTTTATTGATTTCCTCTGGCGCAGCAGCTGTGCAGCTGGAGGGAAGCGACAGCCTCTGTGCAGTTGGTTGCACAAGAGCTCTGGGTGATGGCACTGCTGCCTCCTCACAGCCACCTGTGGTTTTTGTGCTTACGCTTGACACATAACACATGCGAGGTCTGTGGGCCAGCACCAAATTTTCTTTAAGACAGCTTGCAGGACAGAGCTATGGGTGCAAGCACAGGTGCTGCTCTTGCAAATTCCTCAGTCTTGTCCTAAACTTGAACAGCTGCACTCCCATTTTTGACCCTCGTTATACTAGATAGCAGGTTGATGATTCTTCAGAATTTTCTCCACAAACCCTTCAGATGCAATGTGGATTGCTACATGCAGGAGACTTCCTTTGAGCCTTTTTAGGAGCTGTGCTTGTACCTTCTGAACATCTGGTCAAGAGAGTCATTGGAAACTTCCCAGATCTTCAGGCCCTGGAAGCACTGGACACACACCTGTATCATTAGGAGAAACATTGTCTGTAATCTCAAGTCTCATTTTTACCTGCACTAGTTCAGTCCAGCTACTCTGGTCCCAGGATGAAATTTTGAGTTCTTACATCACTTTTTGATCCAATGCCAGTTCCCTATTTGTCATGTCTTCTTCAAAGCAGCCAGCTTTTCTTTTCCTGATGATACCTTCCTTCACTGATCTTCTACACAAACTAAGCCCTTCAAGCTCTGCTTTCTCTCAGTCCAGGAAAAAGTTCAGTGTCCCAGAAACAGTGGTCCTTTTGGTCTCTAGTTATTCAGGTATTCTGTAGCATTTTCATCTCCCGTTACAAAATTTCATTGAAACACCAACAACTAGAGAAATGCTTATTACAGCCATAGTTTTCAAGCATCCAATGGCTGGGATTAGTCTCCTCCATGAGACACCTGCATGAAACACCAGACCAGAGGGTAACGACAGCTGATCCTGTCTTAACAAGTACTTCCTAGGGAAGAGACCCAGTGCAGCTGCCTCCTTGCACATAGACATCCTCTGGGATCCTTGTTCCCAGCTATGCAGGAGACATCAGGTGCAAGACCTGGGTATTGCACAACAGGCTTGGAGATCATCAAGGTCCCAGCTCCTGGACAGCTGTGTGATGGATTGTGGTGCTCCTACTGTGTAGCTGGTACCTCTGTGGGGGCACTGCCTTGGAGAAACAGGTCTGGTCTTTGTATCCCCTGACAAAGAACCAGACCTTGACAATAGAAAGTGAGCCTCCTGTGACACTTCAGCATCACTCCTTGTCCCTGGCCAAGCACAGTTCTCCAGAATGACAGCAAAAAGACAATTATACAGGAGGACTCTAGCAGCAGGAGGACCTGTTCTGTGATGCCATGGGCAAGTGACCTATAAGTCATTTCAGAAACAGCTATTTGCTCAGTGGGATGCTTTCATTCCCTTGGATCAGGCAGTGGAAGGCCAAAGGTTTTTCCTGTTCTGTAAAGGAAATACACAATGAGCAAGAGATGAGAAACAATGTACAGAAAGTTATAGGGTTTTGTAAGCATCTTGAGTAAATAAATGTGTCACTTTCTCTTCATCTTTAAAGAGTGGACCACTTTATGGCATCTAAGTTTGATCCACAGCTTCGGACACAAGAATATATAAACTAGACAGAATTTAAATGTAATAAATTTATATGAGAAAATGAGAATCCAAATTCCCTGACTCACATCATCAATCTGTAGTAATATATACATATAATGTGAAACCAACATCTTCAAATTTCTTCCTTGTTTTTAGCTACCTGCTGGACTTTCAAATCTTCTATTTCACATGTGCAAGGTGCTCATTAAAAGATAGGCTTATCAATTTAAAAAAGAACCTCCAAGAAACTCTGACAGTAAAAGCGCATGTTTCTAATTTAAAAAAAAATCCCCAAAACCAAAATAATCACCCAACAACAACAACAACAAAACTGCTGATAAGACTGGCTAAAATAGCAAACGACATGTTCTGGTGTGACTTATCACCAGAAGCATTTCTGTCTTAAAGCAAGGGCTTGGGTTGTGTATGTTTACATCTTTAAAGTCTTTTGTATCGAGTTCCAGATGGGAGTTGTCTCATGATTTACTGTAAGAAAATATCAGACTTGAAGAATAAGCCACAAACTGCTATTTTTGAAATTCCTGTGGTGTGTTATTTCCCATTTGACCTTTTCTTGAGGTACTCTTGACCTTAGGTCTGTGCGTTCATTGGTCCTGGAGTCTAATGTCAATCTCCCCATGTCTATACTTCTGTCCATACTCTCTTGGAGCCTTAGAAGTATTTCAAGACTATACTTTTTTTTGAAGAAAAAAAATGACATTACTTCTGACTTGAATTTCAGGTGGGGATGGCATTCAAAATACTGCATGAATTTCTGTGATACCTCTGCAAATACGTGCACCATATACATACATGTATGCTGTACATGACTCTACTGACTGCAAAATTTTCTGCTGCTGGTTAACACACTTTGTGTTGGAATAAAGAGAAACTAAGATCTATAATTTTATTTTGTAAATAGACAGGTTGGGGTAAGCCAGGGAATAGCTATGGTCTCCAAGATCAGCATTAACCTGGAGTGAATATTTCAAGGCTTCCCACTTTAAATCTCATTAATTCTTTTGACTGCCTCATGCCAATTACTCAATAGGAGGTTTCACAGAAAACCAACAAGACTGTTCTTTATGTAGACTCCATTTTGTTGGTTCTAGCTACATGACTTGAAGGGCTCATTACAAAGAAAGAATATGTTAAGAGCTGTCCTGCTTTCTGTCATTGTCAATAGCAGGCACACATCACAGATCATTCTGCTCAAACCTTCATCAGTCACTCGCAGACTTGAGATGGAAATTAAACAGCTCTGTTGCAGCTGATGATTCTATCATCTCAAACAACTGTTTACAATTTCCAGACTGCTGGAAGACACAATGTTTTGGGCCACAAACTTCGCAAGAAAACGCCTGACTATGAGTCTAGACAAGCTCTGCAATGGCAGGAGCTAGGCTAGAGAAAGCCCAAGTACCGCTAGTGGTGCTACTGTTGCCATCTTCATGAAGGCCAAGTTTCAAATTGTTACCTGGAAGTGGTGACTTGGTAAAGATTTAACACAGAGATTCCTCTCCTTGTCCCTTAATAAGGAAAGTGGAAAGCATAGTTATATATGTAAAGGCAGAGGAGGCTCATGCACAAACACATGGCAGGAAGAAGCTGCAGGTGAACCATGCATGTGTGTGTCTGCTGTGCAAAGCTCCTGTGTGCAGCTCAGCTGCAATGGAGGTTTGGTCTTGCCATGATCATCTACATTTTAATGAGGAACCTCTCTCTACAGAAGAAAAAAGTGAGAGATTGTCTGTCTGCTACTCCTTAATAATTCTTTGGGAAATTAGAGAAGAACAGTTCTTTGGAGAATAGGGAGCAATTCTTTTGAACAACATATTGTTCCATACATAAATATTCAGAAGCAATATGAGATGAAAAAGCAACAAGTGCAAATAAGTTCATTACATGAAATGTCACCGAGGATTGCAGTGATGACTCCATCCCAGTTAGAAGTAGATCATTACAACTGCTCTTATCACAGAACTGAACCTGGTGGAGACCTGAATTACTGTCCTTACAAGAGCCAGAGGCTGGAACCTCATTCCATGTCCCAGGAATGTGCAGATGAGGGCATGCAAAAGTCAGAGATGATATGCACTATAATTGATGTTATATTAAGCAAAAAACATACAGTGAAACCTTAAGATAATGTCAGCTTTTTGGTTTTTCTTTTTTTTTTTTTTTTTTTTTTTTTTTTTTTTTTGTGAAAACAAGTGAAAAAACCCTGAAAAATTAAACTAAATTTACAGAATTTACAGGTCATACTGTGCAATTACAGACTACAAAAGACTTTTTGGCTGTACCTGTTGAAGGAGTTGACACCCATTCTCTGGGAAGTGGTTTGTTCGGATCAAAGTTAAAACTTCCCTGGCAAATCCTTTGGCCTGTCATGAGACTCAGGTGTTGCTTTAGAAGCTGACTCACACAACCATTTTTTAAAGAAGAAAACCCTTCTGCAAGCATGAAGTCATACCAGCCTCAATCCAGAACAATAACTCATCCTCCAAGAAAAATTACCTAAATTTGCAGCTAAACTTCCCAATATGTTCCTCAGAATGCCAGTACCTGGGTCGTTTGTTGTTCTTCATAATTTGATGATGACTCCATGACAAGATAATATCTGTGTATGAATTACAAAATGCTGTATTACAATGAACAGGTGTATGAGAAACCTGACAAGAATCAGCCCTATGCATAATACTTTTATTTTAATACTTTCTCACTGATAACTAAATTTTGAGATACATCACTAAGTAGATTTTTAATCCATTTATCAAGATCCCCCATAAATTTTGTAATTCAAGTGTTTTAAATAAAATTGTCATGGAGGATGCCTTGCAGATGTCAGTTATTGTATCAATACTGTTACCTGTCAACCAGACCCACTGTCACATCAAATAAGATTATTCCCTTTCTTTGATGACCTGAATTCCATGAAAATATAAGTGAACTTTTACAATTCATAGCATGTTAGTTCAAAATGAAGTAATAGAAAATGAAGAAAGAAAATTTTCTGTTCTGATAAGGCCAAAAATTAGTCTAAGCTATTAATTTTAATTTTTCTAAATGTAATCTTACTGAAATAGACGTTTCACTTAATTTCATTCAGTATTTCATCTAAACATATCAGAGTATAATTTTTTGCATTGAAAACATTTACTGTGATATTTTTGACCGGCAGTGAAAACAAAGCTCTTACAACTAAAAATTTTCTAACAATTATGTAATTAGTCAATTGCCTTCTGAGCCATTCCTAAGAGGCTGATAGAACACAGGCTAGGACACTGGTATGTTAGGAAGCAAAAAGCTGATTTGCCCTAGAGAAAAGCATTTCATATACACACACGCATATATATATTATATATATTATAATATATATATATATATAATATATATTTTATATATATATATAAATATATTTTTAATATATATAAATATATATATTTATATAAAATTAAAACTGATGCAAGCGTACTATTTGCATGTTATTAAATACACCTCAAGCTACATTGACTGAAACAGCACTTTAGCATTTTACAGGTCAAAATTAAATTTCAGTTTAAACCTAACAGTCAGCAACAAGGGACTCTTAGTCCATGCACGTATTGTCTGGTACAAGGGTAGCCAAATCAGGTGGTTCTGCTTGAGCAGGGAGGTTGAATCAGATGACCCACTGTGGTCCCTTCAAACCTCAGCCATTCTGTGATTCTGTGGTTCGCTGATAGGGCACAATTTGGTTATTTACCACCTTGCAGTTTTTGCTGGAGCTAATGAAGTGCACTGACACTTCATCACAAAACCGGGCAGAGTGTATGCACTCCCCAGCTCCCAGAGCATCAAGGGAGAGAGCCCTGAAAAGCTGTCTGAGGCTAGGCAGGGGTTTGCTGCCCACTCCATCTGGATGTGTCTGAGAGTTCCCAGCTGACAGGGCTGCAGGGACAGTCTTCAGCTGGCTGCCCAGGAAGCCCCATTACACTGATCTTTTTAAGGCTTCTTCATTTAGCAAAACCTTTGTAGCCGGCTTTGTAGAAAAGCCAGGCTGACAATGTTTATTACATTCACCATAGCCTGTGCAGGGCTCTATTCTGATTAGTTTCTGATAGCTTTGGAATTCATGTCTGTACTAAATAAACTTTGCTGACTTTGAAATAGTTGGAATTGTTGACTTACATAAGGACATATTCACTGCCATACATCCCTGACGATGAATAACCAGACAACTGGCCTCAAAGGAGATGGACAGACACAGCAGCACAAATATTGTTTCTATTAACACTGGCTTCAGATTTTCCAGTTGATTTTCTTTACTTTCAGAAAACACTGATCAGATAAGACAAAAAAGCCAGTAAAGAAATTATTTGGTCATTGGTTATTAGTTTTCAGTGGAAAACTAGTGATGCATTTTATGTGGTAATCCCATATGATTTATGTTGTGTTATGTTTTTGCCTAAAAGTTAAGCAAAAAAAGAAACAAGCCAAGATGTCTCTGCCTAATCAAAA
Organism: Zonotrichia albicollis; assembly: GCF_047830755.1. Taxonomy (NCBI): domain Eukaryota; kingdom Metazoa; phylum Chordata; class Aves; order Passeriformes; family Passerellidae; genus Zonotrichia; species Zonotrichia albicollis. The sequence continues at coordinate 38,379,652 of NC_133860.1, forward strand.
TAAGATATGGGGACCTTTTCCAAATAATATATTTCATGTAAAGGCATTCTTAGCACTTCCAAAATGAAATATGCAAAGTACTTAATTTTGTAGTAAATGACAATCTTTTGAATTTTGATGCTGAGCAAGGACAAAAGGCAGGACTAAGATACTGAAACTTCTTCTCATGTAGATTTTCTTTTCTGGACTGAAAACAAAATGCAACAAGCTGTAACGAAACAAGCTGTTGAATAAATAATTACTCACAAAATTTTGCAAAGATAACAGGGCTTTCCCAGGACAACAGGAAGTTAGGGGCAATGGGTCATGAGTACAAAACAGCTACTTAAAACATCTTGTTTCACTATCTAGATGACAGATATAGAAATGGGGAAAATAATTTCTTTTCCTGTAAAATGTAATTCTTGAGGAACAAGAACTGCCTCTCAACGCAGAGACAAAATATTCATTATAGGGACGCACAACCATCACAGGGGAACAGGAATACTTCAGCGTTCAGTGTAAAGCAGACTAGCAATCTCATGCTGGCCTATTTTCTTCTTGTCCACTGAAGCATTAAAACACCCCCTTTTAATCTCTTCTTTGTTGTTGTTGTTGTTGTTAGTTTTTTTCCAAAGATCATGGGTCAGCTGAAGGGAGAATCCAGACTTGTCAGAAGAAGAAATGCTTAAAAAATTCCTAGGTTTTTTGGAAAATTATTGGAAGCATTGAAATAAGACTATTACAGCGGAATTTAGATTCCCTGTTATCTAAATGTAAATCTAAATGATTTCATCTTGATTTTTTTTTTGCTAGTTTGAGGATCTGTTGGTACCTTCTTTACAATTGTGAAGACATCGAACATTTGTACACAGGTATTCAATGGAAATACACATTTATCCTTTGGTTTCAATATCCGCTCAAATATTTGAGATTATTTCATTTCATTTGAAACAGACATTGGGGGCTTTTAGACTCTATGGCTCAGACCCAAACAAAAAATTAGTCCCTAACTCCTACTGCAACACACTGGAATGAAGGCCTGCTGATTGCACTCCTTCAAGGGACAGAGGAAAATATTTTAGTGAGTTTAAAGAGGTGTGCCCCATTTGAAAAATTTCCTTTTGCCAGTGTTTTGATATCAGCAGATCTGGGGAGCTTTCTTAGATACTGTCTGACTCCAGTTTGATCTACTCAGAACTGGTTTCATCTCCCAAGTGGTATTTGCTCTGTGTCTACACCAGGGTGGAAGTCCACAGTCCTGAGCACCCAGCCATCCCTTGAAGCAACTTAGTCTTATCTCTGCATTTGTGTCACAGTTAATTCTCAAAGTCTCCTGCAATAATAAGTTTATTATCTACTTTTATTATGTAAATAGTTAAATTTGTCTTTCTCTTCTAGCATTGCCTGCATTGGTGGTAGCCTTCCAGCAGGCAACAGAGACAATTTCCTAAGACCATTTTACAAAGACTTGTAGTGGAACTGCAGCACCATCACTGTGGTCAGCTCCCAACAGCCCTGATCAGGATGAAGATGATGATGATGAAACACGGTTACACAAAGAAAAGCCTCAATAGACTCAACAGTCAAAACTACAAATGAGAAAATACCTGTGACCTATATGCCAATGGCTGTCCAAATTTATGATGATATGATGATGTGTGTCCAAATTTAGATCTCAGCTTAAATGCCTGAACTCTCCTTAAGGAAGTGCACAAGGAAGTATGTTCCTGACCTCGCTTTGGGTTCCTCATACTGCTGGACATGGAACAGGTGTGGCCAAGCCCCCACCTATCCCTGTGGCATAGTTCTTCCAAGAAAGACTTACTTTCTTGCTTATTGGTCAGTAAGGCATCAAACTGAAGCTGGGTGTACCAAACCAGAAGCACACCTAGGGCTGTGCCAACAGATGGTGAGATCCCAACTTTCTTCAACTCTTTTCCATCCGTTCTCCCCCGAAAGTCTTCTAATATCCACAATTGTATGTCTTCTGTCTAAGCTAGTGAGTTCAGACTCCAGTCCAAAATGCAGTATAGATATATCTGCAAAAATCTGGCTCTATCTACCTAAAAGTTGAGTATTCAAAATTGCAGCTTCTGGAACTGATGATTATAATTTTTATGAGATTTAATATGTACTTGAGAATTTAGGAAATGAAACGGTAAAACGTTAACAGTCTAAAAAGAGCTAAAAAAGAGAATGTTTCCTGCAGCTGGTCTGAAGTTCTTGCACTGTGTGCAAGTGGCACAATTTATCCACTTTCATGTAAGTGCTGGAAGAAATAATTATCTACTTCTGATTTGTGGGGACTTTTCTTTTGTAATTTGCAGCTACTGTGTTACTCACAGAAGACTCCAGACCTAGATTTTTTGCTGAAAATCTCTTCAACAGAACAGCTATGTTTATTAATATTTGTCTCTGCTTGCTCATAAAAGAGTAAAAGAGCTTGTTTATAATACAAGATAAAATCATGTTGACTTTATGGACAATTGCCAGACTGAAAACTCCAGGAATTATTACCACAAACATCAGTACCAAGGGGCTCAGATTATTAATTTTAACAATCTTTGTTACCTTGAACTCTTCTCAACATCTAGACATCAAAAGCAAGTTCATTTCTACCTTCATCCTCATCTGTGAGCAATGACCAGCTTTGCCCTTGCTGAACACAGGCTCTGGTGCCTCCCACATTTGCTTTCTTTGTCCTAATCCCCAGTTAGCAGCAGATAAGGAATATTTGCACTTAAAATTAATAACTCAGCTTGCTCTTCTGGGGAAAGGAAAAGGCTGTAAGATATATTTCTTTCTTTTAATCTAAAAGGATTTTTACATAACCTTGGTTACTGCTGGCACTCTGAAAACTCAATGCTGTACATGTATTTGGCTCCTTGGGGGTAATCCTAGATGCATTGAGAGCAAGAAGGGCCACATTCCAGTGGACCTCAGCGTTTCCAAGAAATGAGGGGGTCATGTCCAGGGAGGCTGATGTCCAGGGAAGCTGAGGGGCTGATGTACCCATCTTGCCTTGCCCACACCACAGCTGGGGACCTCATGGGCCCCCTTGAAGAGCTGCATGGAATTCCAGCCTGCTGCGGTGACTTCAGCATGGCTGTGTCTTCTCATTTTTCTTTTTTTATTACTCAGCTCTGTCCCTGAGGAGAGTGGACCACATTTCCAGGTTCCAGCAGAGAGAGGAACAAGTGTCACAAAACAGATTTGCACCATAAAATATATCGTGATGAAGGTCTGGTTTCTCTGATCTGAAGTCTCCCATTTGCCACTTGATTTAGACAAAACCACAAGTACCTCAAACACAGTTACCTGCTTAGCTTTCAGTCACCTGGATTTAAGATCCATGCTGTTACATTAATCAATTATTTTTCCCTTTTATTTCTAGTGTGTCTGCACAATGCAGACAATAAAATACAGGCAGAAGGAGCTGAAGATAAGAAAAGGTAGCACTTTGAACATTTTTCAAATTAAACCAATTGCTTTATGTCATTTGAGGAGATAACATGCTTTTTCCTCTTGGTGCTAATTAAATTGAAACCTCAGAAATCCCCATAACAGGACGGTTTGCTCAGCCTCAGCCATGGTCTTTTGGCAATTGCCTGGGAAGAGAAAATGGCCCCAAATGGGACCACATATACTCATTGGTGGGGAGCCAGAGCAGGCACACTCACATGGTTTCCAATGTCCAGCCACAGCATAATGTCCTGACTGTTCTTCTAGACCACAACCCAAAGGGAGCGGTTTCACCCATACACGAGAGGAATTCAGCCCAGTAAAGCCCAACAAAGTTCTGAGCACAATCAGAGCAGTCAGCCACATGTGATCCTGAACCTTTCAATCCTATAAATCTCCCAAATGTTTATATTTTTCTATGGGACATATGCTAAATTAGATTTAGCATTAAATTAGATTAGTACAATTTTTCTTTGCTCTGGACAATGGTTGTATATGGCCTACAGCATTTATAGGTGCTTCAAAACTGACACGTGAACAGCACAAACAGCACAATGAGCTGGGATCTGTGCCACAGTGAAAAAGCTGTCATTTTGGCAAATAAGGAAGGTTGAGTGATGCTTTGTAAGGACTTCTGGGGCCTAAGGGATTTGATAGGGAATTTTGAATACCTTCTAAGAGTAGAATGAAGGAAATCACTAAAAATTCAGGTTCATTTTATTAAAATAGTCTCAGAATACATTCATTGTTATTCATGGATATCTCATTCTATTTCATTATATTTTAACCCTTTAAAGTACTTTTCCATGTCCTGCTACTGTTTGATCCATATCATGCTATGACTAATCGTGGATGTTGCTTCAGAAATAGACTCACAACATAAGGAAAACAGGCTCTAGGGGATTAAATGGAATTCCACTTGAAGGCCCATTTTAAGGTAGCACCCGTAAAAATGTACCTGCTGCCCATGCATAATGCCCAAGCATCTTCATAGGCAGTCATCCAGAAAACATCTGTAAGTGGGAGAATCTGGAGACAACATAGAACATTTCTGCATGCTGTTTCTGGAACCATTTTCTCTAAATAGAACACATGGATCCTAATCCTCCAGAAGACAGTGCACACTGCCTAATTCTGGACATATGAGAACTTCCCATCATGTGGTGTACTTGGGCAGATCAGCTGCCTGTGCTTCTGAAAAGCCTTTAGTAACTAAGCAAATAAGTTTTACTTGCTTTCAGCAGGACTGCACATGTGCTTCATATTAACTTAAGTACTTGTGCTGGAGCTTTTCACTCCAGAGATGGGCTCTATTTGCTGTTTTCCTTGATCTGGGACTCATTTAAACAAAAATATTAATCACTTTTAATTCTTTGTGACAGGCAAGTACCAAAAAGTGACCATGATAAAGCTGCAAAATCTGCTTGATGGCTCAAGCAGGGCACAAAAGGATGGTGCTTAGTATGCAGTGGAGGGTGCCATTATACTTCTAACAGTGAGCCTTTATCCCTGCCCCAGCTGCCTTTGCCCTGAAGTTTCAGGTGCTTTCATGCAATGGAGCCGGCAAGGACAGGGTTTGGGGAAGGAAAACCTGCTGCAGCAGGCTCAGAGAGAAGATTTGCCACAGCAGTGACCAGCAGCAAGGGTTCCTGATGATTTCATGCTGACAGAACCATATTTAGGTGGTGCATGGGCAGAGTACCTCTTTCCAGCAGTCCTGCCCTGCACAGCAGCAGACAGCCTTCAGCCTCTCTCCCGGCAGCACTGACTGACTGCCAGAGCCCTGGGGTCACCACGGCACTGGGTGATGACTCAAAAAGTGACTTCTTGTACTATACACATCCATGTCGTCCTGTGTTGACTACAGATCCCAGCTCAGAGATCACACATGATAGGATAGTTTGCAAGGTCTCAACCAACAAATGACACTTTCTCTAGGACACAGATGTTGCCGTTCGCTTTTCAACACCTCCCTGTAACTCTACACATGCAGTCTGGGGTTTATTTTGAAACAACATACCACAGCATAAAGTTTATAGCTGTCTTCAGACCCACTTCCAGGAAAGGACTCTGACTGTGTCACCCCACACTGTCAACCACCTCTGTGACTGTTCAGTTTGCTGTGCCTCAGCTCAACGTGTTGGAAGAGTCAACCTTTCCTGATGTTTTCTTGTGAATGCTAGGTACAACCATTGCAAAACTCCCCTAGAAACAATGCTCACCTTCCTCCGAGTAAGAAAGAGTATGAAATATTTGATGGATAAATCATTTTGGTTCAGGTAGCACCTGCTCTTCCACTCCATCACTCCATCACCACTGTAATGAGTTTTTCAAATTAACTGACCATTATGGCTTTAATACTCTGCTCCATTTAGCTGAATAGGTATAGATCTATACCCATCTTTGAAGCCAAAGGAAAACACCTCAGGACTTCTAGAGCATCCATTTGTTTTTGGAGGGGAGCCAGGGGCCAGCTAGCTGTCAAGAACAATGGCTAGTTTCTTTATACTCATTTTAAAATAAATGTTGGTCAAGGGCACAGTGGTCTCATGTCAAAGAAAAGGGGCCCACCCTGGAAGGAAATCAGATTTCTGAGGATGGCACTACTCCCAGCCAAAGGCAGCCACCTGCCTTGGGTGCTGCAGGTGTGCAGGGACGGACCGTGCTCAGCCCCTGGCTACTGCTGGGAGCAGAGAGAGTGCAAAATTGCTGCTGGTGCACGTGACAGAGAGAGGCAGTGCACTGGAGTGGGCCAGCAGTAGCTGACTGTGCTGGACTGAACCCCAGCCATTGCAGCATCTGGGTTTCCAACCATGCCAAATCCTTGCCCTCCCTTCTCAGCTCTACACCTGGACTCCTGATTTTGAGATGCACTGAAAAAAATATGGACTTCCTGACAAAGTAAGAGTTGAGACACTTCATAGAGTTAAAAGATTTTAAAAACTCCCTGCCTTGAGGCAGGTCCCCCATATGAGAGGCACCCCAGATGAGCACCTACAAACTGCAACACCATCATCTAGTGGGGCATGATGTACAGCAGGGAGGTGAGGGCTCATTCTCCGGGTGCAAACCACTGGACTGATCTGCTGAGGTAGAACTGAGCATTCATCTCATCATCTCAACCCTTTGAAGCAGTGATTTTGTGGTTTTGCCCAAACTCTTCCAGTGCCCAGTGCCTTCCTGCAGTGGTGACGTGAGGCTGAAGGCTCAGGAACAAGAATTTCTAGAAGAGCACAGCCCTAGGGCTGGCACATGGCACCAGCAGAGACTGCATGGAGGAAGAGAAAGGACTGCAGTGCACAGAGCTCATCAGTAGGTGCCAGCTGGGTGATGCTCTGCTCTGGCCAAAGCGCAGCCAGAACCACAGTCAAATCATCATGGTCTCTGTGAATGTTTCATGTTCTGTTGTTTAGAACTGATTAGTTCAGACCTGGAAATCAGACCAATGCTCTTTTCAGGTTTTATTGTAAGTGAGAAACACTCTGGCAGATCTCACAGCTCTGATTCAGCAGGGAATGGGTATTGCGTAAATTGAGAGAATTTATCATATTAGTGGGGGCAGATATGCTCCTCCACTATAGTTTGGAGAACCCCATGCAGAAAGGAGACCTAGATGGTGTTTTGGCAGCAACAAGCCAGAAAATCAGTTTCTGTCTCATGCTGTGCCCCACTCTGTGTCATCAGGGATAGCCATGCCACTGCCCAACATCATTAGAATCATAGAATCATTTAGCTTGGAAAAGACCTCTAAGACCATTGAATCCAAAGATTAGCCCAGCATTGCCAAGTCCACCACTAAACCATGTCCCCAAGCAGCACATTGGTTTGTCTTTTAAATTTGGAGAAGGTCATTTCCATTCAGGGTTGAGTGTGGCATGCACTGCCTATTCTTTGCCCTCCCCAGAGGTTTATTTAGTCCTTATTGTTGATACCTGAATGGAAAAGCTATGCAGTATGAGTCACAAAGTGAAAACAAACTGGAAAAATTAGAATGCCCACTGCTTCCAGATGCCAAGTCAAAATTAATCAAGCTGCTTGATCTCTGTTGTGATTAGCACTTCTCTGTGCTAACAGAGAAGTGTGTGTATATTGCCTTGTTTTCTCTCTATCATCTAACCTGCCCTGGGATCATATAATTTAGAGGTAATTAAGTTCAGCAAAAATTATTGAAAAACAGAATAGGATGACTTACTTTTATTCATCTGCCAATGAGGTAACAGTATAATTTTACACTTACCTCTCCTAAGACTCACCTAAAGGGAACTTAACTATGCCAGAACCTAAAGGGATCCCCCCCTCCCATAGAAGTAATTGTGTCAAACTAAACTCACTTAGGAAAATCACCTCTTCAGTTCTTCAGGTAAAAGGCCATTCAAGTCTGGTATCTCCCCACTTAAGTCTTTGCAGATGTCTAACTCCTGCAGAAGCTAAAGAGAAGGGTGCAGTTTTGGTCCAGGGGAAATATGTCTACATAGGGCATTAGAGGGAGAGAGAAGGAATATTCTTCTTTATGATACTAATCAGGATAACACAGAGTTTGGGCTAATCCACACTGATGTGCAAGAACTCTCTTCAAAGAGGTCATGACATGGGTTACCTATGAAGTAAAACTACCTGAGCATTTAGTGTTAGTGTTTTTCTGACCAGCACCCCTAAAGTTTTCAAATTTTGAAGAGTTTCCTTAAGAAAAACACATGCAAACCAACAAAGAAAACCCACCTTATTCTTTTGCAGGAAAAAATTACTTCAAATGGTTTAAGAAACACAACCATGAATGTGCTCTTTGATTTTCAAGTTGGACAACTAGCTGAATTTTGTCTTACTGTAAAAATTACTGCTGTATTTGTTCTGAAAGCTAATTTTAAATGTTCAAAACCAGATGTAATAATGTTTTAAAAATAAAATAATAAGCTTTGGTACTACTAAAGTTCGCCACAAGGCATAAAAGAAGACCATCTTTCCATCAGAAGTTCCATCATATTTTTCATGAGAATATAAAGTATTCACACTTGTAATAGAGGTCCATCTATCACAGTACCCTATCTGCCAGTGGCTACTGACAGTTGTCAAGAGGAAACATTACTCTTTTTGAGCTTTTTTATTCACAGTTGAGCCATGATTTCCTGAGCCAGAGATCACACCCAGGCCACCAGGAAACACACTGGAAACTTCTTGAACCCTAATAGGGGCGTTGGTTTATTTTCACCTTTTATGTATCTGGACCATAAAACATTCTGTGGCAACAAGTTCTCTCCATGTCCTGTGTGAAAAAGTACTGCCTTGACATTAATTTTATGTTGGTTTTGTTTTATCTTTTACAGTGGTTTCAGCAACCTTGTTTATTCAAGAGGTGCAAGACATTATTCAGAATTAGAAAAGTGTATTATGCATTATTCTTAGTGACATCAAGACAAGGTAAGATACATTAGAATATGGTCAAATAACATGGATTTATTCCAATTTGTAAGAATGTTTTCTTCATTACTTTCACAATTTTTTTGTTTAATTTACCTTGTGCATAAAAAAACTGAGTTGCTCCCTCTCCAGCCATTTCTCATGGCCCAGTGCATTTGCACAGACCTCCTATGTTGAGATGAGTTGCACTTTCTGTAAACAAGAAGGTCCTTTTAGGCCTTAAAGTACATCTCAAAACAGAAGCAAACAAACAAATGTTTAAAATTAAAAAAAAAGTCAACATTTTTACACAGAATTTCAGAAGGATGCCATGCAAATCCACGAGTTAGACCAGATTCTGTTAAGGTCAGAATCTGACCTAAATTCCCCTAAGAAGCATATCTAATCTTAAAAAAATGCATTATGTTTAGTCTCATTGCATGCTATACCTTGCCAATGTGTCACGTGAAGCCATTGTGAAGGTTAGTACCAGGACAAAGCATGATTTTAAAATGTTCTGAATGTAATTGACTCAGTGGCCAGGTCTCCAGTCCTAATGTGCTGGCTTTTTCAAATTAATTCAAGTTATGGTGGGGCCCCTAGTCCAAATCAGAGGATAAGAGAATGCAAAACAGAATTTTAAAAATTGAGGCAGTTTGTGTTCCTGCTTATGAACAAGCAGACAAGTCAGCAACTCAGAAATCAGCAGCCATTATTATTATTATGAATTGCCATGAATTGGCAATTCATGCAGTTTAAAAATAGCCACAGAAATTTGTAACAAGACTACGACCACCCTCCCCTCCACAAAAAAAAAAAAAAAAAAAAAAAAAAATCAGTTAACTGTGATTGCACTAACAACTGAGAGCCCAAGTGGTAAATTCCTAAGGCAGCTGTTAAACTGGAGCTGGAGAGGCAGTGAAAGGCAAGGGTTGGAGGGCAGAGAAAGAGGCTTACATACATTGTCAGCACCAAATATTTAGACTTTGTGAGTCAGAATCATGAGGCTAGCTTGAAAATGCTCATAAATTTGATGATTTGTCTCACAGATTTTAGTCTGGAGCTTTCACCATGCAGCAGAGGGCCAACAATGTTTCTCTAATGAATTTCAGAACCTCCCTCACTGCACATCAAGAAAGCTTTGGGAGAAAGATGTCAATGACAAAAGTGAAAATATGTCCTGATCTAAATGGGCAATAATTTTCATATCAAAACAGGAGAGGTGTCACCACTGTCTGACATGGAAAAGCAGGCAAAGCCTGTATAAACCTTTCCTCCACCCCAGTGAAGTGCCTTCCTGGAATTGTAGTGTTTCCCTGAAAGATGGCTTCAGGCCAAGGGGTCACAGAGGTCAGGGTGATGCTCTGACACTGTCACCTCAGAGCTGCCAAGTGCGCTGGGGGATTCAGCAATGACCAGGCTGGCTGCACTGAGGCACAGACACGCCCGCGTGGTGCTGCACCAGCGCTAAACACACTGATCATCTCTGCAAACACCTCTGCTGAGTGTGAGACCCCGGCCTGGCACACAGTGCATTGCTCTGCACGGTGTGGAGGTACTGCTGGCAGATGGGAACATACCAGCCTGGAGATCTTGAAGTAAAATATTGAACCATGCATTGGGTTGTACATTTTGCTGGACTACAGCTTTAGATTGCCTTTTTTGGTGCCATGTTAAGTCAAAACCAGCAGGTTTCCTCTGTTCATCTGCTACAGGTCCTGAGGCTGAGCCACCAACTGTGCTGTGGAGACAGGGAGAGGAGGGAGATGTAAAAGTCTCCTGTATTAACTCTAGTTTAGCCTATTTAGAGAATTCAGACTATTGTTATGCCTCTTGACTTGTGAGTTGAACAGATAAAATATGAGCAGGCTTGAACAGGAAGGTGAAGCTCTGTTAAATAGGAGAATGCAAACTGATTTAAGATCTGTTTGGTTGGCCCTATTCTAAAAATGTTATTATTTTTGTAAGTACATTACATGACTTTACCACAACCTCTGGACAACATTTACTGAACTCAACTCTGAAGGACTGAGGTTTTCCTATTTCAAAGTTGTTTCAGTGTATCTTCCAGGTGGACTGTAAAGTGAAACAAACCCTAGCCCAAATCTCCTGCTGCAGATCTGATTTTCAACCATTAACAGTGTGACAAATTGGTATAGGTATCACACCAAGCAAAAAATAATGCAAACTCCAAATCCCAGACTCTGAATCTTGAGTACCCATCCTGGGGCTTGTTTCTAATGACTTTCAGCACATAAATTTTTTTCCAAGCTTTGAGAGGCTATTGGAATTCTGGAAGTTACACTGGTGATTCAGGGAAAGCTTTCAGGGCCATTTGCAATTTTTTCATTTCCTTAGGGGTGGGCTACTCTCTTGGTGCAAAAACATGCCATTCCCATTAATAGTATGTGAGCAGTGTGCTCACTCAAAGAAGCAATATACCCCCTAGTGACCAGATCAGAAAGGGTCGGCCCAGCAGACAGAATTTTGCCCATTCCATGTTGCAAATCACTTTTTCATGCTTGCATGCATGTTGCTTGGGGACATTTCTTCTTGGGGTGCTGCTGAGTGCCAGGGGTCGAGCTCCAGCTGAGGAATGAGGCAGGCAAGTACAAAAGGAGGCATTGTTGTTTGTATGCGCTCTTCCACACCACACACTGTCACACTGCACAGAATGAGCACAGCTCTCTTACACCAGCAAATCAACAGTGCCTCAGCAGTAAGCTAATATTTTCAAGCTGTGGAAGTAATTAGTCTTCCCCCGTTTCAGACACCATGACTGAAGCCACTGTGCATAAAAAACCCACTGCCCCAAAAAACTATGCTGGCAGCAGTGATGCTGAGTGGCACACCATATTGGGCAAATCATCAGGCCCAGGGAGCAATAAGAACATTCCTGTTCAGATTTTCATAAGTCAAAGTACATTGGGTATATCATTAGTTTAATGCATAAAAAATGCTATGGTCTGGAGTCCTCCTGCTGCAGCAGAGCAAATGTGAATTTATTCTTTTACAGTGATGCCTTGTATGGAAAGAAGTCTTTGATTACCAGCTAGATGTTTGCTTTTTCACAGCGAGTCCAGAGGTATTTTAGCACCCAGAATCTAGTGCATGATGAGGAGAGTAGTTTAGATGTTTGTGACCACAGGTGAGTCTAACTGCAGCAGAACAATTGCACAAGAGAAATAAGATGCATGGACAGCAGCATGGACAGGGCTTTCTGGACACCAGGATTAGCAACTGCCTCAGGCAACTACACCATAAGAAGATGGGAACTAATGCAAAATTTTGCCAGCTGTGCTGACCACCTGTATGGCTGATGGTCAGGAAGCTGAGACCACCAGGGGCACATCACCTTCACAGCCCACTCCAGGCATCTCAATGTCCCAGACAGGATGGAGGGCATCAGAAGGACAGTGAGGAGCTCTGCACATGGGAGGTGCAGTTGTACCCTGCTACAGTCCATTTAGCCTGTACTCTGCGAGACCCACCACTTCAAGAGCAGCCAGATCCTTGCATGCAATGGTAAAACTACAAAGAATTTGAGTTTTGGTTTTTTGCTCAAGAATCTGGGTGGGTACCCAGGGAGGCTTCAAAGGTAAGAGAAGACCACTTGAGGGACATCTGAACACAAAAGGGGCCTGAATGTCTTCCACCCACCCAATACTACAGCAACCAGGGAAGCATCTGTTGGCACAGCCAGGCCAGAGAGGGGTGTAATGCTGCTCTACATATTTTTCCCACTCACTGTAGAGAACATAAGGAGAGGCAGTCCAGTTGACATAAATAGTTTCCACAATTATATCATAGGTGGGAATAGCTTTTTATTCCCTAAGCACAAAAAAATTACATAGGTTTGTGGCTCAGGTTGCCTTTTCTTGTTGCTGTCTTTGAAGTGGGTTTGGTTTTTTTGAAAGGAATAATACATCTTGTCACAGATACAATGGTTTTTGAAACAGGAACGGAAGAAGTAGGTGCAGGTCCTCATATATTCTTTATCCCAAATCTGTTCAAGCTGCCATTCTCCACATGTGCCATTCTCCACATGTCTCAAATCCATTCAAGCTGCCATTCTCCATATTTTGTGGGCCACATATTCCAGAAGAATTTTCAGAGGCAAGTTGCAGAAACTATACAAACCTGAACAAGCTCTCATGGAAACCTGATCTCCTTCCTGACCATCTCAAATGGCAGCAAAGCTATTCTGAATGTTCAGCCCAAACAAGGGTTGAGAGAGAAAGGACAAACAAGCATCAGCTCCCCAAGTGCATTAGCTGTAACGTCCAGCTAGAGTGATGCTATTCCTAACCCAAAATCTGTGCACTATTTTGGGCCACAGGAGCTTGGGTGTCTGTGTGGTATCTGTGCTTTGGTCAACCTGAAATGCAAGTAAAGTGGCCTGCCATTGGCAGATCCTAATCCTCCAAATCCTGGTGGTAACTACTTGCCTCACCTTGCAAGAGAAGGACTGATAGCCACATTCAGGAGCCCTTGAGAAAGGCAGAAAACAATGTCATACGATGCTGATGATCAGACCTTCTTGGGCATTGCCAGTCAAATTCCCTACGGTTGCCAATATTCCATCTGGAGACTCATTTGAAGAATGCCCTGCTTTGCTATAATCTGTCCCAGAGTGGGATTTCACAGTGTTATGCCTGCTCAGCAGACTGGCTTATCTCAACCAGTCTTATTATCAGGCACTGCAGTTTACAATAATAACAAGACAGCAGTTAACCCAATTTGGCATATCTTGTGGCAGTCACAAGAGACACCCTTCTCCAGGACAGAGAAGGCTTTAAAACAAGTGCCCTTGTTTGGTGAGAGCTGCAGCCCCTTTGCTGAAGCCTGAATGTTCTATCAAGAGGATGGGATTCGTAAAACACATAGATTCATGAAAGAAGCAAAGATTCCCTTTCAGAACCAGCCATTTTCAGAAAAGAAAATAACTCATGATACTAACAGTGACTTTTTTCCCCCCTTTTTTTACTTTTTTTTTTTTTTCCCAGCAGAGTTCATAGTGCACTGCACAAATGAAATGGAGTAAGATGCCACAGAAGGGATAAACAGGGAGATATTTAACTCCCAGAATGGGCTGCTCCACCAGAGGTGAAAAGTTAAATGTACCCTGCAGCAATCATTCAACTAGTAAAGATTAAAATTAATATCTTGGCAAGATACTTCTGGGAGTATTATAGAGAGTGATTAATGCAGTCTTCTTTAGCTGTCATTACCTCCCCCACCTACACACCAAAAACTTGATCATCTGCATTTCTTCCTTTTATTTTTATTATTTTAAGATTGTTACCACTATTCTGATTGGACTGCAGCTCCTGACCAGAGAAAGAGCACAGCCATCATGTCTGTGTTCAGACAGACCTGCCAGCTATGGAGTAATGGATCAGAATGAGCAGAAAGGAGAGGACGTGCTACGTAATTAAAGTCACTTTATACTCAAGACAAAAGCAAGCTTCACAGGCTTGCATTTCTATTCTTGTTAAAATATGTGGAACTTATTCACAATATGGGAAGCTTTGTTACTGCTTGCTGCTTTAAAATAAAGCGGGGAGCATGCACTTCTTTCCTTAGAGAAAATCTTTCTGATTTGGTCGGCACGAGTGATCTCACTTGAGTGATAAGTATTGTCTGTGGAACCACATGGGCCATTTCACACTGGCTTTCTGCTTAGGAAACTGCCTCAAGAACTTCATATGTACAACTAAAACCTCTAGTGTCCCAGCATTTTGAGACTACCTGGTAGTTTCAAAGGAGTAAAAAAAGGCTTTGGTGGCCCACCTAAGACAGATCTGATTCTGACTGGAGAGGTGGGCACTACAGCACAAGAAAAGATTCTGGGACAAAGAACTTAAGCATGAGATCATACCCCAAAAATGAAGGTTTCCAGGGATTCCATGGGATTTAAATAGAGTTATAGAATCATAAAATTGTTTAGCTTGGAAAAGACGTATGAGATCATCAAGTCCAACAGTAACCCAGCACTGCCAAGTCAACCACTTAAACACATCCCTAAGTGCCACACCTAGGGAGGTCCCATGTCTTTTAAATACTTCCAGGAATAGTGACTCAGCCACTTCCTTGTGCAGTCTGTTTTTTCTAATATGCCATCAGAACCTCTTGAGGCCATTTCCTCTTGTCCTGGCACTTGCTGCCTGGGAGAAAGCGACAATCCCCACCTGCCTACAGCCTCCTTTCAGGCAGTTGTAGAGAGTTGTAGAGAGTGATAAGGTCTCCCCTGAGCCTTCTTTTCTCCAGGCAAATCAACCCCAGCTGCCACAGCTGGTCCTCACAGAGTTTGTCCTCCAGACACTTCCCCTGCTCCGGTATCCTTCTCCATTGCCACCTCAACGTTCTTTTTGTGGTGAGGGGCCCAGAACTGGACAAAGGACTCAAGGTGAGGCCTCACCAGCTCTGAATACAGGGGGAAAATCCTTGCCCTGATCCTTTTGGGCGCGCTATTGCTGGTACACACGAGGATACCACTGGCTTTCTTGGTCAATGGTATCCTTAGAAAAAACACCTAGAGAAAGCATTCTCTCCAGTTTCCAATGGGCAAATGGCATTTGGTTTAAACCAGTCCTTGTGTCTGTGTTCAATTCCTTGAACACCTCCCAGAAGAATGTAGATCTGAAATATTGCCACAGCACCTCATTAACCCTTCCTGATGTAGGAGCCGAGCAGGCTCCTCTCTGGCCACCTGCAGATGACCTAGGCCATGTCTGCATAGCTTTGTTTGCACTCCTACATCCACTGCCATGCTCTGTGGTACTCAGAGGAAAACCTTCAGCTTCCTCTTCAAAAAACCTTCCCGTGCCAATGAGGTGATGTTTAGCAGAGGGCAGATGCCCTCTCATAAACTGTATTGGGGCTGTAAGTTTGCTGGGCATGTGATGTCCATGTGCATAGGCAGGTCAGTCCAGCTTTGGTGAAAAATCATCAGCGCAAATATGACACACCCTCTCTAGGCATATGGTACTTTTTCCACCTATAACATTAAAAAAAGAGGTTCTTGTTTCAGTCAGTATTAACTTTAGATTTAGCCCTTGGTTGGTACACCAATACAAAATCACTAGTCTGTATATTTTACTTACTCAGAATCATGCAATACCACTGGTATCAATAGAAATGTTTGGGTATGAATCAGCTGCACAGGACTGGGTAATAATTTCTGCATAGTCAGACTAAAAGTCTTGATTTTCACACTGCTAATATTTTAGTCTTAGAATTTTGGTGACTCTTGCTAGAGGGCTTTA
The DNA here is from genome assembly GCF_047830755.1 of Zonotrichia albicollis. Taxonomy (NCBI): domain Eukaryota; kingdom Metazoa; phylum Chordata; class Aves; order Passeriformes; family Passerellidae; genus Zonotrichia; species Zonotrichia albicollis. The sequence goes on from NC_133860.1 coordinate 38,395,758, forward strand.
TGCTTTATCTAGTTATAATGGTTTAGGACAAAAAACCCCTTCCCAACCCTACAAAAATATGAACAAAATATTCATTATCCTATTGAAAGATCTGCTTAATACAAGATGTTGTTCTGTCCTCAGTCCAGCCAAGACATCTGTTTTCTTGGCTTTATGGTACTTAGCACAATGAATCATTTGCCTCCAGTCATTTACTGTCCCGGTGTGTTATGCTGCCTTACTCTCAGGAAAATTCCACACTCCTTACTCCCACAGCAGCAGTGGGATCTGCCTACCTCCTCCTCAGTCAGGACAAACCACTAAAATCTGTAGTTACAAAGTTTCCCCTGTTGCCTGTGCAAACTGTTGCTCCCCAGATGCATGAAGCCTGTTTTGGAACGCCTTCATGGGGCTCTCCTGGTCCCTATAGCTATGTAAGTATTAATAAAGGAAAATAAGGAATAAATAAAAACTATTTTAAAATTGTGTCCTTCTTTGGTTCCCATAGCAGAGCTCAGAGATGCCTGTCTCTACAAAACACATGGTCCAGTTGGAACCCACCTCAGACTACCCACTGGGGCATGCTCCAGGACTGTGCTCACTGTAGGAAAGACACACAGACATGTGAGGGGTGGGGGCCTTAACCCTCCTGTGTTTTTTAGTCCGTGAAAGGTAGCATCTGATGCGATGTGGCCAGTGTACATCTCAGCAGTCCCTGCTGCCTGCAGACACGGTGGCTGGCAGAGGATTCTCTCAGCAAGGAGCAGGACAGTGTGGGACAGCCTGGCCAATACACATTTGTGTGCATAGCTGACTTTCTTCTGCATATTAACTCCCATAAAAGACGTCTTTGCTTAAATTATCTAAAGCAGTTCAGTGGAGCATCAGTGAGTGATGAGGTAGAGATCTATGGGTTTGAAAAGTGACTTTTTACAGGCTCCATAATGGACCAGGATTGAACTGTGACTGCAGGTGCTGGGAAGAGCAATGCTATGCAGCTAGAGCAGGAAAATCCTTCTGACATGGAGGACTACCTTGTCTACCCATGGGGATTTGTGAGAGTTTTCTGTGCATGCTTAAAGCCCAGGTGGGTGAGGTAGAAAGCAAAGGCAACCCAGGGCTAAGAGCAGACATCTTCTGATGGGGACAGCACAGGGGCTTGCAGCCTAGGCTCTACCCTGAGGAAAGGCTCCCTTTCCCTTCACACCTCTCATGTGGTTCTGCGAAGAGGCCAGGACTGCCCCAGTGGAAGGACGCCTACTCTATATCCATTCCTGGAAAACCCTTGCCATTCGGAAGTGACGGAGGCAATAGGATCTACCAAAGACTAAGTTTGGAACCCAAAGCCAGTTAGTTGCATATCTCTCCCAGACAAAGGTTTTGCTGCTCTCCCTGCACCAAATTTGCATCTCCCAGATATGCCCCAACTGTAACACCACTATCCTCTGATTTGCAAGTCTTAGAAAAAAGCCAGAGCAGGAGACTCACATTTCAGAGGGAGCATGGCAGGACACAGGCAGTGGCCTGCCAGCAGACGGGCCGCTGTGTTCCCTGAACTGGGACTTGTCACGAGAAGCCCATCCTAACACAGCTGTAGACACTCCATGAACTTCTCTCCCCCTGACCGCAGAGGCAGTAATTTCAGTTTTCTGTAGCAGAGGTTTTTAGAGATCTTAACTATAAGCTCCTGGGGAGTTCCCAGCTGTATGTCAGGCTAATCACAGGGCAAGATGCTATTTATAATCTATGGTATTCAGTGCTAGTGAGGAACAAGGGTAAATGTTACAGCACTGCTTAAGCAGCCTTCTCATATCAGTTGGCCTTGGGCAAATCTGGCAAAATCTGTCTTTGGGCCTCCATCGTGTATTCAAGGACCTGAAAATAAAGATGAAATCTCAGAAACAATAGGTCTTTGGCAGGGCTGTTGCTGTTTTCTGGCTGTAGCTGCTAGTGCCAGGAACTTAAATTCCAGTTTGTAAGACAGAAAATGCCAAATACCTAATGACAAAGGAAAACAGTAAATCTAACAGTTCTGAGGTTTTTCTCAAGATGTTTGGAGAGTTTAATTCATTAAGTGGTAAAAATAGGTAGCTCAGTGTACAGAACAGTATGAAGGCTTGCAGTACCATAAATCAGAAGATGGAATGGGAAAAAAATTGAACTTTTTTACACTCAAAATCAGACCAATGCTCTCTTCTGCTTTAGAAAAGCCAGTTCTGCCATTGTTCAAAAGCAAACTGGACCACTTTTGGACAACATGTGCTTTAAACAGTTAAGTGGCATAGCTTGTCCATAGTAATTTACCCATAGACCACTCCATTTTGATCTATTGATTATGGAATTAAAATCTTTCTCTGTAAGAAAAGAAGAGAAAGAACAATCTGCATCTCTGGCAACCAATTCTGATCTTTTCTACCTGTATTGCCAAAGGCAATGTCTGACCAAAGAGACAAATGACAGTTTATCAACTGCCACAGCTCTGCTGACCACCCTTGCCTGTTGGGAAAGTTCTCTGGCTTCCAGGCCAGAGAACTTCCAGGCTCAAGTGTTGTGCACTTTATAAAGAGGTGATCTGTTATTCATTGAATACACAAATAAACAATTACATAAAATCCCTCTGAATAGTTAGAGGGGAAAAAAAAAGTAAGATTTTTGCCTTTGGACAGAGGAGCCTTTCTACTTCAAACCTCTGCCTTGACAGTTGGGGATTTCTTGTCTTTTCCCAAACATCCTTGCATATTTAAACCATGATGGAACTTGCTGAATTCATCTATGGCAAGACATTCATTTGTCCCTTCTCCCAATTAAATTTCATAGAAAACACATGTAAATCTTGGTTTTAAACATTTCAAAAGCACTAATAATTCCTTGTTTGGTCAGTTCCCATCCTTCAAGTAAAATGTGCTTAGTGCTCAGCCACTGCCCTGCCCTAGGCTGTGGACATGAGTGACCAGATCTATTTTTCTCTTTCCCATTTAAACTAAAAATTTTTAGATGGTGCCTAGTTTATCAAAATTATATTTCTTGAGTGCTTCATGTAGGAGCAAAGACTGTAAATTCTGTGTTGCAGAATATGAACCACCAGAGACAGTGGCACTATTCAAGCCCTTTCTTAAAGAGACTTACTCTCTATGCTCTTGCTGACAGGCTACTCCAGACCAGTACTAATTGGAAGTTTGAGATTAAGAGGTAAAAGGGAAAAAAATACTGTAGTGTGGTATTGCTATTTTTTAAAACAAACTAATATTTGCAGCCAGCTTCCCCAGGTCACCAACTTAATTCTCCCAGCTCAGAAGGATATTGCAAAGTGATTAGTTCAAATGCTTAACCTCAATTCTGGATGCTGCAGATTGCTTCTAAGAGGAAGCAAAATTGACATTTTATTCAAAACTTTGTCTAGCACAGTATGACTTTTCTTATGAAGCACTGACAAATGTCCTACTTTCCCTGCTGCTGTGGGGCATTTCCCCACTCATCTATCTAAGTCTTTTACTGTCCAAAACTGGTCAAAAAATGTACAGTTACTTGGTATTTTTCTTCCTTATGACACTCCCTTGATTCCATGAGTACCACCAACTAGATCTATAGTCACTTAACTTGGGTGGAATTGCACTCTTCTCCCACTTCATCCTTAGATATGATATCTACCATCTTCTGCAGAGTATATGATTTCTCACATATATAAGAAATACTAAAAGAGTCACCCCTTTTTGAGCATACGTACATTATAGCTCATAACTCAAAAAATCCATGTCTCTCTATGTCATCCCTCAGCTGAAATATTTCACCACGAATAGTATCAAACCCTGGGAACTTTTCTTTTCCTATTGTTTACCAAGATATTAAATGGTAAAAGACTGCACTTTGTCCTGTGGTCAGTGATTTGCTTCCATCTATCCCTCTTTCAGTGTCTTACTACAAGGTCATCGCGAATCTAAGCAAACAATTATTCTTATGATTGTCCTTTCTAACAAGCCTCAATAGCTTCCAAAGTGCTCATTTGATCAAGGTGCATTGGGCTGCACAGACAACAATGCAAGGGACGTTTTGGTGATTTCTCAGTAGATACAATATCCCAATCCACAGGATTGCCTGCTGTACCCCACTGCCTCAGTTCGTCCTCTTCTCTTCTACAGAAAGCCATGCATGCACCTATTCTCATTTGTAAGAACATAGCCTGAGAGGGTGCTGTCAGAATAAAAGGTTTTAAAAGTAATTTACAGCTGTTCTGGAGTCTTTTTACAAAGTAACACAAGTAAATATGAGAATTATGTCTTGCTTTAAGTCTACAATCTATTTCATTTATTTTAGGGTTGCTGAATGAGTAATGTCTGTCCTCTTTAGTAGTGGAAGCCTCTAAGGGAGACCTGGAGGATCTACCATCCACTGCATTTGTCAAGTAGCTGTGTGACACATCACCTGGTATCAGTAGCCTAACCTCATGTAAAAGAGACCCAAAAGATGTCTTTCCGTACCGTTTTCCTCAGCTTGCCCTGATACAGCTCCCTTTTTGTTTTGCTATGCTTCTTAAATGGTCATCTTGGCAAGGGCAGCACAGTCCCTCTTGCTTCTTAGAGACTGCAGTAATTTGTATCTATTATTTACCCTAATATCTCTGGCTCTCTAGAACTCTTATCTTTAACCTTTCGATTTCTGCTTTATGTCTAATGTGGCAATGTCTGCTCCATTCCAAGGTAATTGCTGTACTGGGATGTGTGTTTATTTGTAAATGTGAAGGACATTTGAGGGGGAAATGGAAGTTTGAGACTTAATAAAACTTTGGGTTGACACTTGATCATACAAATTTTGCCCAGAATCTGCAGGGCAGCTGTGGGGGCTCTGGGAAGCACAAGAAAGATGTGGATCTGTCAGAAAGAGTCCAGAGAAGGGCCACAAAAATAATCACAGAGATGGAGCACCTCTCCTGTGGGGACAGCTGGGGATGTTAGGACTGTTTAAACTGGAGAAGAGAAAGCTGCAGGGAGACCTTATAGCTCCTGAAGGGATCTTTCAAGAGTGCTGGAGAGGGACTTCTTGAAAGGCCACATAGTGCTAGGACAAGTGGCAATGGCTTCAAACTGCACAAGAGTAGGTTTAGATTAGGTATTAGGAAAAAATTCTTAATTGTGAGAGTAATGACATACTGGAACACATTGCCAAGAAAAGCTCCATTCCTGAAAGAGTTCTGGGCCAGGCTGGATAGGGCTTTGAGCAACCTGGTCTAGTGGAAGGTGTCCCTGCCCATGGCATGGGGGTTGAAACTAGATGGTCTTTAAGGACCCTTCCAACTAAAACTACTCTATGATTCTATGAAAATAAAGCCATATATACTGTAAAAGATGGTGTCTGTATATCCCTGTGAAAAGTCGAAGTCCAGTTTGAGGATGATGATGAGAGAGGGTTAACTCTGGAGGAACAGGAGACATAAAACCAGGTAACATGGTTTTAATAACCAGGTAGGTGTGCTACATATTCCATGTTGTCATTCTCCCCATAGGAGAGAAAAGCAAATTGAATAGGTATCTTTTCTATTGTGTAATTCCCACATTTCCAACTCAGAGTGAGATGCTGCTGGCGTGCCAGACAAAGAATGGGGGGCTGATGTAGATACGGAATCATTCTACAAATTAGGGCAATTCAAAACCCACAAATCATCATGACAAGCAAAGGAATTAACCCTGATTATTAGTGGAGACTAGAAACCAAATGTCAAAGCCAAGGACACAGCCCCATTCAGGGCTGGAGATTTTCCAGTTGATTGTAAAAGCAGATAAAATATGGTGCAATCCCAGGCCTCCAGACGGAGAATGGGGTTAATCCACTAGAAAAAAGGTATGTAAGTATCGAAAATCAGGAAAAGGAGAAATCAGATTTCTCCTGTCCAATCAGAATAGAGAAAATAAAAGATTCAGAATTAAAATCTGAAGCGTCATATGGCCTATTTTGGGTATATTATGTGTGAAGCAATTTTGTTGCTGGCTTCCACAGACTTTAATACTCTAATCATTTACTGAAATGGAGAGCTGTTGCAGAAGAATATCCAGTTATAAGGTGGCAGCTGCAGCACTAATTGCTGCTGATCCTGTCCACCGGTGCTGAGGCCATATGCTACTGGAGATTTCTGTTTCTGGCAGTGTCCCTGTGTTCTGCCTCCTCTACCCACAGCCTCCTTGCTACACACAGTTTGAGAGTGAGGCAGTGTGTCAGCAGGATGAGAAACAGACCGGTGTCCGCAGAAAAACTGAAAATGGGAACAGGGGCCTTAAGGTCATAAGCAGCTGCTGTCTGAGCTTGCACAACAGCTTAAGAGAGAAATCAAGACCAAATTAAAGATGGCATATTTTTCATTAAATCATGAGCAGGAAAATGGGCCACTTCTTTAATAGTTCAGCTGTGCACATCCTTACGCACATCCAAACTCTGCTCTCCCACAGATGCACACAGAGTTTCACATGAGGTGTAATGGAATGCCTCTGCCACCGAACCAGGAGTGCAAATTAATCTGCTTTGATGGCAAAACTACAATTACAATAGAAAAGAAACTAAATAGAGAAAAAAAAATCAGGCTATTGTCTTATAAAATGTTGGCCTGTGCTATTATTTGAATAGAAGACCACCAAAACAAAAGCCCGTTATTCCAGAAAATTGTTTTAGTGATTTGGTATATAATAGTTTTCCAAGTCAATACTGAAATCCTACTCCAGAAGATGATTAGGAAGAGCTATGCTGTTAGAGGATCTGTAAAAGAAAGTGCTCTTTAAAAGGTCCCATGACACCTTATGTGAGAGCAAGAGACATTAATCAAAGTGTCCAGAAAAAAATCTGTATCTTGACTATTCAGAAAATGCTTAGAGCTCTCTGCAGTTTGTCATTTTTATTTTATTTCCTGAATTATTGGGTGCTGTTGCTGTGCTCTGCTCAGCACTTTCCCAGATTTCATCCTGCCAGTGGCTCCATACATTAGTGAAAGAAAGTACATTAAAGCATGCCTTCCAAATAAAAAGGACTGACTTACACAGATATTCCAAGTATTACTTTTATTCCACAAGACTGTGGACACTTATGTCAACTAAAAAAGCTACTTTTCCAAGCCTTATCAAGTTTACGCAAAACACTATTGGAATTCAATCTGCATTCATCTTCTTACAAAGTCTTAGATCCTAACTCAGCAAAGAACTTCAAATTGTTTAATGATTGCACTGATTTCAACCCACAAGTAAAATTAAGTATTTTGTTAGTTGGCTACATCAGCACTTTGTTTGTCTGAGTTTCATCTAAAAGTGCTCCAGAGAAGGAAATGGAATCTTTAAATTACTAATGTTAGTTTGAGTAAAAGCTGAAAACTGCATTTGTCCCACTTATTCATTAGAGACTTGCAAAAAAATCCCACCTCAGCATGGTCAGTGCATGACTTGACTGTACCAATGCCAAAATTTTGTTCCTGTGTTCAAGATCTGGTGTGCCTGGGTCGTTGCTCTTGGATTGTAATATTGTCCACGTAATCACTTGCAATGCAGAGGATAAAAATCAAGATTTCTTAGGCACATTCATACAGACTCCTGTACGCTAGATGCTGTTACCCATTGAAATAGTGCATTGCCAGTAAAAAGAGTGCTTGAACAAACCTGCATTTTGGGCCTGTGTCATTCTCTCAGGCCCGCTTTAATGTCACTTTGAAGGGTTATAAGGAGGCCTGCGACATGCAGCAAGAGCTGGCACTGGCAGCAGGAAGCTTGTACCTGTAAGGGTTAATGTAGTTCCCACTGCATAATCCTGACAGAATAGTTTAGAAGGGAATAGAGTTTTCTCCTTCCTCCAAGTCTCATCACTACCTATTCAACACAAGTGCACTCATCTCTGAAGTGTCAGTGATGTTTGACTTAATTGTCTGCCTTGCAAGGGTTCAAACAAACAGGCTTTCCCATGTTTTCTCACCTGCTGCACTTTATCTTGGCAGGTACACCCCATAAACTGAAAACCAGTAACTTTTGCGTTGGAAAGGACATTGAAGATCATCTAGCTCCAACCGCTGCCATTGGCAGGGACACCTTCCACTAGACCACATTGCTCAAAGCCACATTCAGACTGATAAGAAGTTATACCCAAAGCTCATTTATTCTTTAAATCTTTACTGAAGCTTTCCTTTGTGATGCTAAAGAGAAAAGGGAGCTCTTCGGCCCCACTCTGCAGCTCCTGCAGCGGCACAGACTGGCGGTGCCGCCCCGCACTCCTGCCAGTCCCTGTCGTGTCTCCACGTGTCTCCTTCTCTGGGTCTCTGCTCTGTGTCTGCTTTAACTGGGGCTTCCTCTGCACTTGGACAGCGTTGGGCAGCACAATCCTGTTCACTGCCTCTGTCTGGGTGCTCACGCAGCATCCGTGCCCGTAATGTCCTACAGCCAAAGGGAAGGCAGGGCTGTCCTTGCTCGGAGCTGGCCAGCCCTCAGAGTGCCCAGGCACAGAGTGTTCCCTCGGCCTACCTGCTGCAAGGGGGCTCAGGAGGAAGGGCACACAGCCCTCACACTCTGATGAGAAGGTTTTGCTTGCCAATCAAGCCATGCTCTGTGTTGCAGCTGACTGCCACCTCGGTGCATGGCCACGGGAGCACTAACACGGGGCTTCACAAAGCCAGGCCCGGTCAGCGCTGGCCCTGGTTGCAGGAACAGGACTTGCCGGGATGGTTTCCAGATGCTCCCTGAGAGGGCAGAGCCTGCAAGGAATGCCAGGCAAGTCAGGCTGGCCGGCAGTGCTGGCGTGCCCCTGAGCTCAGAGGGCTCACTGCAAATTTGGTCACAGAGTGGCCTCAGTGCCACCGCAGTTGGAGCCTGGAGGAGCCACGGGAAGGATTCCTGCTGCACCGGGGACATGGCGTTGCTCACCAACCCTGCAGCAAATGGACATCCTTAAGCGTGGAAAGCTGCCACATCCTCAGGCTCCTTCCCACACAGTGTGTCCTCCCAGCTCAATTTAGGCACTTGATGGTTAGAGCTGCCCCAAACCACAGGTGCCTGCAGCCACGGGGCAGGACATGGTGCTGCTGCTCGGCGTTGGCATCCAAGGCACAGGGCAGGGGCTGGGAAGGGACAAATAGAAAGGCAACTTTGGCTGCTCCCAAATGATCTGCAGAAACAGCAACACAATTTCCATCCATGAGACAGTCATTTCATAGCCCCAAAGCTGTAGCCACACCGCTGTTTTTAAAAAGAGGACGTAAATGGAAGATCAATTCATGATTTATCACAAAATGGAATTAGGTCTATTCCTTAGTTATAATGGCTCATGAGGTCATCATGGCTTATGCCATACTCTCAAATTTTGTCTTCCTTGAAGAGATGCTCTACAGCAAATGAAGTGTCTGAAGTGCAGAATTTTATGTGCTCATGACTGTGCATTTTTCCTGACAGAGACATGAAATGAACCTCTATTCTCCAAGTCCTTGCACTGCAAGGTTCTTTGTGCACCTTCCTCCCTCTCCAGTCCCTCCCTCCACCCAGCCTCCAACAGAGTTTAAAAGAACTACAGGAGGGGACTTTTTACTGCTCTAATCACCCCTCATTTGTGCTGGAAGTAGCTCATGGTCAGGGCTGCTTTACATCAGGCCTAGCAGAGGTCAGGCTGCTCAGAAGATCAAGCAAAGCATGGCTTACCTCTCCCTGGTGCTGTCAGTTTCTGAATATTCTGAGTTGGATTCCCCTGCCCACTGCAACCACCACCGTGTTTTAAAATTTTGGAATTGCAAATGCTTTTCTTTTCAAAAGGAGAGCACTGCTACAAACCTAAGCCCCACCTGCAGCATAGCCTGACTGTGGCGTGGTGTGACCAAGAGCTGAACACCTACTGGCAGTGGTCCAACAATGAGCATGGTGATGGTGCCCTTCCCATGCACATGGACACCTTGTTCTTGTCCTCTGAAGGAATTGATTCCATGCACAAATCAGGGCAACAATTGCCACAGAGAATTTCATTGTCAGAGAAGCAAAACAGGGCTGCGGAGAGCCAGGGGCCCATGGAGCCGGGTGGAGAGAAGCTGGAATCTCAACACCTTGTGCATTGTCTCAGTTTCATCCCTGTAAAAATGAGAAGCAGAGCTGGAAAACTGAGGGCCTGGCAGGGCCCTGCAGTTTTGGACATCTGACTTGCAGAACTACTCTGCAAGTGTGGTAGTTCTGCAAGTCAGATGTCCAAAACTGGTGTGGCAGAACTACTCTGGCAAAAGGTTCTCCACTGCTCAAATGAGTTCTTCTCAAAACTTAACTTACTCCCTGCCTCATTACACTAAAACGTAAATACTTCTTAGGGGGTTACTGAGGCCCAGGGCACAATAACCACCTTAATTACTTCTGATCACATATTGGGACTTTTTACTGCTATTTTTGCTGGCTCCTTTTTTGTGGTGCTCTTTTTTATTATTACAAAATTTTAATTGTTGTGTCCCCATTAAACAGTGGGGGCAGGTTGCCCTTTAAGAAAGTCATGTCCTGCCAATAGTCTGCCAGGCTCCATTTTGCTCCCCTGGTTGAATGAAGTGTTGCAGCAGTTGGCAGAAAGAAGACCTCCTCGATGTTAAGGACAGGAGCAGGGATCAGCTGCCTTCTCAGAGGCAAGCTAGGATCAACACAGCAGCAAAACAATACAGATTTCCAAACATGACGTGCAGTTAATTCCTTTGCAGTAATAATTTATTGCTAAGCCATCAAGCACAATAAATGAAATCCACATGAAATTTAACTGGGGAGCAATAAGAAAAGTGGGGAAGGCAGTGAAAGCAGCTTCTTGCTGCAGTTTTCAGAAGGCAGCATTGCCGACATTTTCCTTTTAGACAGAAACAAAAAGGATTTCCTACAGACAAAAAATATCATCTCCCCCCCCCTTGAGAGCTGGATAAGCTCAACATTGGTGCTCACATCCTGAGAGGTATCTGGAAAGAGCTGCTTTGTGGAAGGGCTCCTCAGCTTTGGCTGTTTATCTGCTCGACCCTGGCACACAGAAAGGTGTCACATTTTGTGTGAAGTCAAAGCTTGTTTGAAGTTCTTCCAAGTCTTATTTACTGTGAGACAGGTTAAACAAACATATTAACCCTAGGGAAAGCCTGACAATCTGTGCAGAGGCAGCAACGGTCTTTCTTTAAAAAGAAATCCCATGCCAGCCATGCTATTTCATCCCTGCTCATGCTACTAAAAACCATCCCACCTCCCTCCCATGTGTTCACATGTGATGCTCTGGTGTGCAGCTGTTTATACCAGCCACCACAAACCTGACCCTGTTCTGACACAAGGAAGTAATTTTACATAAATACACACACACACACACACACACACACACATACGTATGTATGTATATATGTATGTATGAATTTTTGTTGATGTCTGTGCTTTCAAAGTTAGACACTCCACCGCAGTCTTCTCCTTCTTCATCCCCAAAATGGTTTTTCAGTGGGGATCAAACCATAGCCCCATCAGCAATCACCACATAATATTGCAGTCCAAACTTCATAGGGCCAGCTAGTTGATATATGATCCTAAAGTCCAAGCACTCCTCCTGCACTGAGGGAAAAAATAAATTTAAAAAAAAGAAGCAGTCATGATACAGTACAGTAGTACAGGTGCTAAAGGCTGCCAGAGGACACCTTTGCAATGAGAGAGAAATATAGCTATAAAATCAGTTTACAATATTATTAGTCATATAGTATTGTTCAAGAGTTATGAAAATGCTAATTTTGTTCTGAGCAGAGACAGTCCCATAAGACTTGAATGCTTCAAAAGGTTTCCACCAAGAAGCACAGCTCCCTGGGAACATAATTTGAGTGATCAACTCTGGGAGGACATATTGCAGAATGCAGGCTCTAACTTAAATCTGTGCTTGTACGTGGCACTATGGCAACCATAAATCAAATCAGCCCCCCACAAGGTATTGAGTACAAGTTCAGAGCCCTAATGTGCTTACACTGCCATCTTGACATGAGCACCCACACTTAAACTAAAAAAAAGATAAAATGTTGGACTGAAAGTAGATTTTTCTCATGCTCATACTTAGCAGGGAGAATTTCCATCTAGAGATCTTTCATCAAAGAGTATTATCATCTCCCCTAAAAACGATGTAGTAGAATCCAAATCCACCCAAACTTTGCTAAACCCCAGGATTAGGAGTGTGATTTGTGTGGAAGTGACAAATCTCAGAAGCATGCCAGGATCTAATAGGAACAACCAGAATCAGTCAGCTAAACACGTTCTGCTGGGACCTTGGCAAACTGCTCTGTGCTGTAATGCACGGAGAGAAGTAGATTAGAGAATCAAAAGGGGTGTATTACCATCTCAGAAGCTGGAGTTGGTTATAAGACTATTAGCATAACAAAAAGGAATGTAACAGGGCAGGAGAGCTGCCAAGGAGAGTGCTGGTAATTGCAGTCTCAGGAAGAGCAAACAGAGCTCCTGCAGGGGCTGGCAGCAAGCAAGCACAGAGAAAGCCAGCAAGGGCTTCCAAGGGCTTTGGGGGAAGTGGAAAACTCTTATCCTTTCTGGTTTGATCCTGTGCAGTTGTGCAAAAGGACAAAAGAGCTCACTCAGCATTGAGTGGAGGAAAGGGGTTGACAAACTGTCTGGTCAGGGAAAAAGTGGTACAGCAGGTGTCTGAATTTCTGTCTAGGAGCCACCACTGGAGCAGTATGTCCATGAATCTGTCAAAGAGCATTTTTCTATCCCAGATGGCTTGCAACAGCGAGGTAAAGGCCAGTGTGCTCCTTCTGGCCAATAGCTATGTACCCCTAAGTCCTCCCTCCCACAACCAGGGAGACCCTCTGAGCCAGAGGCTGAGCCAGGTGACTGCAGAATGGGGAGGGAAAGGGCAGCCATCCTTTTGGAAGAACAGCATATTTATTCAGCTGATTAATTTTTAACAGGGAGGAAGAGCAAACACAGGGGAAAATGGTTCAGTGGAGAAGAGGGGAAAAATTGTGAGAACAGACCCAGAAAGGAAGATGAGCAGAAACGAAGGTGAAGAGCAGAAGAACAGGGAGGAAGGTGTCACTCACAGGTAGATGCCGATCTTCCTGAGGTTCTTGCCTAGGACTCCTGGAAAGTGATTTTTGCTCTAATTGGTGTTTTCATTTCTTTCACAACAAAGAAAATGGTTTGTTCAACCAAACTTCTTTTTGGTTCAAAATGGTTTGAAATGCCTGAAACTCCTGAATGACCATTTACCTTTCTTTAAATAAAGAATAAAAAAATCATACTTTCAAAAATTCTCCCTCCATAGTCAGGATTCGACATTTGAATAGAACTGTTTGCTTAACATGTCTTGAATTTATCAAGTGTTCTATCCTACTAGAGTTGCATATTTTTGGAGAGTTTATAACTGAAGGGCAGAAACAATCTCCCAGTTTAGCTTCTCATCAGGCCTGTGCAAGATCTGAATACATTGGTTTCCCACATCAGCACAGGTCCAGGTCCCATTCCTCCCGCCAGAGCAGACAGTCATTGTAAGCTCTCAGCAGCTACAGAAGACAGAAGTGATTTTCAGGACCTCCGTGCAGATCTTCACCCTGTCCACAGCCGTCACTCCCCATGAGCACCTCGCAGAGGCACAGCATCTGTGAAGGGCGCCTGGGAAGATACGCCTGAACAGAACCTAAACTGCATCCCTTTGGGCTACTTTATGTGCTTATAGATAGTGGCATACATGTGTCTGGGTGTCTGTAGCAGGAATATCAGAAAAACAAGAGAGAAGGCAGCAAGCAAGCACTTGATCTGACTGAAAGACAAAGGAGAAGTTTAAAGATCAAGAACTGCTTGAATGTTGTGAATGAAAAGGATGTCTCATCCTGTTTGCTTCCACCTGAGCTGAGGGCGGCAGGATTGTAGTAAACAGCAGACATTCAGCAACACCTGACTCCATTGCCTGCTTTCTCTGAGAGCAAACAACACATATGGAGGGCCTTTGGCTGCCTAGTTGGGTCATGCGGGAATAACAACATGATGGGAATGGACGTCTCGTGATGTTATTTATTGGGCTAAACATGCCAAGTAGTGCAAAGAGGCTTACACGCTCAGGTCAGTTGTGTTGTTATTGCAGCATTTACTGCTCATGCCCCTCCCTGTGCACCACTTCAAAAGTTACCTGGCTCTGCCACATGATCCCTGCGCAAGCAAGCCAAGACTTTTAACAATATCTATTTTCCTCTGTTTCACAGGTCAGTGCTCCAAACAAACTGCCAGTGTTCTCCTGAAAGATTTATTGTGAAATTCAGCATGGAAAACATTGGGGTAAAAATAATAATGAGCACATTGGTTCTGTTTAGGAGGGATTATCCATGTGATGTAGTTGCAAAAAAATGTCTATGCTTCAAAACACACATTTTATCTATGCAGATCATGGTCTTATAATTCTGTGCAGCATTTCAATGGCACTTACATAGAAAATAGTTTGTTTGCTCACAGAACAAGCAAGACTGGGTGGCTGACTTCACTGACTCCAGGAAATATTTTGCCAGCACAAACTTGTGAACTGTTAGTAGCCAAATACTCTTAAGATTTATTCAAGACAGAGCACTACTACCTAGAAGTTCAGATCATATTTCTTGTTGTGCTCTTCTTTAAATTATGAATCTCCACAGGGCCAAGTTGCTTGTATGTTTATTTACTGTTACACAGCAAGCCTGCAGCTGACAATAGCTTTTTGGGTCATCTGCCTATGAACTTCACTATTCAGCTCTATTCAGCTTCTTCTGGGTTGCCCACAGCTGGTTTCAGGTGATGTCAGACAAAAATCTCAAACTGTATTTCTCCCATCCCTTTGAGCAGAACTATTCTTATACAGATGTCTACCAGTACAAACAGTGCAGCAATAATAGTAAAAAAAAAAAAAAAAAAAAAAAAAAAAAAAAAAAGTACTGCTATAAATACTTTTATTGCTGGCATAGATGATTTACTACCACTTAGTTAATCCCTATAAAATAGCACAGCTGAACACCTTTAAGTTTCATGCATACAGATGACTAATTAAATACACAATTAAATGGCTTGACCTGGCACTATTCTGACCATTAAAATCATTAAAGAAATAGAGCTTGTGGTCCCCTCAAGGCAAAGTGTTCCAGTGAATAATTTGGGTATTGCAGTAGCTTGGGGCAGTTTGTGACAAACAGGGTACTCACAAGCTGGAGAGACTGGCTTGGGAACCAGCACCTGGAGAACTGACTACCTGACCCCATCTCTCAGCCCATGACTCCAGCTCATTGCTCTGTGGCTTGGAGACCAGGGCAGAAGAACACAGGGGACATTGGGACAAAAGTTAAAAGATTTCAGTCAGAACTACTAATTCATATTTTGACAAAGATTCAGCTGAATTCAAAACTTTCATTGTTATGCCTGGGTGCAATTACAGTAGGTGACCAGCCAGGACCACTGACGAACATCCCTCAGTGCCTGACCATTGGCAGTCCCAGGGGAAGTTCAGGGACAGGTCACAAAGTTGGGGCATCACAGCTGATCACAGAGGACACCCCACCACCACCTAATGTCATCAAGCCATAGGTCTTCCTAGGCTGAAACTTCAGGCTAGTTTGGAGCATTTAAATAACTAAATTTTTGTGACAAAACAAGAGTTTTATCAAAACAGGAGCATCCTTGGAAGGGTATCATCTGTGCTTTCACCAGAAAGTTTCCTCTGTGGTTTCCATCCTGAAGAGTTTGTCACTCACCCTCATGTTCATGGTGCTTGTGTTTATGTGCACTAGGCTAGAGTAAACATTTCTTGTCATTAGGTGCAGTTTAACCTCAAATTATTATACTTCCACTTACTTAAACTGACCTAATTCTTCAACAGAAATACTGTTTCAACAGAAGCAATTAAAAAGTTCTGCCATTGCAGCAAGGCACCTGCTCTATCAAAGCTTCGTTTGGCTTATTGTTCTGCTTGACTTTGTGGAGCAATTTTTGAGTAGACAGGGGGATTTTTTTTTGTTTAATTTTTTGTGGTTGGGGTTTTTTTTGAGAGGTGTGGGTTTTTTGGGTTTTGTTTTTTGGGGAGTTTTTTTGGGGGGGGTTGTTTTGTTTGTTTGGTTTGGGGTTTTTTGTTGGGTTTTTGTTGGTTTATGTGGTTTGGGGTTTGTTTTTTGTTGTTGTTGGTTTTTTGTTTGAGGTTTTTTTTGTCCTACTAAGAATTTTCTCTTTGAGAAATAACAGTATTTATTAGTAAAACTGAGCTACCATGAAATCTGGGAATTTTTTCAGAGGACAGCAAAGTGAAACTCTCTCATTTTCACCCACTAATTACCAGGTGGAAAGATGTATGACAGATGTAAAGATGTTACTGCACTTATAAAAGAGACAGAAAACTAAACCATGTCTGCAAAGGTGATAATGATATTAACAGAGACCAAGTCAAGTTTCTTAACAAAGCTATTGTAGCTGTAGTGTATATAAAGCATGGGCACCTGGGGGAAACAAATGCAAATGGAAGTCTGTTTTACATTTACTAAACTCATCATGAAGTGCTGTTTGAATTTCACGTTAAATTTACTCTTTTTACCAATAACCACACAACTAAATGAGGCATTGTCTCATTTACAACGTTTGACTGAGCAGCTGACATTCTTTGTGAATTGAAGACGTAGGCAGAGATGAATATGTGTTTTCCTTGAACATATTTCTATTTGTTCACCTGTTTTCAAGGCTCAGGTGGTGATGCTGTGGGTGGATACACTGGCGACCACAACCCATCCTGTCTCACCTGCCAAGATATGTAGTATGAACACACCCTTGGGTACTGTTCTGTGGGGGCCTGAATATATGTTGTATTGTAAGACCTATGTGGTTCTAAGTTACTCTAAACGAGCTGCAGCTGCAGGGTCCTTAGTTGGGCAGCAGCTGTGGCTTGTGAAGGTAACTGAGATAAATAGGGGTGGGTCAAGAGCCCAAGAGGAGCCCCTGAGAAGAGAGAAAGGACTGTGCTGCAGAGAAAGGAGAAGATGAGGAAGAACCTGCAGCCAAACATCAAAAGAAGGCATGGAATCCCCCGGACAGCCGAGAGCTGTGGCAGCCAGAGAGCTGGGACTTTGGAATATCAGCCAGAGAGCTGGGACTATAGAAGATAGCAGCCTGAGAGCTGGGACTTTGGAATATCAGCCAGAGAGCTGGGACTGTATGTATATTATAATTGTATAATTGTTAAAAGAAAAGGGGGAAATGTGGGGGCCTGAATATATGTTGTATTGTAAGATCTGTGTGGTTCCAAGTTACTCCAAATGAGCTGCAGCTGCAGGGTCCTTAGTTGGGCAGCAGCTGTAGCTCGTGAGGGTAACTGAGATAAATAGGGGTGGGTCAAGAGCCCAAGAGGAGCCCCTGAGAAGAGAGACAGGACTGTGCTGCAGAGAAAGGAGAAGAGCCTGAGAGCTGGGACTGCAGCAAAGATTGCAACAACTGGTGACCCCGTGTGAAGACGAACGTGCAGCCAAACATCGAGAGAGAGAAGGTATGGAATCCCCCGGACAGCCGAGAGCTGTGACAGCCTGAGAGCTGGGACTTTACGTGTATGGCAGCCAGAGAGCTGGGACTATAGAAGAGGCAGCCTGAGAGCTGGGACTGTGTGTATATTATAATTGTTAAAAGAAAAGGGGGGAAATGTGGGGGCCTGAATATATGTTGTATTGTAACACCTGTGTGGTTCTGAGTTGCTCCAAATGAGCTGCAGCTGCAGGGTCCTTAGTTGGGCAGCAGCTGTAGCTCGTGAAGGCAACTGAGATAAATAGGGGCGGGTCAAGAGCCCAAGAGGAGCCCCTGAGAAGAGAGAAAGGACTGTGCTGCAGAGAAAGGAGAAGAGCCCCAGCAGAGAGGCCATAACAACACTGCAGCGAAGATTACAACACTGTTCCATTGCAAGTAACAGCATGGACTCATTGCCATGAGGATTTGGCAGATACAACCTCTCAATATACTTCTGAATTCAGAACTTCCATAAACGATGACACTTGGTGAATTTCCGTCCTAAACTACTGCCAGCAAGCATTTTCTCTGATTTTCTATGTCAGGATAAGCCACCTGTGTCTCTTCAGCAATAGGGAATTGACTGTAGCCACACAAATAACTGGGTCAAGACTGGCTATGTGGACAAGGGTCCATGAGAAGCCTCTTTGGAAATACCAGCCATGCCATGTCAGGTGGAGCCATCCACGGCTTCTCTGCATGTGGATAGAATAACATCAGCTGCAGTTGCAGTATCACCTGAGGCTCAAAGCTTTGGATCTCCCACAGACCACATGCAGCATCTGAAGAGACATACAGTACAAAGTATGCAGCACCTTTATATTTCTATGAGTCTGCATTTTTTTTAAAAGCATCCATTTTCAACAGAGAACTCTGTCCTTGATGTTCTGAGCGCTGCCCGACTGGAACATCTATTCCTGCCAGTTTTTGCTGCTGCTCTGTAAGCTGCAGAGGTTTTTTTTTCCAAATGTGTTCCATCATTTTTCAGAAAAATAGTAAATGTATTTCAGGGAATATATTTACTTCTGCAATTACTTGGACAAATGTGAATAGCAGAAAAGCTGAGAACGAGGAGAAAAAAACGCTTTCCCCATCCTCACCTGAGGCCACAGATTCACCTGAAGGCAACAGAGTTGACATTGATCTCCCAGCACAGTGCCTGATCCTCAGGTAATGAGCAGAGATTAAGGACCCCATGAGAGGCTTTCACTTGGCACAAGCAGGTCCTGGAGTAGAGCTAGGGAGGACTGCAATGTCTGCAGGTAGAAAACTTCCTCTGCAGTTTCCCAAATAAGATAAAGCCCCTACTGACTGGCCAGGGAATAAGAGAAATATCTCAATCTATATGGGCAACCACAGCTACATATTATATCAAAATTGCATGGCCCAGTAAAGACCAGAGGCATTTGTGTGCAAAACCTTTTGATTCACCAGTTGTTATCAAGCCTCCTTTCACGACAATGGTGCCAATAAAGGAATCGTATTCATAGAGCTGTTCACGAGATGTTGATGAAAAGTAGTCAGTAAACGTTTGCAGGAGCATTTGCACCAAAGTGGCTTTCTATTTGTTGTCTAAACTGCAGATTAATTGAACATTTATGAACATTGGCTGATAACTCATTAATTTAAACAGACTATATGTGATTTTCATCATCTGGCCAGGAAGCTGCTTCAGCACAGCACTGCTCAGATGAGAAGACATGAATACCAAATACATATTATATTACCAGGTCGTATGTGGTGAAACATAAACAGTCCCACAAAAACCTGTTTTCATCAGGGATAATTTGCAAACAGAAATGAGTCTGCATTTTTAAAATAAGTTGTGTCTAGTTCAACTGTGAATAGTTGCCTGACTATAATAATAACTGACCAACAGAGATCAAGTAGCAGGTATCATTTTCAGCCATGAATCCTGTCTAAAAATAATTCCCTTAAAACCTTTTGTGAGTAAACTCAGACATATTCTAAGGAATTACAATTGCCTCCTGAACAACCTGGGAATAGAAAATATACAAAAATATGCTAAATAAATTATTCACTGTGAATTGTCCCCTTGACTCTAATTTTGACAAGATGTTTCTTAGGAAAATCCCTTTTAAAAATAGATAGTATAGAGCTACATATCAGATTATGTTAGGAGTCTTTAAAGAGCCCTGGATTTTCTGCCAAGCCAAAGTTTATTTAATGACTATTTCAAGGAATGAGGGGAAAATGCACTACTGAAAAAAATCACAGTTTTGTTTCACTGCATTTTTAATTTACCTTTTAATCTCTCTCTGTTTCATTCTCACTTTCCCACTGTGGAGTATCCATATTGTTGGTTCCAGACCTGAGATAACAAAGTTCAAAGCCACAGTTTCTGATAGAAGCTTTTTTTAATCTCTGTTTGCATAATTTTACTGATTTCTCTCTGTATCTGTTGCTTTGGCCTTTTACAGCATATTTTTGTCTCCCAACATTTTTCCTACCAGTTAAATTTCAGTTTGGTCTAACAATGTAGAATCATGAAGATGAGAAGTGTCAAAATTTATTACTTTACATTATAAGATTATTGCTATAAGGTTTTGATTCCATATCAAAATTCAGCAAATAAGTGTGCAGTCTAGTGGGAGGTGTCCCTTCTCCTGGTGAGGGCGTTGGAATGAGATGATCCAGAAGGTCCCTTCCAGGCCAGACTATTCTGTGATTCTGTGGTCAGGTTGGATACGGAT
Organism: Zonotrichia albicollis; assembly: GCF_047830755.1. Classification (NCBI taxonomy): domain Eukaryota; kingdom Metazoa; phylum Chordata; class Aves; order Passeriformes; family Passerellidae; genus Zonotrichia; species Zonotrichia albicollis. The sequence goes on from NC_133860.1 coordinate 38,415,925, forward strand.
TGGAAAATATAACACAGCAAAGGGCTGACAAAGAGCTGTGCCTCCCTGACAAGTTTCCTTACAGCTCTGCGTGGCTCTGTGCCCCCCACACGGCTTGGGGCTGGCGAGGGGAGGCCGCAGCCGGGCGGGCAGCGAGGGCTGTGGCCTGTGGCCTGTGGCATGTGGCATGTGGCATGCAGCCTGTGTCCTGTGGCCGTGCTCGCCAGCAGAGTGCAAGGCATCCTGGCACCTGCCCTGTGCCTGTGGCAGGCCACGAGCCTGCAGTGACATGGTCTGGCTTGCGGCATTCCGCAGGGTCAGGGCAGGCATGCGAGACGCCACGGCCCTGGCCACAGCCTGCCGCCAGCCGCAGGCCCCCGCTTCCCAAAGCCTGCCAGCTGCTGACAAACAGCACGGTCAGATGGAACGATTAAGGGAGATGTTTGTGAACTTTCACCTACTTGTCAGCTGTAACTTGAGGAAATGAAGGTGGAAGACTGTGAATTTGGGCCATAAACTCATATTCTACATGATTAACATGGAGGATGCTGTAGGAGATCAGAATTTTATGATGGCAGAGGAAGCACCTCAGCCTTCTTACCTGAACAGAATGGTTGATGGACAACCCCACTATACAGAAGTACAGGAATATATTCCCCAGATATACAGGAATTGCAGCAGAGCACTACACAGTGAGGCACTCAGCTATACTCAGATGCCAGGCCCACATATATTTGGAGAAGCTGTGGTAAACTCTGCCACAGGAGAAAATTGTGAAAGGACTGCTTGTGCATAAAGGGGTAGCCAGCTTCAGGAGGAAGACAGTAGCACAAGCACTTTTCACATAGAACACCTAGTAAAATTCCCACAGGAGTATCAGCTATCCACCTGCATCTTCTAAAGGACAGAAGCAGGTCATTTTCTGCAAGGCTTATTTGTAGGGCAGAATGGGTAAAGGAGCTTCCTATGTGGATAGAGACCCACATAAGTGGGCCAGGCATTGCTTGATCTCATTCTCAAATCTTCAGCAAGGAGAAGCCTGGTCCTGTCAGAGTCCAGCCTGCTGCCTGGCAGCCAGGAGCTCCATCCTCTGCTGAAGATGCACCCAAATCTGGTGTCAGAAGTGTTGTGACACTCATCTGATTTCATCTCAGCCTTTGCAAGTCCTACCTTCGTTTCTTGTAGTATACTGTTCATGAAGAGGGTTGTGTGACTAATGGAGAAGTGGATACTGTGGGGTTGCACATGTTCAGGAAAGAAAGGGCTCACTCTATGAATTACTGACCAACAGGATGGGAATCTACCACTTCTGGAGACCTCAGTGCATGGCAGGCCTTTAATACTTCTGGTTTCTTTTTCATTGCAAAGCCAAGATTATGTGGTTATGAGGGTAACCACTGGCAGAGCCTAGCCAAGGCTTCCCTGCACTACATCAAAAGCCCAACACTTTTTATAGTTAATTATATATGTTTAGTTAGTTATTATTCTTTTCATAATTGTTTCAAACTTAATCATACTAGGACTCCCTTGTGACACCTACCAGGACAAATTATCTAGTTAGCCAGAGCAGAGAGCAGAGTTTTGTCTCCTGCTTGTGATTGTGCCATGAGACACTAGGAGAGGCAAAAAAATGAACTTCTTCTCCTCTTACTACAACTGTGATCATCTCATCCCCTGTTTCAGAGCCATGGTTTTCCTTCTCCCCTGGTGACAGTAGGATCCTGTGGCAGGTTTTCAATGCTCTTCTCTTGCTAGAGCTTGCTATTCTGGTGTCTCAGCTAAATCCTCATCCAAGACAAGGCTGCAGATCCTCCCTCTGAGTAATGCAGCTAAATAGGGAGCCATTTTTAATGCAGTGTGAGTGATGACGGCTGTGATGTGGGAAGAAGCAGTTATATATGCTGATTCTCCTAAAACCAACCAAAAGGACAAGCTGTTCAAGCCAATGCTGCTCTGATCTATAAAGGCAGCAATTAAACTTGAAACTCCTCTGGTACTGACAGAATGGGAGCATATACAGCCCTGCATCTTCTCACTTTGCTTTACCTGAGGGGGCACCACGCAAGTGTCCATGGCCACCATTCTGCTTCACCCATTGCAACACTGCTGGGGGCCTTTGGCACTCAGTCTGTCTGCTGGTGTGAATATGCTACTATATCCTGGAAATCTGAGTTCTGACCCTGTCACATACAACCAGCATCCAAACAATATTCAAAGGACCTGGGAGGGTGAGAAGCAGCTTCAGCAGGATGCTGCCCAGTGGATGCTGCTGCTTGAGATGTGAGGAGTTTGCTGCATGACAGCACTCCAGCTGAATTTGGTTCACAGCCTCACCTGTGTTTTCCACCTCACTCTGGCTGAAGAAAGTTAGCTCTAACCCTGGCTACTGGCACTGGCATCCTCCCACAGCTCCCTCCCTCCTGGCCACGCCAGTAGCAGGACCAGCCATTGTTTGTCAGATGGTGCCTCCTGCGCTCCATTTCCCTGAACAAGGAAGGACAAGCCTTCTATGATTTTCCCCATTCCTTTCCACAGTAGCACACATTCTTCATAAATTCTAATTAATACTTTTGAATAACCTCTGGCTTGCCTGTGTGCCGGTTGCTACTACACAGTCATTGCTTTTCTTCAATTTGTATCATAACCATGTTTTTTCTGAGTCATATTCTTTTTTTCTAACCCCAAAACAGTTCCTCAATATCACTACTTGAAATACAGCAAAATGTGGTGCCTCAGCTGTAGGCAGCATATGATGAGCAAGAGAAAGAATGGAGAGAAGGCAAAAGGATTTCAAATTTCAGGCAAGAAGATTGTTTGTCACACTGTCACTTAATAGCCCTGATAACCTGTATCTGGCAGCCACACTGTGTGCCTACAGATGGGACCCCTGGGCATTCCACACCAACCCTCTGGGACTGAAAGCCTCCCTGCAACACTCCCAGCTGGAAAAATCACTGGGTGATTTCCCAAAGTCCCAGGCAGTGTTCTTGTATTCCTGAGATCAGGAGGAAGTAAAAAATACTGTCTTTTTTCACCATTGTTGGGGAATTTCCTGTGATGAGAAAGTGACACTGCATTTGGAAATCCGTGTCCTCTTACTGTCCTTGTCCTTCCACAGGCCAAATGTTGTGACCCCCAAGGAGGTTATGCTGTGGCACAGGGAAGAGCTGAGACAACAAGTCTCATTGGATTGAAAGATAAATAAATATTAGATTGAAATGACAAGATAACATCCTTAGTCTCTTCATCTTCCTCCTCTCTTCTCCCACGTATTACTCTTCTGTTAGGTTTTCCAGTAAATCAGATGGGTTTTGTCCCCTGCAGCCTAGATCTCCAGACATAACATTCAGCATTTCTGATGATCTCATAGCAGTCTCCAAAGCAAATGATAATTGCCTCAGAATTCATGAATTTTTGCTAGTGTTGTTGTCTTGTCATTCAGCATCCAGAAAATCAAATCATGTCTCTGAAGCAGCACAAGGATCACAGACTCCAATTCCTGGCCCTGCATCGGTGTGCCCCACACCATGCGCCTGAGTGCATTGTTGAAATGTTTCTTGAGCTCTGTCAGGCTGGTGCTGTGACCACTTCCCTGGGGAGACTGCTCTAGTAGCCAGCCACCTTCTGGGTTAAAAACCTTTTGTCCATTCCCTCGGGTCCTGTTATTGTTCACCAAAGAGAAGAGATCAGTGTCTGCCCCTCCTCTTCCCCTCATGAGGAAGTTACAGACAGCAGTGAGGACTCCCCTCAGTCTCCTCCAGGCTGAACAGACCAAGTGTCCTCAGTCACTCCTCATCCTGCTTCCCCTCAGTGCCCTTCACCCCTCCATGCCCTCGCTGGACACTCTCCAGTGCTGTCCTTCTCACACTGCAGCACCCAAAGTGCCCCCAGCGCTGCAGGTGAGGCTGCTCTGCAGAGCAGAGCAGAGCAGGACAATCCCTCCCTTGCCCGGCTGCTGATGCTGTCCCTGATGTCCCACAGGACACAGGTGGCCCTCCTGGCTGCCAGGGCACTGCTGGCTCATGTTCAGCTTGCCCAGGGCCCTTTCCATGGCACTGCTCTCCAGTCTCTCATTCCCCATCTGTCGGTACATCCAGGGTTACTCCATCCCAGGTGAAGAATCTGACACTTTCTCTTGTTGAATTTGATATGGTTGATGATTGCCCAGCCCTCTAATTTTCAAGGTCTCTCTGCAGGGCCTCCCTGCCCTTGAGAGAGTCAACAGCTCCTCTCAAGTCTTTTATCATCTGCAAACTGGCTTTGTATCCCTCCCAGTCCTGCAGCCAATCATTTCGGAAGATGCTGAAGAGCACAGAGCCTAAGGTGGAGCCCCATGGAACCCATCTAGTGACAGGTCACCACTCTGATGTCACCCCCTTCACTGAAACCCTTTGTGCTGGACCCATGAACCAGCTGCTCTCCCATATCATGATGTGTTTATCCAGCTGTGTGCAGGACATTTTTTCCAGGAGGATGCTGTGAGGCACAGTATCAAAGGACATACTGACATCCAAAAATATGACATCAACTGGCTTCCCTTGATCAGCTAGGTGGGTTACCTTGTTATAAAAGAAAATCAGGTTTGATAAGCAGGAATTTCCTCTCATGAAGTGGAGCTGACTGTGATCAGTTACTGCATTGTCCTCCCAGTGTTTTTCAATAACTTTCAGAATCTTCTTCATAACCTTGCCAGGCACTGAAGCTCATGAGACTAATGTGCCTGTGATTTCCAGGGTCATCTTCTTTGCCCTTTTTAATATTTTCATTTCTAGGCAGTTGAAACCTTTCCAGATTCCCAAGATCACTAAAATCAGTCAAGAAAGGCCTCGTAACAAAATCAGGCAGCTCTGTAAGTATTCTCAGTTGAATACGTTAAGTGCCATGGGATGATGAAACCTGGTGGGATCAGTCCTGATGATGCCAGCAGATCCCTCAAAACTTCAGGGTCACTTGGGAGTTTATCATTCTCACAATCATATTTTTCCTGCTCAGGGCCCTTTAGTTCACCATCTGTGTTGAAGACAATGCAAAGAATGCATTAAATTCCTCTGCCTGGTCTCTGTTTGTGAGGGGACCATTCTCACCCTATAACAGGCCAATGTTGTTTCTGCCCTGCCTTTTGCCAGTATTCAAAAAGACATCCTTTTATGGTTGCCCACATTTCTGGCCAGTTTCAATTCTGGTTGAGCTTTGGCCACATGAATCTTCTCCCTACCAGTGGCAAGCAGCATTTCTGTATTCTTCCCAAGTCACCTAACCCTGCTTCCACTGGGCATACATCTTCCTTTCTTGCTTTACCTCCAGAAGAAGATTCCAAGCCAGCCTCCTGCCTCGTTTGGTTGACTTCAGACATTTAGGAATTGTCTGCTCCAATGCCATTAGAAGGTGGTCCTTAGAAAATGACAAATTCTGATGGACCCCTGCATTTTCCTAAGATTGTTTCCTGGGGCAATTTTCTACTTATTCCCTGAGCAGTCTGAAGTCTGCACTCCTTGTGTCCAGATTTGAAGTTTTGCTGGCACTTTCCTCCTGTCAGCAGAGATTTTAACTTGATCACTTCATGGTCACTGTGGCCAAGACAGGCCAATCAACACTTCATTCAAAACATCCTCTCTGTTGGCAGGTAGCAAATTAAGGAGGATGCCTTTCCTAGTTGTGTCTCTTACTGCCTGTATCACGAAGTTGTCATCCAGGTGTTTTAGGAATCTTCTGGCCCTCTTTGTGCCATCTGTTTGGTGCTCCCAGTTAACATCTGGAAAGTTAACTGAAGTCTCCCATAAGAACAAAGGAAGTTGATTTAGAGTTATCCTTTAGTTCCTCAAAGCATAATCCATCAACTTCATCATCCTGGCTGGGAGGTGTGTCGCAAACTCCCACAATGACATCCACATTATTTGTCCCTTCTGTCCTACCCAGAGGCTCTCAACTGCACCATTTCCAGCTGTAAGCTTGGTACATTCCAGCCCTTCCATTACATATGATGCCACCCCCCTGCCTCTTTTGTCCTGTGTGCATCTCCTGAAGAGCCTGCAGCTGCCCAGCAGGGCACTCCAGTCTCAGGACTGATCCCACCAGGTTTCACTTAAGTCAGTGATATCAAATCTGTGGGACTGAATTGAAGCTTTGAGCTCCTCTTGTTTGCTCCTCATGTATTGATAGAGAAACATTTCAGGTGCTGTAATTTGTAGCCAGCCCCTCATGAAGCAGATGGAGGTGGCCCATTAGTGTTCATTTCCTCAAGTTTTGACACACTGTCCCACTGATTATCACTGGTGAGCTGGGTATTTTCCTTTTCTCGCTTCCAAGCCAGTTTAAAGCTCTGCCAATGAGCCCTGCTGGCTCCTCTGCCAGAGCTCTTTTTCCACTCAGAGAAAGGTGCAACCTCCCAACCAGGTGTTGGTAGAACAGGTGCTGAATAGATCATCCCATAGCCATAACTCTTGAAGTTTTTCAGAAGATACCAGCCTCACAACTATGTGTTGATCTGTGGGATCTGCCTATTCCTATCAATATTTTTTCCTTGGTACCAAAAGGATTGAAAAAAGCACTATCTGTGCTCCTGATCCTACAACTAATTGTCCTAAGGCCCTAAAATCCTTTTTTATTGCCCTTGGAGTACTCTTTGTCATCTCATTATTACCAACTTGAAGAACCGTTGATGGATAATAATCAGAGCGCCTTACTAGGCCAGAGAGTTTTCTAGTAATGCTCCTTACATGAATCCCTGGGCGACAGCAGCAAACTTCCCTGTGGGTGGGATCCAGTCAGCACATCAGGTCTTCCACCCCCTCTTACATGTTGTCAGTTACCTCTGACAACTACTCTTCTTTCTCTCTTAACACAGGAAGTTGCAATGCAGGGTATAGATTTTGTTGGACTAGGCAGCTCCTCTCCCCCAACAGGACCTTGGTCCTCCTTGTCAGTAGGTAGTCCTTCTGGTTCCAGGGCTTCATACTTCTAGTAATATGTACCACTCCAACTTGTCACTGTCAAATTTTTAGGAGGATCTTGCTTCTAGTATGGGCACTGACCAGTTTCCAGCCTACCTGTTTAATACACTCTCAACTAGCTACTTGATAGAGTTCTGGGTCCATCTGGTTCTTAACTACAAAGGAAATGCAAGATTCCTGTGTCTGTAGTGTCTCTGAGAGCAAGCTATCAATCTCTTGCTCTTTTTTCATGTTCCTTCACCTGGTGAAACAGCTATTCCCAGGCCTCAGCTGGACCCAAAAGGGCAGGGCCCTTTTTCTCTCTTGATCCACCCTAACAGCATTGAATCTCCCCTGGCTCTGCCTACCTGCAAGAAGGAAGTGCAAAGCCCTTTTTAATATTTCAGTAAAATAGAATCAACTCAGGAACTTTATAGAAGCGCTGGTATTAATTCAGGAATCCTCATACCAGGAGATATGAAATGTGCCTGTCCCTCCTGATTGTCAGACCATGAAAGAGTTAGATCTTCAAAAAAAGAAAAGAAATCACAACAAAGCTCTGTTCAAGATATCTCATCTTCTAAAGACTTAATTTTCTGAGACAAGAGAGCAATATGTTGACATGTTTTAAACCTTCTCAGTTTAGTTACCATTTTCACTAATTAGTAAAATAAATTTTACGCTCCAAGTTGTACATTAGTCAATCAATATCAAATAAGGCTGACAGAGAAATTATTTCAGCTCTTAGACACATCAGTTACACCTTTTCAAACTGCAACAGTTTGAATTCAATTTTTTTAATTGAAAGTTTCTTCAAAACTGAAATTTCTGAGAGCCTTGTTTGCCTGATATTCACCAGAATATCAGAAGATCCATTGTGCTGCTATTTCATCTCTCTTCAGACACAGACCGTAAAGGACAACTGAATAAAGAAAGAAACGCTGATCACAGGGAAATGGTTGGGAAGATACACTGGGGAATAAGCCAACTTTCTAAGTATATTAGACTTCAAATAGGAGTACAGGATATACCAGTTTTTTGGTTCATTGGTCAAGAAAGTAATTACATCTGTCTTGACCCAAAGGATATTTATGTATTTTTCCAATGAAATTAACATTTAAAAGAATTATTTCCCCCAGACAAAGTAATTACTTTTATAATGAGGCTATTGACATATTTGTGGTTTACTTGAACTTGTAACAAGTGCACACTGGTGTTTCTGTCCTGTTGGAGAAAGTTGGGGATGCTCTGTCCCTGGCTCCATCCCTGGCTCTGAACCTGTCACTTGTCCCCGTGGCAGGCACACACATTTCTCCCCATGCTTTCATTCAATCAACAGAGTGCATTTTCATTTGCATTTCCAGGTGAATTTGGTGTTCTCATCAGTTTAAGATTATTGCTTTTTAAGGGTAAGCATGTGCTAATGATCTGAGAGTTGAGCTGGGCAAGGGGGCTTCACCCAGGAGGGACAATTTTATGTTCAAGAAGATAGAGAAGAAATAAACAGACCCTGAATATCAGAAAAAGATATTTAATTGATAGTATGTCAGGCCCTGGGTTACAACACATTTTGCATAGTATAGGGAATAGTTAGGCATTAGCATAAGGATGGAATATAGTATGTAGATGTTTGACATTTCACATCTCTGTGATGCTAGGAAGCCCTTTGCTGAAATAGTTTAATAAGCCAGAACTAATATCTCACTTTCCCATGAAAGTGGAAGAACATCTTCCTGCTAATATTTTCTGGAAGAGAAATGGTTTCCCTGAACAAATCACAGGACATAGCACAAGTGGAAACTGTAGCCACAATGCTGTCAAATTGTGAAATGCAAAATAGTTTTTTTAGGATTGGATTGTTTGTTTCTTTTTTGTTTGCTGTGGGTCAAAGATATTTGAGGTACTTCCTCAGAATAACTTGCCTGTACACTTTGTAACACATGCTGGAATTTCCTCTCTCCTCCACCCCCCTTATTTCACCCCAAATTCAAACCCTGTTGAGCACAATCTGTACAAGATATCATATTGTGATATTGTACTGTAATATTATAGTACTACATTGGAACCTCTATTGTGTGGTTAAAAATATGTGTGTTCAAAAGATAAGTAAATTAATTTATGGTAGAAAAATGTGGTAGATTCACAAATTGTCTTGTGATTCATGTTGTCATCATTGCTATAGCTTTTATAGGGGGTTTTTTTACACATATCTTTCACAATAGTACAACAGGATAAAGTCAGGCTGCTCACAGCATCACTTGTTTGTTTATTACTTCAAGGAATGTTTTAAAAATCTTATATTGTTTTACTCAAACATTAGTTTCTTCAATCTTCTTGGGAACCAATGCCATAGAAACCAACAGTGCAAACAACATGCATGACAGAAACTGAGAGCATCTCTGTGATTATAAACTGACCTAACATGTCCTCTAACTTACAGCTTTTCATTACCTGTCTTTATAACAATTTGTATTTTATTATTGACTTCTACATTTTTCAGAAACCTGAACAAGTAATGCAGTGTTTTCCAAGATGTATTGTACATCTGCAAACACTGCCCATTAAGTCTGAACTAATTGTCATCTGCTGTCTTTGCCTGAGGTCTTACCATATTAATTCCAATAGTCATAAGCTTTAGGGGTTTCCTTTGTCCAGGCACCTTTTTACTTGATTCTTACTTAATAAACTGTCCAAGGTCATGTGCTACTACCAGCCCCTTTCTAAGAAAGCATCTTTTTCTCTTCTAGCTTTTGCCTGGCATAGCAGTTTAATCACAAGTAGTATTAAAATAGTTTCAAGGTTTAGCTGCTCTGACAGACCTGTCTACATCTACAAATGACTATCAGGTTTTGAAAGACATAGTTCATGCACATCTTCCCTTAAATGTCACTGCCATCTGCACTTTTACTGTCCAGGTACGAGAAATTGTAATATTTTTTCTCTTCTTCCTTATAAATGTCACTGCCTTTTTTGATGAAGTTGTCCTTGCTCACTGCTGGTGTGCCATCAGAGCTGGGCATGCTGCCCTGCTCCCGGTTGCAGTCCTGCCCTGCCCTGGGTAAGGCCATTGAGTCCCACACAGCCCAGCCAGGAGGAATGAGCTTCTGGAATGCAGCTACTGCTATCACCCACTAAACTCCAGGCTGCCATCATGGCCCAGCCTTCAAGTCATGCTGTGCATTTAGGAGATAAGGGCTAAGCAGTTCAATGCATTCCCCTAGTTTTAATCTTTCTGCTTGAAGGATTTGCAGTAAAGCCACCACTTACTGCCAATATTGATTGACTGTTTTGATACTAGTACTCACTTAAGATCTGCTGCTGCATAAACATAAACTGTCACAAAGAGCCAAGGAGTGTCAGTCACCATCAGCCTGGGCTACCTGGTAAAGAGTAAACTAAATGAAGAAAATTGTGCATCCTGACTATTCAGTCTTTGCTCTACCCAGGTCGTCAAATAGCATTTAAATGTCTTGGATATGTAAAAATAAAGTATTTCACTTGGGTATTCAGCTGGGCAAGATGATTTGTGCCAGTTAATTTAGGCACTTGTTTAAAAAATCTCATGCAACTTCTAAATAGAAATTGAGGAGGTTGAAAGGGGGAAGCCAATCAAAGCCACAGGACTGGCAGCTCTGTCATGCCACTCCACTGCCCTGAGGCCAGTAGACATGTCAGATGTCTGCTTTTGTTGCAGTCATCACAAGCTGAACATCCTGAGAAGGCAATGAAAGAAGACAAGCACCAGCCTTGACTTTCTCCATTTAACAGGAGGTTTTACTGGTGCGGATCAGAGGTGAATTCACAGTGTCTTTCCAGGCAACCTGCCTGTCATAGATGGCTTCATAGATGGTTTCACCACTATCATTGTTCAGCTTCTGAAAGAAAAAAAAACATTTGCAGTTATGTTGCTGGAGTGAGGTTTCCAAAAGTATTCAGTCATGAATCCATTCAGTCACGACTCCACATTCCACTGGCTTTTAACTATTTGTATGAGAAAAGAAAGCTAAGAGTCCATTGAGGTTCTTTAAATTCCCAAACAAAATAAACCCGATTGACCAAACAGGCTGTACTGGGAAACTTATCACCACTTTTAAAGAGATTTCTTCTATCTCCCAGCAGAATTTGAAGGGACACTGATTTTTACTACATTTGGCAAGGTTGCATTTTTAGCAGAGTACCTTCCTTAAAGTGAATAGTCATGTTCACAAAGAAAGGCTGTTTCCACTATAGCTACTGGACCTCAAGACATCTCTTGGTCAAAATAGGGGCCACTGAAGAAATCAAGTGGATGAAACACTCAGATAAAGCTCTTTTAATACACTTTACAGTGTATGGATTGCACTATTTTGTATGTTAGTCATAATATTTCCCTCCACACCAAATAAGCATAACCTTAAGTGGTAAATAAACGGCAGCATTTTCACATACGTCTGTTGCTGTACAAAAATGAAACCAGAATATATATTGAATTAAGTTAGCTGAGTTTCAAAACATTCTACTCTAAATCTTAGTCAGATGCTTTGCTGTGTGTCTTAAATTCCTTACTAGTTCATTCTTCTGCAGTTCTTGTGCATTTAGATTATCATTTGAAGGGATTTAGAAGCCATCCCTAATAACATACCTGTATGTTTTATCCTGCTACCTTCAGTATTAACAGCCAGGTACACACCAAAGTTTTCCATTTGGCAGAAGCAACTGTGCAACCAAATGAGTTTTTTTAGAAATTTACAATAATACTAGGCAATTGTATTAAATCTACTGTTATATATATGGATTATAAAAAACTCAGAAGTAGAAACTACTATACAAAAGAGCATTTTCATAAATTTAACAGGAACTGCAAACCCAGCTTACACAGAAGTTTTGAAAGTAACTTCAGGTCCCACATTCACATAGCTGTTGTCTGTTGAAGCCTTCCATCAGCAAAAAGAAAAATAAAATTTCTAGCTCTGTTGTCTTTAAACGCATTTTGTATTATTACTATATTATAGCTTGGAATTAATAGGACTCTTAAATCCCTAGGTACAATACAGAGTAATTGTGCTTTCATGACCTTCCCTGGCAATGCCAATTATCCAAGCTCACACATCCTACATGGGAAGATCATAAGTTCAGGCTCCTGCTGTGCTTATGAAAATGAGTATTTCCTCATTGTATGCTGCACAGAGGAAACGTATGTGTTTTGTACTAGCATCAACAGAAAATCTCTTGCTGCACACAGAGACCTTCAGGAATGGTTAATTTAAGATGCTGTTCTTGAGCCGCGTTAAATTTGAGCTCAGCTCTGTCTGCTTCAAAGTACTGCACATCTCTCTTTCTCCTCCTTTGTCAACTACACAATTTCTTTCTGATTCTCTCTTTGCACATTTTGACCCTTATGGTCTTTGGCTGTAGCATAAGAGAACCTTCCTGGCTACCCTGTAATTTTATCTTATCAGTCTCTTTCTGAACAAAGAGGGTTTTTCTTTCTTTCAAACCAGGTTAGATTAAATAGAGCTTGTTTGCACTTGCCAGTTCAAGTTCTCTGCTTCTGTTATTGTTGACTACACTAAGCACGACCAGGCAGGAGGCTCTATCTAATTTAAGATGTTTTGATTTATGTTGTAAGCAGAAGACAAAAGAACCTAACAGTTTTCAAGAAATTACCCTAGGCATCTTCTTGTATCTTCTTCCTATGATGCTGCACAGAATTAGAAAAAACTCTACAGGAGGAGAAGTTACTCCTTTTGATGACACAGAAAGAATGTTGCTCTTCACTGGCACATTTGTGGCTATAAAGATGAAAAATCTTCAGCCTAATTTCGAATAACACATACAGATGAGGGGAAAACTCTCACAGAACTGTTATAGTAGGCACACTGAACTGGACGATACAAAAAGGGAATATTGCAACGCATTACATCTGTGCCATGTGGCTGCCTTGAGAGTAATGCGGAGTTCTACCTTTTTGACTCCTGAGCTGCAGTTAACACTGCAGCTTCTGCATCTCACAGCTGTAGATGTTTGAATTTAGCACAGAGGAGGGATGTCAGGGTTGTGTGATGTTTGACAGACTGCACAATTCATGTCAGGATTTTCTTTTTCTGTACAGTAGTTGCTAACAGGAACTTAACAACCTCCTACTGGTTTTGTGCATGTTTAATCTCTGAACAGCAGGAAGACATTGATGAGTGGAAGCTCATTTTCTATCACTCTGAAACTCCACCACTGTACCTGGACTTTAAATTATAGACAGCATTCTCCCTGCCTCATACCCCATGCTTGATGGACCTGCATATGGGTACAGTGTAAATGGGAGAAGCTGGACAGGAGACAGAAATAAGCATTTTCCATGCTATGAGCTCATTAGCAATGTTAAAATGTCTGACATGATTGTACCTTGATTTTCAGCACCACCACCCCCAAAGTTGTGAATCACTGAAAAATGAGGGGATGGGCATTTTTACCTACCTAGGGCACCTCAGTAGTAGAGAGTCTGTGCAATTCTGGTGCCTGTGCAGGAATCATGAGGGTTCTTCAGGATATAGCGGCAAAGCATCTCTTTAGAAAAGACAGAAGATTTCTGTCATTGGGAATGGGGCATTCAATAACAATCAAGAGATTGTGTATAGCCACTTTTGGAAAGAAAAAAATGCACATGGATAGTTGGACAATGTAAATCCAGCTAGTTGCAATAGGTTGGGTTTGGATTAAGGCCATTTCATTTAGGGTTTGGGGTGTGGGTTTATGGGTTTTTTGCCACCCAAAGCAACTTACTTCTGATATTCAAGTTGAAGAGAATTACTATTTGCCCCATGCTCTGAAATAATCAAATTGAAGGAAGGCAAAATTGTTAATTTTTGTCCTTTTTTCCCCACTAGAGAACAGAACATAAGCTACAGCTGTTCCGTTTTCAATTTTAATATAATTTTAGGGGTAATTTGCCAATAACAATTATAGGCTGACTAAAAAAGAGCAGTGTCTGAATGTAAAGTCTAAAAGTCTCTTTAGGAATACTCAACAACCTTTTCATTTATGCATCAAAATTTTGCCAGAGTTTTATGAAATAAGATGATAATATGGAGTTTGGAACTTTTAAATTTCTTTGGTGACTGCAACTAGTGCTAATAACAGATTAGTACCTCTGAAGGCTGCTCTGAAGTTCCTTAAAATCCCTAGGAATTTGGATATAGGTCTTGGCAGTGGTGTTAGCTGCTCACACTGGTGCACTACAAGATTGCAGGGTCAGAGGAGCTGGACCAAGAGAGACCCTCAAACAAAACCTCTCATCTGTAGGGCTGAGGGTGAGAGGATTTCTTTCCATGTCCAGACCAGAACTAAGCAGGAAAATGTGGTACCATTTTATGACACAGGTATTTTTCAGCTTTCTCTACAATAAAATAAGAGCAAAAGGATTTTGCTTTACTGGTGAAACTTTAATGGTTTCCAGCAGTCAGTTAAAAAACGAAGAGAAAAATATGCAAGCAGAGGTGCATCTCCTTTGTGTTACAGTGGCAGTTAGAAATTTGGGGTTTAAGCATTGAAACCTAAAGGGAGATTATCAAAAGTTCCTATTCTGGAAAAGAAAGATAAATGAAATCTCTGCATCTAATTATTTTTCTTCATCAGTCTTCCCTGTGACTGAGCTGACATTTTGAGTATGACAGAAATACATTCTCGTCTTGTTACAAGACTCTCTGCTATAATAGATTTTGATATAAATCTGTGTTATCATGCTTTCTTGTGCCATTAAAACTCATGATACCGTTGTTACGACAACATAATTTACAATATTCCAAATTAAACTGACGATATTGCTGTAAAGAGATGTTCACTCTTGTTTTCAAGTTTTCCCAGACTGCATACATTATGATTCTGGGTTTTAGATATTTAACTTCAAAAACCAAGTTTCCATTTTAAATTTTTGAACATTACTTAATTTTTCAAGTCAGATTCTTTGACACAGTTCCAAGGCTCGACAGTATGATTTATGCTACTCTTGAGAGTGAGTGGCATGAACAGCCTTATCCATGTCAGAATTTATCAAGTTCAGCCATTTGGATCTGGATTGCACTGTATTTACATGTGTCCTAGATCTACTTCCAGGATAATATGGAGGTGCCAGGGCTCCACCTCCATTTCCTTTGAATTACCATTTGAAAATCAAGCTCTTGCACTATCTCCCACTTCTATGCTTCCCATTCAGGTACAAACCTTGAAGTCTTATTAGCCCTCTTCTGCAACTTCTTTATACTTAGCTCAAATGAGATCAAAATGTAAAAAAAGATAAATCTGTAAAAGATCCAGGAGAAGGAAGAGAAAATCAATATACTTTTGTCTGTTTTGAAAACATTACCCTAAAAATTTTGCTGGAGTGACAAATCCTTTTTTTTATAAATGCAACCTTTTAAAAATTTAAGGATTTATAATGAGTAGGAAAGAAAACTGGTACCCCCAAACCACTGTGCCTGAAGAGAGAAACAATAGTTTTAAAAGTCGGGGGGAAATCTGCTTTCATTACTCCTAACTTTTCTTCTTGGGGAAAAAATGGGGAAATGTTTCTGCTACTCTTCATTTTCTCTTCCCTTTCTTAACTGATAACTGAAAAAAATGTGAGCAGCAAGGAGCAGAATTTCACATGAAAACAAAACTTAGTTCTTTAAGTTGAACATCTTGTGGAACATCACCTCATGCTACAGAGTTCAGAGAGTTCAGCATAGGCAGGCTGCAGCACTGGTGTGTGAAACAAGCTAGGGAAGAGGCACAGTCACCCTGCATCATTTCTTAGCCCTTCAGGAGCCCAAATAAATAAAATTAGGAGTGAAAAGGGAAATAAACCACTGGCCACCTCGTTGGACATTGCCATATTGATTTTCCTTTGCAATTAAGTGCAAATTAATTTTGTATGTTTAATGCCATCACATTCCTCTTTGATTGTCCCCTCTGTTTTAGACATAGAGGAACATCTCTAGATTGATTTAGAATTTTTTTCTTTTTTTTGCAATGGTTTTATGGACAGATTTTCAAACACAGGTGTGACAGATGAGGCATGGTCACCCTTCAGAGGTGTCTCTGCTATCTAAATCACCTCAACCAGGGGCTTGGAGGCATCTGAAGCTCCACTCCACAGGGAAGGAGGCCACCCTTGTTTCTCCTTCTTGGAGAACCAAGCCAGCTTCTCACAGAGCACCCTTGTTTGTCTTCTGTTTCCTCCTTCTCACCTGGCTATGACTTTCAATTAGGGGACTAATGTAGTTATTCAGAACTTCACCCAGGTCCCTAGCAAGCTCCATGAATCCCTTCTGAATTGAAGAAGGGTATAAAAATCTTTTAATCAAAATATGGAGGGGAGAATGCAGTGCTGGTCAGGGCAGATTAAGGGCAGGACCCTTTCCAGTTGGTCCCATCAATTTGCAGGCATGCTGTGACTCCTATGTGTCATTCACTTCAGCCAGTCCTGTGTGGCTGTGCTGTGCAAGGCAATACAATATGGAAGTGAATAACACCTTCTACCTGTCCTCATCACTTTGCTCAGGTTGAGGTGGTCTTAGAAAATGTCACATCTCACAGATGCTTTCCATAATCTGAGTCCATTTTCAGTGGCTGATAAAGCAAAAAAATACAGTCAAGCTGTAAACCTCCTTCAGTTTTGGAGGGAATTAATGGAGGGCACACCTGCAAATTCCTGTCTTCAGTGCCTTTCTTCAGTGTTCAGCTGCAGAAGAGAGGCTTTGGGACAAAAAGGTGTCTCCAGCTGGCTGCAGTCTAGCAGGCACTGTGGCTGGCCAGCACAACCCATACCTGCCTTCATTGCTGAAGTCCCCTGTGAAAACACAAGGTAGGCAGTGAATACTACAGAAGAAATGGCATAATTGGCATCACTAAACTAGTTTAAAATATGCAGCAAATGTTTGTTGAAATATCCAAAGAGAGATTTATGCTCACCATCCATTCCAAAGTATGTATAACAATTTATTCAACGTAATACACTGGAAACTAGCACTTCTTTTTCCAAGCAAACTGGTCAGCATTCACTCAAAATATGTGCACTGCTTACAACCACACAGTATCTCATAAACAACTCATTCCAGTGTGAGTCCTGTATGTTGAAAATTATGTATTAGACTTAATTCACTGGGTTTTGTGATAGAGAAGACAGAGAAATTTGTTGAGGTTTCTTGATGATTTTTCAGGTTAGTGGGAATAAGTCTGCAAAGACACATATGCATATGTCATACATATGTATATACAATCATCAGAGTGTCTTGAAATGTTTATGAAAAGACACAAAAGCTTGATGGTTCACTTCCAAATCTGCATAATTTTCTTTTTTATTTAAAGGTCATGTTCTAGATCATTCCAAATCATAATCAGTCAACATAAGCCCCAGATAAGGACTGTCTGACAGCTGGATATTAGAAGAAAGCTCTTCTTCATGCATGTTTTAAAATCTTTACCATTAATCTTGCCAAGAAATCTCAGTTAAATGATTGTGGAATATTACATCAAAGCTATCCAGTGATCAGCAATGTGACTTATTTTCTGACAAGTACAACTTTGTCATTTTTATCTCATGGTCATCACATCTTCACACAAAAAATAGCTCTCTTTTTTCTTCTCTGCCCTCTTTTCTCCCCAGCTTGACTACAGTGCAGATTTATATTCTTGACACTCTCATCCCTGTTTGATGAGTTTTAGGAAAGTCCAACTGTCATTTTGTCCCCAGAAGCAAAGCAAACACTGCCTTAAACTGATAACAACACAATTTAGCTGCCCCATAAACAGTCATTTTAACTCCATGATATGTGGCTGCTCCATCAACATTCAAGCAATGGAAATGACATCATTATCAGGCAACTCTAGATGATGAAAAATGGCCTACATTAGGGAACACTGTGAACACAAAAATTCTTCAGCTATCAGTCATTGCCATTGTAATGTACTTACTTCTATCTGTGGATTTAGACCTATGATGAGGCTGAACTTGAAAGAAAAAAAAACACACTTTGCAGAGTATGTTTGTATAATTAAGCTGAAACATCTCTGCAGTTCTGAGGACGATAGCTGTGCAGAGGCCAACAAACGCCCAAAGCCTAAGATATTTCAGCCACACCATAAATGTAAGGATCCTCAAGGAGTATGGTCTTATAGACACTCTGTAGCTGTTAGAAATAGAAATCTAGGGTGATTCTTACTCAGGATTAAATTTACTATTTTGTATCCAAATTTTCCTGCAGGTTTTTTGCCTACTATAAGGACACCATTAATTTGCAGAGGTCCTGCAGAAACATATTCTCTGCAGTCACTCCAAAGGTAAAACCCCAGTCTTGCCTGGTATGAGCCTCTCAAAGCCAGACCTGTAAAGGAGAGGGCTCCCAAAGGCAGGGGCAGTGGAGGTGCCTGCATGAGTCATACTGAGAGGGCACAGCAGGGCCCAACCTCTCAAAGAGTTACCATGCAGTGGGGAGAAGAATTAAACAAGGAAGAGGATTTCAAACTGAAGTCAAGAGCTGGCTCATCAGGAGATGCTGCAGCTGTTTTGGGGAGAGAGGACTGACTTCTGAGTAGCAGGAGTTGAGAGATGACAGAAAACTACACTCTGAGATTCACAAACGTGTCTAAAGCTGCTGTGGTGCTGCCCATAGTGAGAGCTTGTAGCTTCCCAGCTGTGACTAGGTGGGACAGAGGAAGAGAAACAGTGAGAAGCAAAGGGAAGGTTGTTCTCAAAGCACCTTCCTGCCCAATGCAGGGAGCCCTGGAAAGACAGCCTTTTCCCAGGAGTTTTAATGTTAGTATCCCCATGTTGGTAAGGATGCACTGAGACCTTGAGAAACTCTGGGTAATTCAAGCCTTCCTTGGGCATTACAGAAATATTTTAATTCTGTAATTAAAATATGAGTTGTTTAGGGCACAGCAGAGTAAAGGACCATGGTATCTGGTAGAGCACTAATGGAATATCAAGAGTTTCCTTCACCCTGTCTCTCACTGAGAGGCTTCATTTTACATCCATCTGTCCTGTTTCAGCTCTCCTTGCTCTATTAATTGCATGGGAATGGGATTAAGTCTCCAAAATGTACCTTTCTATGACATATAGTGTCCTACACAGACCAAGGATATTTGAACACTCTTGTCCTGTAAGTATAACTTCCCATAATGGGAGGTTGTGTTAACTCTTTTCTCCTTTTCACTGCCTTTTACATCACAACAAACCAAGTGAAGCTTGCAGCTCCGCAGTGCCTAGAAGTTTTAAATAAAAATTAAGTCTTTCTCAACTGCTCTATGGCTACCTATGAAGGCACAGAGTGAAAACTAGATAAAGGAATTCCAGTCTTCTGGAAGGCCAAAACTAGAGGAACTCTGGACACAATTTTTCAAACTGGAAGGTTCTTGAGTCAAGTGATCACCTTTCTTCAAAATGAAAAGGGAAGAGAGGCACCTTTTCCTTTCCACAAAGATTAAGTGAAATATTTTGCAATATTATGTGCTGTATAAATATGAAGACACTACTGGTTTTCTTAGCAACTTGTTTAGGTGCCAGAATAAAAGATATTCACCCTTAGAAATGTGCTAGTGACATCTTCTTTAAAAAAATGAAATTATTAAGGTTTCAGACCAAGTTTCTTTCAGGTGTTTTCTTATAGAAACAACACAGAAATTTCAAAATGTTTCTCCCTCCTGAGTTCCTAATGGCTTGAATGGGACTGCTCTATGCTTACGAAACCCAAGAAAAACATAATTTCTTTGCCATCTCCAGCTTCCAGAATCTTAGCACATTTTCCTATGCTTTATGTTCTTGGAGTCTCTCTACCAAAGCAGGAAATTACAAGAGAATTGCAATAGTCATTTGGGTTTTGCTTTGTTTAGTCTTTTCAAGAACATTTCAAGAATGGTTTTTATCCCTGTGTTTATTACAAAAAGTATGAGAATGTGACTCATAGAGGCTCAGAAGCTAGCAATAAAAGGAAATACATATTTACAGCACTGTGATTTCATAGACAGTGCTACATGCGGTGAAATGGGACAAGAAGAGGTTGACACACAATTTTGCATACAGGAAGGAGCTCTATCTGCCATGTTGTAGTATCTACCTTTTGGCCACAAAGGAGACCTCAAGGAAAGACAGACTTGCTTCTCTACTTAAAACTCTGAGCTCCTAGTTGTGACACTGCTTGGGAGAAAGATTAAAGGGGTGGCTCACAGCAAGCCCAGAAAAGCTATTTCCAGGGACTTGGGTCAATCTCAGCCCTAGGGCAGAAGTACCACCTCTTTAGGGAAGGAGGTGAGAAATTCTCTGATGGTTATGGTTTTCAGCAAAGATGAGTAAGTGAAAGAAATCTAGACTCTAACAAATACCAGAGTCCAGGAGCAAGGAGAAACAGAGCAGTGAGTGTAAACAAGCACTGTCTGTTTAGCAAAAATCATGAGACAATAGCAGATGGTCAGAAAAGGATTCAATGGGTCTGGTAGAGAAGGAGGGAAGCCTCTTGGGCTGCATGGTGGCTGCAATAGTTTTAGTGATTTATTCCATGCTTTGATATTATCTTTGGAAATCTATCTCAAGGGAAATTTTTATTGGGTAAAGATCTTTAAAAATACTACTTCCTGAAGGGAAGAACTCTTTCTGACAGCACCTTTGATATGCCTGATCTTGTCCTTCTCCTAGAGGAAGGTGACTTAATCCCTGACCCACCAGAGGTGGGTTTGGGCAGTGGGGTACACCTGGAATAACAACCTCCAGGCTGCAGCTCACTGCTCATTTCTCAGTCTGATGTTAAAGAGAATTTGAATTTTCATCAAGGAACATCTTGCTGGTTCACCAGCTCAACTGGACATCACATCATGATGGGGGAGCCACTGGTTACTTCGGCAGCATCTCTTAACCCATACAGTGGGGATTGCTGCTCCAGGCTACTCACTGCCCTCCATGTCTTTCTCAGAGCCCCAGTCATCTGATATGCCCCACACTTCTGAGGACAAATGTGTGTGTTAGAGCTGTCTGGTTATTAACAAGAGAAAAAGCTCCCCTGTCACCCTCCCTGCCCCTCCTGCCCCCCCATCACATCCAGTGCAGTTCATCTAAAGTTTTTCTACATTGCCCCCTTTTAATTTTTCCCCTCTGATGCTAAAGTTCCTGTCTAGGTAAAAGAAAAGACCACCGGCTCTAAATGCTTTGCAGATGACCCAAATTCTCCACTTTTAAGGGCAGTGCAAAATGGCAGGATGAATCCACACATATCCGGAAGTTTGGGCCCAAACACTTCTAAAGCTGATATTGCCCTATCCTCTAAGAACTCATATCACTAATGTGCTGGCAGTCAAACTCTCTTGCATCTCATTCATCAGAAGGACAAGGGTTTGATTTTTTTCTTGGAGCTACAATCTATGTGGTATTAACTAGAATGAAAGATGGAATACATTTAGGTATGCAGACAGTAAACAGAGTTTAAGTAGAATAAATAATTTAAATAGAGTTAAATGCTGGGCTTTAATAAGTTTTGGCAAGAAGATTATTGAAGAGAGGATATTAATACATACTGGTATAAAAGCACTCACGAAGCTGGTGGAATTTCTATGAACAGAAATATGAACACCATTGACCAGACCACTGGCCACAATGGGATTATAACAGAATCCACTAAGTAAAGAAGGACCACAACTCTGTATTAAAAAGACCACAGCTTCCTTCTCTGATTTATTCTCAGACTGTCAATTCCTAATAGCAATGATAATTCCTGTCCACAAGAATAATACCAGCTAATAGATTCTGTGGCTGGTCTTTTTTGAAAGACAGTTAGAATGACCATATCATGAATTTTCCACATTGTATCAATATTCAGAGGGAGCAAGAATCCCTTAACTGTTCAAGCTATATCATGTGTAAGTAAGAGAAATTAAAACTAAGTATAGATTTCTTCATCTACAGGCAGACAGCAGAGATTCAAACCACAAAACTCTGCACAATATCTAAATGAGTTACAGAAGTCCAAAATAACACAAAAATAATATTAAAGCTTTTTTAAGTTACTTTAAAAGAAAAAAAAATCCAAAAAACCCAAATTCATTGTAGGGAACAATCTCAGGGAAATTATTCCAGGAAAAATTTGTTCGCTAACATACAGCGTTGTATGTCAAATGAGCTAATTATAGGAATGAAAGCAACATAGGAATTAGATGGTCTTTTCAAGCCTGTAAGGAGTACGAACAAAGAATATAATTACACATCGAGCCCGTTGATTAACCAATTACTAGTTAAAGCAGATTTAGACTTTAAATTAATTTAGTTCTGAATTCTGGGGATTTTTGGGCTAAGATAAACAGTGTTTGAAGATTAATTATCCTTGTCTAAGATGAAGGAATTCATTTCAATTTTGTTAGCGCGTCGAAAGACTGGCTCCTGCACGGGAGAGGGTAGACAGCAAATCTCAGCAGTATTGAACTGACTGATTAAAGTGTACTTTGAGACTCCTAATCACTCTAATCGTCACAGAGAGTGGCAATACTACACACGGCATTGTGACAGCCCAAATTAATATTTAAATGAAAAACAGGCCAACATTTACCTAGATGAGAAGGTGCACTGTCTCCAAAGGACCGAGGCAAGTCCAGCCAGACCAGCCAAGGACTTACAAACTCAATAGTGAGGAAGCACTACAGCACAGTTTTTCATGCACCTTTGCCCAAAGAGGAAACGAGGGCAGGAGCAGCATCCGCTGGATCAGAGGAATGGTGGGGAGGGAGAGCGCATTGAGGATGGGATATGCTGGGCCATGCTCCACACCTTTGCTGATGGTGGGTTCACTGCAGCTGGAGCTGTGGGAAAGCTAGGTCCAGTTGTAGCTCCAGCAGATCCCCACTGAGATGGGGCAAACAGGGCTTGCAGCTTGGGCAGCTTTGCATAGACAAGGTGAAATTCCCTGTGCTGATTGCCTGCAGATTTTCTGCGTATATGTATACATATCCAGTTGTATATTGATTTTAAAAAAGTACTTGCCATTCACTTTCAGTAACAGCTGCATTGTTCTGGATTAAATTTAAAGAAAACATCAGCTGTAGGCTGATGCACTTGACAAAAAGCATACAGGAACAGACCCTTATAATGGGAAATATTGTGCAGGCCTTTTAAAGGAGGTGCCACCAGTTTTGTCTGAGGTTATGAATTCCACACTTCAGCCTTTTCATCTCATGTGGGCTTCACAGGACTGGCGGTACCATGCCTGATGGGGAATGGGCAGGCAGTGGATGTTTCGATTGAGTGTCAGGGCACCTGGTCACCAAGCAGTGCTTTTGATGGGGAGGTCTGACCACCCCTGTACTGGCGGCACCACTCAAGGGCTGGCTGCTACAGCCACCCACCCCTTACAGCCAGAGACCTTGCCAGCACACAGGAGCACTGAGACACACAGCTTTCCCTCAGCTGAAGACATCCAGAGTATTTACTTGATTATTGGCATGCTGCTGAGAGTCATCATATCCTCAGAGGCTCCAGTCTGTGACAGGAACTCAGAAACATGTGTTTCTCCTTGCTGTTTTACACCAGGACTGACACATCTTCTGCTTCACCTGCAGCTGCCTGTGCTGCAGAATACTGCAGCTTGGGTACATTCAATTCCTCCAAGCACCCAAAAATGTGAAATGACAACATTGCTTGTAACTTCATTGCTGCAGGACAGGGAACAGGTTTTGCTTTGTGAAATTAAAGAGGCACCCAAAGGCATCTTGAGCTGTTTCTGTCACTGAATGCTGCCTGCCCAGCACAGGGTGTCTCAGGAGGCTGTGCTGTGCTCAGTGCTGGTGCTGCTGCCCTCGGCATAATCTGTAGCTGCAGCTGTGATTTATTTTTTTCTACAGAGCTGGGGGTAGGTGAGTCACACTGCAAAACAGCGGAGGATTGAGAGGCCAGACCCTTTCTCAACTATGCCCAGGTATTCTCAGGAGGTCTCCACTGCTTTCAGGTAGCTCCACCAGCAGCCAGAAGCCACCACTCCAGTGGCCTGCAAGAGTGAATAGGTGACTGATCAGCAGGCAGCCCTCTGCAGGGGCTCTAGGTGCACAGAGTGTTCTTGAGTGAATCACTCTTGCCTCAGCTGCAGGAAAGTGCAAGCCACAAGGACAGTGATGGCAACAGAGAGACACACTGCAGCATGCTGAATTTAAAGAGGCTCTGCACGCAAGGGCACAGAACTCTCTGTGGCAGCCTCTGAGGGGCTTTACTCTCTGCAAAAGGAAGGTGTGTGGGTTGCAGCAAGTTGTGCTCAGGCAGTGTACAAGAGCCAGACAGACTCCCTGAAGTTCAAAAGTAGGAAGGATCTCCTGTCAAAGCAAGACCCCAAGATCACCCCCTTGCCACAGTCCACATCATGCCATGTGTGTGAAGAGGCAGGGAACTGCCTGCTCTTGCACCCCAGCTCTCATTCACCTTCCTAAGAGGATACCTCTGCCATCTATTATTTCACAGCTGCCTTGCTCTAAAGGCCACCTCAAGATTTAAGAGGTCCTGAGGGAGGAAACCCAAGCACAGTGTGGGATGGTCTAAACTGGAACCTCCAATGTTCCCAGCAGCAGGGACAAAATCTGTTTGAGCTCATGGTACAGCAAAGTCAACTGGAGACTTGGGCACAACTAACAGAGTAGAGATTTCAGCTGCAAATCATTACACTGGAAGCAACTGAAAGAAACACTTAAGGTGCCTTCAGAATTATAGTAGAGGATGTTCTGAGTTCCTTGGGGGCAAAACTGACAGGAATCACTTTCCTTCCTCTCTCAGTTGTGTGGAGTCCATGCATTTCACAACTGCTACCTCAGCCAAGAAAATGAGACACCTGTCAAGACATTCAGGAACTGTTTTCCTACTAAGTTCAATGCCATACTGGGTATACAAACAAGGAAGATCTTGACACATAGATTCCCTTTTGGGAATCTACCCTTTTATATGTAAAGGGTAATATACATACACACACACACACACACACACACACACACACACACACACACATATATATATATATATATATATATATATAAAGGGAGTGAACCCTTTTATAACTTTGGACCATTTTTATTCCAATATTACTCCATTTGCTTTGGCCTTATATCTCTGGAGAGATTATAAATAAACACACAGAAGAAGAAAACAATTCTGGATATACATAGCCACAGGTGCAGTTCTCCCCCACAGCCACACAGGTACCCCTGAGGTAGTCAGCTGCAACAGTATAGAATGAAATCCAGTGCTGCATTAATTTAGCATGACATGGAGTAGCCAATGATGATTAAATTACCAATAGTTTTCAAAAATCCATCCACACATGCCTGACATTAAATGCTTGCATTAGTGAAGACTACAGTCTCTCTATTCAGAGTGCAAAGCAATATCCTTTGTAATTCCTTCTAAATGTATTGCCTTTATTGTCAGTAAGACCTATTGTTTTCATAATCTGGGATAGGGTCAGAAGCAGGGAAGTGCTCTCTCTGCCCTTCAGAACTGGAAATATCTCACTCAAATGCTTTTTAACTCAGCTCCTTGCTGAGCTAGGGAGAGGCTGTTCTGGTCATGGGTTTGGCAATTTCTCATCCAGTGGAACATTTCCAAGTAGACCAGTTCTTTTTAATAAGTAAATTTCACTGTACCTTTAAAGCAGGAATATATGCTTACAGGTCTTACTACCCCTCAAGAGGAGTTAAGATATTCAATAATTGGCAGCCTTTGAGAGGTAAAAAAGAGAAGTTTTAGAAGCATATTAAGTGTTCAGGTAGAAAAGCAGGATGGCCAGACAGAGCCCCCAGTTCTTCTCCAGACAGTCATGCCAGAAAAGCAAGGCCACACAGCACATCTCTGAACCACTGACACAGAAACTGCAGGTAGCTCCAAGCAAGCCCTGGAACCAGAGGCACCAGGAATATTGCTGTGCTGCCTTTTCAGAGTTAACCTACCCAGGACTGGGCCATTCACTGAACTAGTGCTGTACTGCACCCAGGATTTATTATTTTCCATCATCTGCTAGCCTGACAGAGATTATCCTCCATCAAGGGTCACAAGAGGAGGCAACCCTCCCCCTTGTACCGCACCAATGCCACTAAAAGTTCCCAAAGATCTCTCATGAGCCCAAGGCGCTTCTCTATCAGGTGAGATGCTTCACTTAGTAGTCAATTTTCACAATGGGGCTGGGTACTCACTGCCGTTGTCATAGATCCTGCAGTGCCTCCTTAGCCAGTATAATCTTGGTTGCCGAGCTCAAGCGTAAGCTGGAAATGCCAAAATGGGTTAAAAATGCTCCAGTCTGTACACATAAATTAGTCTGCAAGGCGCTTTGATTACTTGCTTCTGGAAGTATGAGAGGTCCCAAGTCTGAAAGAGGGTTAAATTACTTGCGCCAGCAGTCCCATACAGCAGAGGTGAGGTCAGGTTTGAGAGCTGGGTCCCAATCTTGCCAGTCCACCAGCAGGCCAGCAGGCTACATTAACACTATAATTATACATTCCCCATCTGCCTCTAGAGCTTTTTGTTAGAGCTAGATAATTAAGCACTCCTTCTGGCTACGTTCTTTTAATGAAATGGTGCATGTAACACAGCTTGGTATTTATTAATGCTAATGAGTTTTCAAAACAATCTGAGACAGCAACTCACCTTTCACTTGTGTGATTGCAGTACATGTCCAGCATCATTCCCAGTTTAATGATGCCATGTGTCACGGGTCAGTCTTCTTAAGAAGGCAGTCTGTAACATAAAATACGCAGTCTCCATCTGCACTCAGGCTGTTCTGAATGAAAAGCAGGTCCAGGCTTGAACTAACAGGAGCAGATGCCAGCTTTCCTCTCCCTTTGAGGTGCTGATGGTGGTTTATTAATTTTTAGAACAAGGTCGGAAGTTTATTTGCCTGCTGAATCTCAGTTAGCAACCTCACATCTCATAGGCAAGTAAACATAAGCCTTCCGAATCTGACACTCCTGATGTTTCTTAACACAGAGAAGCAAAAATGTAAACCTCGAATTTACAAGAGCCAGCAGAGGTTACATATTAATAGCTCAGTTGCTTGAGATGAGATGTTTTGATAAGCACGGATCAGCTCTCTGTCACAGAGAGCATGCATGCTGACAGCTGCCTGCCATGGCAGAGGCTGATGTGCATGAACTACCTCAAGGTTCATTTTTTAATGATTATGGTTTCCAGTGCAAACACTGTTGAAGTGACTCTGATGCTCAGGATACATCCTTGGAAATATCTCTATGTGTAGATGCAAGGGGCTGCAATAAAGTTCTCTTTCCTGGAAGACATGTTCTGGGCCAGTGACTCCTGTTCCAATTGTGACAGGACTCTGAAAAGTTCCTGGTCTCTGGTCCCATCCTAGGAACTGGATGCACAGCCCTGGTCAGGGCTACTTCTGGAGAAATTGAGGTGTTTTGGAGGCATGGAGGTCCAGCTCCAGTGACATGACAATAGTAAGATGAAGGCACAGTAAGGGTGTGCATTGCCACATTACAACTGCAGGGGCCACACAGGTAGCCAAGCCCACATCCTCTCCCACATGAGCTGCTGTCATTCCCACCAGTGCCAGGAACTATAGGGTCTTTCTCCTAGCTGCAGACTCAAACTCCTGGCTCGTCCTGCCTCCAAAGAACAGAGCCAGCCAGTGGCAGCTGCTCCTGGGTGCAGGGCCATGGCCCCAAAGGCAGCTGCCTGCCTGGCAATAATAATGGTCTCCTTGTTGCAAACAGTGCATGGCCAAATGGGACAGTGAGACTCTCCAGGACATCCCACCAGTTTGTGAGAGGCTGGGTCAAGGCAGGTGTACAACCCCAGCAGGCTTGCTCAGGGATGCTCTGCTTGGAAAGCCCTGCAGCAGCTCCCAGCACTCTGGTCTCACTGGCTCAGGCACCACAGGATCAGGTTTATTAACAAAAGACAGGAAAACTAACTGTGACTGTTTATAAATTGCATGGGTCCAAAAACGGCTCACCCAGAGGTGCAATGCCACCGAGGACTGAGGAGTTGCTCCGGCTGAAACCAAAGCTGAGCTTTGCAGAAATACTGCTTAACTTTTATGTGAGACATTACTGAGCTTAATAAATCCCTGCATAACACCTTCATTAAGCGGGATTTACTGTAATGTGCTATATACGCTTTATGCCTCACCTGCATAAACAGCCATGTTAATGCTGTAAATTACCGTGCTCATGTTAATGCATCACAGGCACCTCAACCAAGGTGAAATGCTTAATGGCATTCAGTAAGCACCTGAATAGCAAGAAAGGGTGGAACAGAAGAGAAGCTTCTCTAGTAACTGAGACAGACTACATGAGTGCTGTAAGCCTTACAAAATCATTCTTAAAAATAAAAAGGAAAAAATATCTAAACCCCCCAAGTTTTGCATACCGCAGTATTAGTGCTAGTCTTCAAGGCTTTCTAAAGGAAATTGGCTCTGATTTGTGAGATATGCATTACATCATAGTCTTCTTTTAGGACATTATGTCATTCCTGCTGAGACGCATTATCTCAGCTTGGCCCAGCATTAGCGATTTTTGCAGGCCTACTGCAGTGTTTCCAAAGCACTGCTGGGAAACTCAGATTGAAATCTGAAACGTTTATCTTTTACAAAGCTGAAAAAAGAGGAAAGATGTTAACATCAGGCATCACTGACTTCCTTAACCCTCTCTTGGCTCTGCTTCTTAGTGGCGCTGGGATTTGATGTTTTGGACATGCTGCACAAACAAAGCATCCTTTAAAAGTTTACTTAGGGGGGCACAATACATTGTTTCTTCCCACTCCCTGAGAATTGCCCTTGCAGCTGCCTGAAAAACACCTCCCTGATCTTTACAAGATGTCAACATGAATCAGATTGTACCTACATACACTGACAAGCTAGATTCACAGACACGTCTGGAACACATATTAAGAACAAAAGGGGAAGGCAGTGAAAAGCTTTATGTGACTCAATCTCTTATTAAAATTTTATGTAGTATCAAGCAACTCTAGTATTCTGGTTTTCAGTCTCTACAGAGATCATGCACGCCCATATGGACCTTCACATCCCAATTTTGAGGACACAAAAGCAGAATTCAAAGATGTTTATATTAGAGAGAAATTTTTATGCAGGGAAATGAGAAGATAGTATCTCTTCTGACTTCAGACATGAAATTAGCAGATCATTTCATCTCAGTGCGTCCAGAGCAAGGTTACAGGCTGTGTCAAGAAAGGATCAGACAAATGCTTTCAGGATAAAGCAAGGATAATTCCAAAACCTTGGACAATTCCAATACCTCTCTCCACAAAAGCACAATTAAAAAATGAGCTGCAAGTGCTAAGAAGAAATGGGAAACATTCAAGCATGACTAAGTTTCAACTGCTTCTCTTGTTATAAGCTAATTCTATTCAGTAGAGAGCTTTAATTTCTCTGTTCCATTTTTCACTTGTATTGTGTGATCAGTGTTTGGTGCTTTAAGGCTCTCTGCTACAGCTGTAGCATATTTTCTAGAGAGATTGCAACAGCAGCTCCTGTGTGAATGTGTGCTTAGTGGCATAATCAGAACTTAGAGGCAGGACATCCTTTAATCTTTCCAAACATCTCTTTCCCACTTGCAGTAAAATATTGTTCTTTCCTTCTTTTCCTTTTAGGTTGCAGAGCTGGAAAATGGAGCATTAGGAAGAAGAACAAGTTCTCATGTGTACCTGACACCTGCTGTCATTTGATACCTGGAAGGTTAATCTGTTTCTAGTAGTCTACTTGCATGGACAGAAGTTTTATGGTTTAGGATCCAAGGGCTTTTTGTTCTTAATGTTCCCAAAGAGATGCATGTGACAAGTCCTGCTACACTTTGCTCTTGTGACAAGGTAACACCACATTAGATGTAAAAATGCTACACACAGAAGGATAAAATCACTTTGTTTTGTTAAATAACCATTCAAAAGAGCTGGAAAAAAGTGGGTTTCCAGACATTGTCAATGAAAATATACTCATGGGATTTTGGCAATGATTCCTTGCACCAAAAAAAGGAGATGATGATCTGTAATGCTTCACCTGAAGAAAACACTAATGTCATGACAAGACAGTGAATTACCCACTGACTGAAGTGTCAGCAAGGCAGCCCACAAATAGGTGGGCTGGCTGGCTGCTGAGTCCTTTGGAAGGCATGGTAAGAGCTGCTAGATTCACTGAGATGAAAAGCTGTTACAGGCTGGTGCTTCATGGGTCTTGCATGGCTCAGGATACCAGGTCACAATTCATGGACAGATTAGACTATATTGATCTGAGAGACCAACACTTCTGAAAGAAGCTTCATTTAAGGCACCACAGCAAAATTCATTTAAAACTCAGACCAAATAAATACAAATACTTTTGCTGTTCCCTCCAGGAACTTGTAAAACTGAAGTCATAGCATTATGAAACAACGGGATCAAACACTTTCAGATTAGCAGAGCATAAACACACATTATTTGTGGAACTCTAGCGAAATTTAAATGAGAGTATAACTTGGCAAATCGTGCCAAGCAATGGAGTAATAACAATTGAGCTCCTTAGGAAGGACTTGTGCAAATTTCATGCATTCTCCAGTTTGCACAAAGAAAGCCCCTTCTGGCAGAAGCTGCTGAATGAAGGCTGTTGCCAAAGGGCATCACCCCACCAGGAAAATAACACCAGTGTGCTGGGAGGACACAGGAAGGGATGCTCTACCCCACAGCTTCCCTGCAAATGGAGGTTGCCCCATCCTGCAAGTTCCCCTTCAGATGGAGGTTCCCCCTCCCCTTTCCAGCAGTACCGTCTGCCCTCATGCTCTGCCAGCTGTGGGATCCCTTTCTGTGGCAGGTGTTGGTCTGGTCTCACATCCTGTGGATCCTGCATGCCTTTCCCTGTGCCCGTGTTTACAGCAGTCTGCAGCACATTCCTCCTTGAGGGCCTCTGATCACCTGGAGCACCTGAGGCGCCAGCTTGGGGCTTTCCCCTTGCCAGGTTGTCAAGCAGCAAGGAGCATTGAGGAGACCTCTCCAGCACCCAGCTCCAGGCAATGCACGAACTCAGCTGGAATTGCCTGAAGTCAGGGTACAAGGCTCCAGACCATGCCTGCATCCCAGGAGCAGACCTTGCATGACTAAGTCTCCGCAGCAGCAAGAAAAACAGTGAGGCCAAAGGCGAGCTTTACCATCTTCTGCCAGAGCTGGTTCAATTCACTCATATAGAAGGCCTCAAATATTCCTTCACCTTCTGTCCTTTTCATTCCAACATCCTCAGACATAATTTAGAGAGATTCCTTTAATTTTAATTAACTTTAAACTCCTACTTTTTTCCCCCATTGGTGTGAATTAGCAGCCTATGCCTGATTCCCCACTGCACAGCTGTGGTTTTACAGCCGTGTAGCTCAACCAATTTTGTACTTCCCTGAGTTATGAGGCTCACTGGTGAATTTATGTCAAGAGAAGACACCAGCCTGCTCCAGCCTGCTCCAGATCCAGTGAGAGAGCCTTAACTTATGGGGCTGCAGCTCATAGCTTTAACTCTAATTTAGATGGGGAAGGAGTCTTTTTTGTCAACAAGTGAAAAACTAAAGTATGTATTTTTGAAAGAATTGGGTCAAACTTGATAAGTTTCCTAGGGAAAAAAATGGCACAATATATCGAAGCTCAAAATTTTTGTGGGTTCTAACATTTGGGAATATTTTTGAGAAATGCTGCACCATTAGCAGATGACACAAAGCTGAGTGCTGCAGCTAACGTCTGGAGGATGGGATGCCACCCAGAGGGACCTGGATAAACTCTAGGACTCATGGAATTCTCATGAGGTTTAACAAGTCCAAGAGCAGGTGCTGCCCGTGGGTCAGAGCAGCCCTGGTACCAGCACAGCCTGGGGATGAACAGATCCCAGCAGCCCTGCCCAGAAGGAATTGGGGGTGCTGGTGGCTGAGAGGCTGGACATGCCCCAGCCATGGGCACTGCCAGCCCAGAGAGCCACACGTGTCCTGGGCTGCATCCAGAGCAGGGTGGGCAGCAGGGCAGGGAGGGGATTCTGCCCCTCTGCTCTGCTCTGCTGAGACCCCACCTGCAGGGCTGCATCAGCTCTGGGGGCACAGCACAGGAGGGACAGGGACCTGCTGGAGGGAGTCCAGATGATGAGGGCTAAGAAGATGATCAGAGGGTAGGAACACCTCCTCTATCAGGAAAGGCTGAGGATTTGCTCAGCCTGGAAAAAAAAAGGCGTAAGGGCAAGCTAATTCTCTTCCAGTACCTGAAGAGAACCTACAAGAAAGATGGAGAGACACTTTTCACAAGAGCATGCAGTGGCAGGATGGAGGGACAACGGGGATGGATTCAAACTAAAAAAGAGTATATTAGGAAATCATCCATTAGGAAAAATTTATTTACTGGCAGGGTTGTAAGGCATTGGTACAAGTTGCCCAGAGAAATTGTGGATGCTCCAGTCCTGGAAGAGTTCAAGGCCACGTTGAAAGGAACTCACAGCAACCTGACTTAGTGAAAGGTGTCCCTGCCTTCAGCAGGAGAGTTGGAATGAGATGGTCTTTAAGATCTCATCGAACCAGGCCATTCTATACTTTTATGATTTTCACTTGATGTTGAAGAACAAAACTTTTTTTACTTCTTCTTTGGCAACACTGCTCCACTTCAAAACTGATCCAGGTGTACCCCTTTTCTAAAATGAAAAAAAAAAATTATTTTGAGAATATTAAGTGATGTGAAAACAAAACTGGGGTATATTTTATGTGTCAGTATAACACACAATTGGGTCATTATTTTAATTTGGGCATTATTTTAAGTAAAATCTTTACATTTTCTTGTATTTTATCTCATGGTTTTCTCATAATTGTTTGTTTTGATTAACCACACAATTACAAGGCCTGTTTTTCACTCAGCTCTGGTCACAGCCCAGCAGTTATTGGTTCAGCACATTCAGCACACCCGCTCTGGGCAGAAAATGGTGGGACATGACAAAAGCCCAAACTCTAAGAGTGGACTCCTGAACCTGCCTTTCACTCCACAGTCAGCACAGAAATCCCTTTTTAGTGTCCCCACAGCTTTTGGTCTGTCCTACAGCTTCCTGAACACACCATGCCCTGGGTCCTGCGGATTCAGTACATTCATTCATCCTCTGCCTAGTGTAGGTAATCTGACTGCTGAACTGTTCTCCTGAGCATATCTGTATTTAGCTAATTCTTTAAATTTTCCACCATGTCCCAGCATTACAGTCTAGTTCCTGTGTCCACAAACTTATGTGTTATCCTCTTAGCCCATTAATTTATTTTGAAAGAATTCTGTTTATAGAAGAAATTCTGATGCCATGTAGTTAGCCCTGATTGAATAGAGGAGCTATGTAAAGTCACTATGATCATCCCTGGAGAAAACTGTCCTGTCTTACTCATGTGAGCATCAATATGGATCTGACTTAAAACCCACTGAAAATATTTTGCTGGACTCAGCCAGCAAGCTCTCATCTGCCCTCCTGAAGCATTACAGGAGACAGCAGCTTTGGCAGAGGGCTTCTTTTGATAATGTTTTTCCAAGCTTAGTGAGGATGATTTCTGAATTGACTTTACATGAGCAAAACAGAAAAAGTGTATTCTTAATTTTAAATTTTAAAATTAATTTTTTAAAATTGAATTTATTTTTAAGTGTATTTTTAATTTTTATGTGTACCTGTAATCTACACTCTATAAAATACACTCTATTTTATAATTTTGTAACTTGAAAGACTTATAAGTTCCAAACTCTTGAGGAAAATTCATTCCAACTACATGTCAATGTATCCAGTCATCCAGACTGACCTTTCAAATCCCAGTATAATATTCTGAGTTGCACTGCCCTCTGTACAACATGAGTGTCCATGCAAGGGTGTGC
Source organism: Zonotrichia albicollis (assembly GCF_047830755.1). NCBI lineage: Eukaryota > Metazoa > Chordata > Aves > Passeriformes > Passerellidae > Zonotrichia > Zonotrichia albicollis. Next base: position 38,449,648 of record NC_133860.1, read on the forward strand.
TGGTATTTCTCTGGCCATCCTGGAGACAAATATTGATGCAATATCACATTTCACTGTTATAGTTACTGTTAAGCAGACATATGTTCCTTGTTGCATCAGCCTGCCATTGGCGCAGGGTGGGCAGCCAGGGTTGCAGGGGAAGGTGAATTTCAGTGATACCCACAAGGATGGCATCTGGGAGCTAAGGGTGCAAGGCTTATTCATTGAGAGCCTTGCTCTCTTCACTGGAAACTCATTAACACACAATAATAAAGAGCAGCAGCAAAATATATCAAATACTCTCCACTTGTCCCTATCTAGATTACAAGGAAGTGCAAGAAGATGTTGGGTGATTCCACAAACAGGTCCTAACAGGAACAGGCTCACACCTGAGAGAGAGAACAGTTCAGGGCATTCTCATGATGTGCAGATGTAGCTACCAAAGCACTCTGCTGCTGCCAGTAAAGATGTGAGCTTGGAGGGCATCCAGTGTTTCATAGGCACAGTCTTCTTGGGGCTGCAGCAGGGGAGTAGAGGTAGCACCAGGAATCCCCAGCTGTAGTCCATCCCAAAAAGGGGGACAGATTTGAAGCAGGTGCTGAGGCTTTGAGTGAGATGTCAGCTTTCAAAGCGCTACTTTGGACCACCTTGCCCTGATGCCTGGGTCCACACTGCTGTCGCAGAGGCTGCTGAAACACCAGGAGGTGAGGCACGGTCTGCATTGCCCCAAGGCTCCAAGGGGTCAGGGATTGCTCCCTTGCTGCCCCCAGGAACACTGAGAGATGAACTGCAAACATGGTGGAGCGCCAAAATAACATGCTGTGGCTCCTGTCCTCATTTGCTGCCTGAACTCTCTCTTCTCCTTCCAGTCCAATGTTGCAAAGGCTGAGAAGTACTTTCTCCTCCTCTTTACAGCCAACATCCTCTGTCCAGACTTGCTGCGGCACCTCCCAAAACAGGACAGGTTCTAGGACTATATGTGGATGACAGAGACAGAAGAGGTTTTCCAGATTCAGTAGGACAGAGATATGGCTTGGCAGGAGGGAACATCATCTCTCACCCGGGAGGCAAGTGATGGTCAAAGCAAGAGCTACATACAGCTACATACAGCTACATACAAATCATAGATTTGTACTCTCTTCTTGAGCATGAAGGGCAGCTGCTGAAGAAGGATCTAGAAAATGAGTTTTCCCTCGTTTTGCCCTCTGTCCATGTGCTTGGTGGCCATAGCACGCCTCTCTAGCAGAGCTGCAGGCTGGCTGTACAGACACAAGTGAGGTCAGCTGACACAGCTTTAAAAATGAACTCACTGAGGTGTAAAGATCATTTTTCTCTCCTGACATTTTCAACTACTTAGTTGCTTAATTATCTGTCACCAGAATATCTCCTATAAGCACCAGCAATTTTGCCAATTAGCAATTAGTGAGAACAGTTATTCCACGGAACTTTGTGCAGTTGAATAATAGATTAACGTCCATCCCTCTAAGTATGACTAGATGGGGCAGATTCCCAGCTGGAGCAGGCTGACTTAGCATCACTCAGACCAAAATTTCACTTTCATGTTTAAAAAAAAATAAAGGATATATATTTTATTTCTTTTTCAAGAATAATGACTCTATCTCCTCTTGTTTGGGTATTCTACCAACTATTTACACTTTTGTCTTGCAAATAATTTCAGTAGTAATTCAGTGAACAGAAAAATTTCTGCCTTGCCCATAATCAGGCTGTTGATATGCTAATTTTTAGAAACAGCAGCAATAGAAATCCCCCCAAAGACAGGAGTTAGAGTGAGGGTTAGAGTGGGGTTTAATGGAACATCCTTTGCAGTATGTCTTCCAGTTCCATAATATCACAAATATTTTAAAGAAATGAACTTCTAATGGAGTTATATCACAAGCAGTAACTACACAAGACCATTAAAATTTGGATTGGAAAATTCATACCCCAAATGTGATAATACAATTAGATCCATTCTGTCATCTACAGATAAAGTAGCCATCTCCCTCCACAAATTAAGCAATCAAGTCCTGTCTTTCAAAGGCTTTGCAATACAGCAAATTCAGTATTTGTAGGTGAGGAGTTCCTGTATTAAGAGCAGACTAAAAATAGGGCTGAAATACATTCTGAAAGAAAAGTAGTATTCTTCAGAAACTCCTAAAGAGAAAAAGAAAATTGGACAAGTCCATTTCTCAGGGTTTGCCATCGAAGTTTTGATGAGGCATTTAAAATTACACCCCCAAGAACTGATCTGTGCTATTTTAAAACTGTTCCAACTTTTGCAAGCATGCATAGATTCTGCAAGTAATTCACAAGGTTTTCACTTTGAAGAATAGCTACAGGAACATTGTCCCGTTTTTTGCACTTAAAAAAAAAAAAAGAAAAAAGTATATATAAAAAAACAAAAGCATCCTTAGGGCTGCAGAGAGCTACACGTGATTTTGATTAAAGCCAGGTTAGAGAGATCAGCCCCATTTGTGTTTATGTCTGTGATTACAGAGCAGCTCCTCTGTGCTGCTGCTGGCCATGAGGCAGCAGGGGTGACACTGAGGCTGGTGTGCATGCACTCAGTTCCAGCAGGGAAACATGAGATAAGGGATCCAATATCCCACAGCCCGACGTGTAAGCCAGCCCAAGACATTTCTGCCATTCGCTGACCCACTTCAGTGTCTGAGGGCGGCTGAGGGAGGCTGCTGGGTGCCCAAAGCCTGTGAGACATTCAATCCCTGTGCTGCCAGGGTCACACGCCACGTTGCCGCGCACACCACGCACACCCGGCTGCCCCGGCATGGACCCAGCGGCTCCGGCAGATCTGGACACCCCTCTCCACCCTGGGCCATCCCACAGGGCTGTCTGGGCTGTCCCGTCTCTGCAGCAAGCAGAGACAATGAGGGCAAACGGAGATGTCTCTGTTGAATTCAGGCAGATGCAGAAGCTGAGCTGATATTCTCTGCCACACCCTCCATGAGATGCTTAACGGGAGGTACACACCCACCCCGCTGCCTTTGGGGCGAGAGGTAAAGGAGCTCAGCCGCCACACAAGGACGGCTTTTTTTCACATGGAGAGGAAACAAAGTCAGAAGAGGCCACGAGGACATGGAAAGGATAAATTCAAAGCCTGGTAAGGGAAGTGGTGAGTTTACAGCTGGTCTCCTCAAGAAGCTGCCGAGAAAGGTTCAGTGGGAGAGGCAGTGACATGACTGACCAGCTCCAGGGATCCTGGCATGTACCAAGGGATCCACATTATGCCAGATCCTCTTCTCAAATTGCCCCTAAGAAGAATGTTTACACTACTAATAGCTACTCACTGAAGGGTATTTATTTGCAAGAAACCCATACTATTTTGTGTGTGTGCCCTCCCTCTCCTACCTCTCTAGTGTGACCACATAAGTGACTGTAACACAAAAGTAAACTTTCCATGGATAAAATCTTTTAATATAAATCTCCAAAGCATTTGCTCAGCAGTGAAACATGGTACACGTGCACAGTGGCCTTTTTAATTTCTGAGGAAAGTGACCTTTTCCAGAGGGTTGTGCTAAATGTACATACAGAACTGTGAAAAGCAGATCTTGGAGAAGAAGCTGACTCAGAAAGGGAGGGAGGGAGGGCTTGCCTTCTGAGGCAAGCCATGCCTCCACACAGACATGCTGCAGAGTAGGTCATGCCAGTACCATCACATGAAGACACCTACACAGCAGCCCAGGCTCTTATCTCACTGGCTCCTGAGGGAGCCTCAAAATTTCTCCTTATTCCATAACTGACCATGGCAGTGCAGTACATTGGATTTTGCCATTACAGCCCTAAGTTCCTTTTCTCTGTCAGCTTTTTCAATACATGCCAACAAGTACTGATTTGCAATTCTATCTTTTTAAATAGATTTTCCAAGCTGTGCCCATCCTTTCTACCATCATTAAAGTTTTTGGCTGTTCCAGGAGAAAGTCTCTATCCTTGAGAAAAAGCACATAACAGTCTGTCATGGTTTGGGCCTGGCACAATGACAGTGCCCCCATGAGAATACCCTCTCCCTGGTGTCTGCTGTGAGATGTGACCAGGAATAAGCAAAGCAGGCTCCTGTTTAGAAATAAAGAAAACTTTATTAACTAAACTACAAGAAAAAAAAAAAAAAAAAAAAAAAAACATAAGGGAAAAAAAGAAAACCTTACAAAAGCATTTTCCTCCTCCCCCCCACCAAATTTCCCAATGCAACACATTCCCCCAAATCACCAACTCTCAGTCCAGCACCACCCTTTAGAATACTCAATCTTCAGTTTATCAAGAGGAGAGGAGTCCTTCTTGCACCATAGGCTTCCCCTGGAAACACACTGAAACCTTGTGCGCTTCCATGTCACTCAGCACCGCCCGGAAAGTCCTTTTGCCGCTTGTGACATCTTCCTTCCATGCCCAGTGCTCTCACCACTGTGCATGGACCAGAGCTGCTTTTAGGGTTGTCTTTTAAGGATGCCTTGTCTCACTCCAAAAAGGCACAGTCTCTGCTTTGGGGCATCTGTCCCCCCCAATTTTTGCACCCCCTGGGGCCGAGGGGTCCCCACACTGAACCCTCCTGGTTCTGAGGCACTGCTTCCCCCCAAGTGCAGTCTCTGTGTCACAGGAATAAAACTGGTTCAGTCCATGGCCACACAAGAAAAGTCCAGCCAGAAGGCCACTCCATCATCTCTCCCCCGACTCACGAGTCTTCTCCACTTCCCTCGTGGCCTGTCTCTTCTTATCTCATCTCTTATCTCTCTTCTCATTCAGCTCCAAGAGGATCAGCATTTGTAAGGTCTCAATCATGTAAGAAAAGGGTTAAAAATTTCAGTCTCTGCCTGTCCCAGAGCTCCGGCACTCTCACACTGCTTTGCCGGGCACCTTCTCGCCGCACTCCCCCCTTCTCCTCCTGGGCCGGCCGCGATCAAATTCAGACACCGGCTCTCCCTCTCTCTCTCTCTCTCTCCTGGGAGGGCTGAGTGGGGGGTGGCTGCCCGATGTCTCTTGGGGCTCTCCTCCACCCTTCCATCCTCAAGGGCCTCCTCACCCCCATCTCTGTCCAGGCCCGGGCTTACCACATGGTTGCCCCTCCCCCGCCCAGCAGCACCGGCTGGACAGGGGAGGGAGAACCGACCTCTTTCCCTCCAAGTCCCAAGAGAGTTTGCCAGGGCCGCAGCTCTGGTTTTTAACCCCTGTGTTTTCTCAGTGAGCTCCATGCCTTGAGGCTGAATGTGCCCTCCGGGGCACCAGCAGAGGTTGCCACGGTTTCTTCAGGGGGTGATGGCTGTGTGTAGCACACAGCTCTTGTTCCAGATGTGTCACTAGGACACAGTGACCCTGCCACAGCTTGTCTGTGGTCCTGCCCAACCTGGGTTGGACCCCCAGACTGAGGAAGGCCCCATGCAGAGGCAGAGGAAGGACCTGGTGCACACAATCCATTCACCACGTACAAAGGAACATCTTTGCTGAGGCTGGGGCGGCAAATTAAGGAAGAATAACCAAGGATCAGGATCACCCATGGCTTCTCAGCCATATCCCTGACAAGCTATGATAATAGCTGAAGCATTCTGAAGCAATGATTTACTGATAACCTTCAGGAGCAATCTGATGAGCTCTTTGGAGGCTGACAGGACCTCTGTCCCTCTTGAATTCAGTGTTTGTCAATGCTCTCTCCTTACCTGGGGCAGTTCATTTGGGTTTGGTGCTTTCCAACATGAATTTCAGTGGAAGACCAGAGAAGTAAAATAAAATAAAAGGGCAAATGAAGCCTTATTATGAAAAGCTTAGAGTGGTGAAGAGATGGAAGTAAAGCAAGCACAGAAACAGACAAAAGACTTGTGTTACTGACCATGGTTGTGTTCACCATTCAGCATTGGAGACTGCAGAACCTGCAGCCATGTCCATATCCATTCTTGGATACACTGGACATTGTTATTAGAATTTATAGTTTCATATTGAACTGTTCTGAAGGCTTTGTTCTGATTCTCATTACTCTTTCTTTTACTGCTAATAGTTTTTTAATACCCTTTTAAAGTTTTGAGCCTACTTTGCATTTCTCCCAATCCCATCTTACAAAAAGAAATAAATAAGTACCTTCTAGTAAGTGCACTTAAAATTAGCTAACACTAAACCCACCACAGTTATTTAGCTACTTAGGTTACTGTGGAGTCTGAATTTACCTTACAATCTCTTCCAAAATTTAAAAACTTGTTGTTCCATTAATGTAAGCAGCTTTGCTCCCAGTGCAATTGTCTACTTTTGGCATCCTCTTTTCTAAAAATACACTGAAAACTTACAGATATTGGAGGTAAAGGTTATATAAATTAGTTCAGGACTGGAAGAAGAGCAGCACAGGGAAAGATTCAGGAGTTTGATTAGCACAATTAGCAAAGCAAAGTGCTTTGCTGTGGCTCGTTTAGGCAGTGAAGATGCTCAGTCATAGAGCACCTTTTATGCTCAAGATAAAGGCACAGGTAAAACTAGCAGATGGAAATTTAAGATGGAAATGTAGCTAAGGAAGAAGTCACCATTTTAAATAGTGTAGGGGACAACTTTCAGACAAGCTGCCAAGGAGTGCGATGGCTTCTGATTGAGAGCAAAATCTTTAGAAATTTTCAACAAAGCTAGAAGAAAATGCAGATAGCATGTAATGTCTTCTAGTGTAGAAAAAAATAGAGGAGTCTGGAGCAAATAGCCTTTTCTTGCTTCGGTCTTGGTGACTAAAAAGTGACTTACCTGCAGATGTGAAAGGCAAGTTTGGACCTTCCCATGCTCTCTGTGAAGCGCTGGGAAACTCCTTTGATACACTGAAAATCATCATGTTTTGCACCAGAAAGAAAGGTAGGTGATTTTGTAAAGATGAAATACTCATATCTGAATGCCATAGGCAGCCTTGTCTACTTATCTTACTTATTATAAGAAATTAATAAAACCATTACCTCATCAAAGTTACTCTAGCCAGATGGTTATCTTGCTAAATAGATGGCTCTGCACAGTAGATCAGCTTCATGCTGAGGCAGAAGTCCAGAACATTTTTGATCTGTCATCTAGAAGATGCTGCAACCACTTTCCCTCCCAAGAACGGCAGGGCTTTTCTGTTCAGGCAGGTAGTGATGGAAAAGATTGCCAACAGAAGCAGGCCCTTGGTTCATGAATAACAAGGGCATTAGCTACTTTTGCAGCAAAAATTAGTAGTTACCAGAACAAATCTGTGATTTAGGGCTCCCAAGAGGAGATGTTCTTTTATTCCCTCTGTTTTTATAGCATGTTAATGATCATGGGCAAATAAAGTTACAATTATTTTCTGATGCTGCATCTTGGAACTATTATTTATAGCCTATATAATTCACCTCCAAATCCTGATTTTTTGGCAGTGCGAAGCAGTAGCTAGGCCAGGAGTTAATGATTATGAGCTAAGCATTTATCTCACTTGGTGCCATTTCGGCTTGTTCTACTTTCAAATATTATTTGCTCTTATGCAAGCTGCTCTTATGCCAAACCTGAAGACAAATTGCTATTTTTCCAAGGAAAAAAAAAAGCACCATGACTTGATTCCAATTAACACTGTAGGTTTAAAGTGTAATCCTTGCATTGCTCCTTTTTGCCCCCTTTCTATTTATCACTATTGAGTACATCTCATCTGCTACACTCTGCACTTCCAATGCTATTCCTCCTTTCTGATATCTGAAGATATACTTGAGGTAGAGACATATCAAAGAAAAAGTGAACTTTCAGCCTCTGATCTGAAAAGACAGGGGCCTCACAGATCATACAAGTTTTCTAGCATGTTTTTGCATGTTCAAGAGCTGTCTCACTTACAATTATTTTCTAAGTAGCTTTCTCCTGCACTGTGCCCTGCATTCCCTTTACATTTGTCCTTACCTTTCATTTTTCATTCTGCATGATGGAGCCCCAGGTTGCTTTCAGGACAGACCTGTTTAATGCTCCCCAAGTGTTATTGCTTCCTGTGCAATTGAAGAGGGAAATAGTGTGCAGGACTACAAAAGTCCAAACCAAACCAAAGCAAAACAAACCTATTCATTTTATTCTTTATCTAGGGATTGTTTCTTTGTATCTTGACTTCTCAATGTCAGTGAATTGATCCAAAGATCAAAATGGAAGGTATATTTCTCTATGGACTATGTTCCATTCTGAGAGTATATTTTTCTCTGAAGTTAGAATTTGGACACAAAATCTCTATCATATTTTAAGTTGTTACACAGAGAAACAACAGACAATATATTATATAATCCACCCGTATTTATGCTTTAATTTTGATTGAAAACTGGAGCTTTTGTAAAACTCAGTAGTGAAGGCATTTGAATTACTCAGACCTTTAATATACTGAATATGCAGTGAGAAATGCAGAATATAGGAAGGTACTACTCCCTGTGAAGATATATACGTGTAAACCCAGTAAAAATTTAAGCTAGTCAGAATATTCTCATGCTCTGATTTTCCTGATCATTCCCTTGCAGAAGGGAAACCTTTGCTTGGTTTTCACAAGTAGAGGGACCTTATCTAACACTCTTTTCATGCTTCATTAACCTATTGCTTCTATCAAATTAATTCTGAATTCTAGTCTACTTTTTGTTTTGTTAGTTTTTTGCTGATGCAATAAAAAGATTTTTTAAATTAAAAAAATTGCTATAATTAAATTTTGATTCACACTTCTTTATTAAAACATATTTTACATACATCATTCTTGTAAGCTAGGTCTAGTTTTTTTTTTTTTATTTTTCCCTTGTATTTAGCATTTTGTACAATCTAAACCAAAAGGTAGTTTATGCTTTCAGGTTTTCGGTAGCTCATGTTTTTTACACACTTTTTACACACTTCTCACTCACTCCAGCAAACCTCAAACAAATACTGTCTAAAACTTGTCAGGTGTCATGAAACATGGGGAAAAGTTTGCTAGTGACTTTATTCATTATGTATTCATCAAACTGCAGTATCTACAAATACATTAAAAAGCACAGTTAAGTTCTGTGATTCATAAAAGGAGAAAAAACATTCAGAAAATTAGGTAGATATTTAAATTCATACATGAATTTGTGAATCCATGAATTTTCAAAATTGGAGAATAAATAGAGTGTTTGACTTTTTTAGTAAGAGAGATTCAGAATAAAAAATAATGGTAATATTTCTAGCAGTGAATGCCTAACATTAGAAACCACAGCAGATAAGACCATTTTAATAAGAGAGGCTATCTGCTAAGTGATATTGCCAATTTTTTTTCTTTTTTAATTTTCTCTGAAAAACAACAATACAACCAAGGAAATCATGTAAAGTTCATTACACAAGTGATAAAACATCAGCTCTAGCCTGTTTTCTACCTTGAGGCATATAATCAAGACTAAAAACCACAACATAAAATCTTAGCAAGAATAGCAGAAATAAGCAAATCTCACTGCTATTTTTATCTGCTTTTTCAGCACCTCTTGTTCATATTGGTGCAATGATTTCTAAAATAAGAAAACCAGTTGGCTAGAAATTTCAATTCATTCCTACTCTTTAGGATTAAATAAAGCCTGAGCAGCTAGCATCATGCTAATCATACCTGGAGCCACTCCAATGTGCACAGCGTTCTTTTTGTTGAGGAGACTTTGTGGTGAGTCAAGGCGTTGGAGGCTTCCTTACGCCCCGGCAAAGGTGCATCTTCAGGAGAGGTGATAGGAAACTTGCCTGTGGTGAGGGAGCACGTTTCAGCCAAACCTGCAGCGGTGCCTTCAGCAGTGCACGTACCTGTCTTGAGGCATTCCTCTGAGCCCCTGCAGCCCACGCACACGGTCCTGCCCATCAATTGATAGTGTGCAAAACCATGTCTGAGAGCAGAACCCAAATCACCTAACCTACCAGCCCCTCAACTCTAAGGCGCCCTAGAAAGCAGAATCATGCGATAAAGACCCATGCTCTGTGGAGCAAACAAAACAGGTCTTCTGAAAGCCTCCAGGAGCGCTCCAAAGTGCAGACTCCTAACTCTCTGTCCACTCAGTAGAAGGGGAGCACTGACTCTTGGCAAGACTGCTTTGTACAGGGCATAAAATCTAAGCGCAAGTTTGGTGGCAAAGCCAGACACCTGAGTTAGGCTGGCCAGCCCCAAGCCCAAGATGTTAGTGGTCTGGAAGAGGCCCCCTTCCAAGAGCGCAGGGCCCTGGGCACACCGTGCTGCCCAGCGCCTCCCAGCTGGCAGCTGCAGGCAGCAAGCTGCGGGCCACAGAGCAGCACAGCCCCTTCACACCTGGCACCGCTTAGTTAAAGGTGTTCGTGAGACGTAGAGGCTTCAGAGCCCGCTCAAGACTGTGCCCCAAGAGCAGAGGAGCACAGAGTCACTCTGCATATGTGAATTCCAGCCATCCAAGCCTCAAGCTGAAGGTGTATTAGTGTGTCTGTGATGCTATACCAGTGGTATTGCAGAGTGTCATATTCTGCTCCAGATTAGCCCTAACACTTCTCTGATACATGGGCTGATTAGCTTTCTAGGTAGACGCTCTTGCAGTTCTCTTTTTAAAAGAGTGCAATGTCATATGATCCTTGCTGTTTCTCTAGGGACAACAGACTGCTCCATGAGGGAGGCTGTGCTGCATCTGTCAGTAGCTTGAAAGCTGGCATGGACACGGCAGACAGTGACATCACCCATCCGCTCATACCTAGCACAATGCCAGCTGGTGGAGTTCTGCCTTTTCTGCCCAAGGGCTTCTTTCCCCCTGCACAGTGCTTCTTCTCTGTGAAAGCTACAGCCCAAGGCAAGAAATGGCAATTGCACTGACAGCACAGGACAGAGCTTGTGGGCGTCACTGCTGCATTTCAGCCAGCTCGGAATCACCACACAATTCAGGTCTGAGCACAGCAACCGTTCCTTGTGCCTGAAGCTGCACAGGCATGCAGGAGGACACAGGAGTGTGGCCAATGCTGTTAGCGCAGCCATCTGTTAACAGATCTCCTGCTTTCATGAAATGTGCTCGAACCTCCCTCTTGACCTCCTGCTAATTTAATTTAAATTGACAAACTAGTTCAAACATCGTCAGAGTGACCAACAGAGGCTGAGGCTGTGTAAGAAACGAGACATGAAAATGAGGAATGAGACAAAGACAGAGAGAGAAGAAAGTCTTCACTACTTGATTCTGCTTTCTTAGGCACCTTATAATTGAGGGGCTGGTAGGTTAGGTGATTTGGGTGCTACACTCTTACACAGGCTGAGGCTGTATAAGAAATGAGACATGAGAATGAGAAATGAGACAAAGACAGAGAGAGAAAAAAGGTTTTCTAGGATACCGTAGATGAAATACATGTAGTATCCAGTAACCATCCAGCTAAGTAACATGGGTGAACATCAGTCACCTGGCAGTAAATGAATTCTGACTTCTATAATGCAGAAAAAATGCTTAAGAAATACTGAAAAGTTAAAGCATACCCTAAAAATAATCACATTTAACATCCGGTCTGAGACAATAAAATGAAGAAAACAATACTGTGGTACATGGAAGAAAATAAGAATGGCAAATATATTTCTCATTGCAAAATAAACTTGGGCTGCTCCTTAAATCTCTTTCCAATTTGCAGATCCAGAAATGAACAGAAGGAAAAATACGCGCAGTCTAAGAGAACATTTGTTTTAAAAAAATGCCTGCCTATTTGCTGGAACATCAGAGAATTGGATAGCTAAATACTGTATACCAGTCAAAAAAAAAGAGGAATTACAAATAAGTTGAAGTTACTTTGGGGAGCAACTATGTCTATAAACAAAAATAAAAATAAAGACCTGTAAAAGCAAAAAATAGTTTATTGTGTTTTACCTTCTGACCCTAATCAGGAAAGCAGTTCTCTTTCCTAACTGCTTAGTTAGCCCCACCTGCCACATAAATAGGTGACAAATGAAGCTGCGACCATTATACCAGTGTCTGAGAAGGATTATTGTCACTATAATCTGAAGAAAAAAATCTAAAAAAAGAAATACTGAGTCATGGAGATGAGGTCTACAAAAATAAGCATAATGATTTTGTATGGTCTTTGTCAGCAATCAAATATTTTCCTGTGCAACTGACCAGCTTCCCTGAGCATGTACAAACCAACCCCTGTAACCCACTTGTCTACTGGCTCCCCTCTGCACTTTCTCCCCTCCACACTCTCCAGGATATGGCTTAAGTTGCCAATAACATCTCACAGTAAAGACAGAAAATGATTAACTTTTTTTCCAAGGAGTGAAGACATCAGTCTACCTGGCAAATTCATGACCCCATTCCACAACTTCTGGTTTGAAACTCTCCATGATGGTCACAGAAGAAACACTGCACTGCTATCTCACTCCAGCACAGTGTCTGAGCTTTGTCTCATGACAATAGCCTCTGTCTCCCACCTTCTGTTTCTCTTCCAGACAATTCAAAAACATGCAGGATGGTGTGAAGTCCCAAGAACACGGTGGTTTGTATCAGTGTACACATCCTATCCTATGTGCAGGTAACACACTCTGCATAAAGTGTTTCAGTATGTCCTTCAGGAAAATGGTTCATCCTTAATTTTATGTTTATTTTCTTTCTTTAAAAAAACATAAACCATCTGTTGCAAGGATACCATCACCTGGGGTTTTCTTCATCTTCACCTTTTTATGGTTGACATGGGTCATAACTCATGGCAATGAGCTTAAAAACATTTCTGTTTCTGAGCCAATACTGCATCTTACTTCTCATCTCTGAGAGAATAGGCCAAATGGTAAGAGCATCAGAACTGCCATGGGAAATGCAAAAAGTTATGAGGTGGGAAAATCGTCAGTAACTAGCCATCCTAGAATCAACCACGACCTTAATGTTATTTGATACCTTCACATCATTGCCAAGTGCAGGGAAAAGGGTCTCTCCCTAACTTCTGAGAAGAAGGGAATGGCTTCCAGCCAAAAAAAACATGGTGGAAGGGTGGGGAAAGTTGTCAATCATTGTTCATTTTTCTTGGGCTCTGTGGTGAGAATTTTTGCACGTGAATCACCCTCTCTTTCGTAGTACTCCTGCAATTAATATTGTTGCTGTTTCTGTTTGTTTCCTTATCTCATTGCTATTTCTAGTAAATTGTTTTTAGATCAAGCCCTGATTTTCCTTTTGTTCCTGCAGTTCTCAACTCAATCCCACTGCAGTGGGAAGTGGGAGGGAGAGAGTGAGAGATCAGCATCAGATTTGGGAGAGTTTCTGTGGAGCCCTGAATTGGGCAACACAATAGCTAAACCACAATGCTAATCAAGACAGACACTAACCAAGAGGGAGGTCTACTTAGTGACGAGACTAGTAGCATGAAACAAAACTCAGTCAGATGTGGAGACCCAGACAGCTCCACATCTCGTGGTCACCGCAGCCAAGGCTGCCCTGAACCTTCACATCCACAATTAGACCTTTGTTTGCTAGTGCAAGGTCCTGGAGCCCACCTTTCCTCATTGTCTCCTCCACCACCTGTGCCAAAGCACTGCCATCAATGCTCTGCAGGAACCTTCCGGACTGTGTGTGCCTCACTGTGCTGCCTTGGAGTGGAGTGATTGAATTCCCTCACAATAACAAGGGCTTCTGACTGTGAAGCTGCTTCCAGATACCTGCAGAAGCCCTCATCTACTTCTTCCTCATGATCAGATGGCCTCTAACAAACACAGCAGTGTCACTCATGTTAGCTTCTCCCTTAATCTTTACCCATAAGCTCTGAAACCATTCTTCATCTACCCCTTGGCAAAGCTGGATAATTCTGGTTGCTTTCTCACATAAGGAACAGATCCACCAACTTGCCTTGATGGCCTGCCTTTCCTAAAAAAAAGGCATGTAGCTGTCCCTGACAGCATTCCAGTAATGCAAGCTATCCCACCCTGTCTCCGTTGCTGGAACGAGACCATCACGGCAGTGACAGCAATGACAGCAAATTTCCTGAAATTTTTTTGCATTTTCAAAATTGTTCTTCAGTGTGTTCAGAATCACCCTTTATGCACAGAGCTGATTTCTAGTGCCTAAAAAACCTTAACACTCATTTCGTACACTGGTGTTTAACTGAATGCCTGAATTTCAGTGATTTGCATTCTACTGTCAATATTCAGCTTTTTCAGTGCCAGTCGTGAAAGAGGGAATCCTTACATTTAACACTTTAAAATGGTGAACAAGCTACTAATATGGTGGGATTACTGTGCTGATCATGGGATTTTTACACACTTCTGCCAAAATTATCTTTGATTGCTTGACATTTATCTAGAACTTGGCCACCTAATATCTCTGTTGCTAGATAAAAATCAAGGGGAACTGCCTCATTACTTTATCTCTGTTGTTCCTTCCCCAAAACCAATATAATCTGCCATTTCCCTCCAGAAAAAATCACATTGCAAAGGCTTCCATCATAGTGTAAAGCTGTAACTTGTAAGTACTCCAGGCAAGACAAGGAGCGCTATGAGGCAAGTCTGTATAAACGTATCTTCTATTGTACTTTGTCACCTGTATGTGGGTTGAAACAAAATCATGCCCCTCTTCAGTTGCCCACAGCTAGGTGAAATAAAGCATGACTACAAGGTCACGTTCTTAACTGGTATAAACCACCACCATTCTGTTGTCTTCCATGTTTTCCCACCATCCCCATCCTCTGCACCTTTAGTCCAGAGGAGGAAATCTAAAAAGTGTCTACTACCCATTGCAGAAGCCCCATATTCCTTTCTCATTGATGTCCCTTCCACAGGATTTCTCATTCCTTGCTACCCAAAGCTCCTGTTATGACCACATACAGAAGGTTTTGTTTCAGGATGAGATAGAATTAAAGGAAAAGAGAGAGATGCCTGTGTGCATGTAATTAATAAAAACCTCCAAAAGAAGGTCTGGTGGTTTGCTGTACTTCACAACATACAGCTAGCATTAATAACAAGGAGACAATTAATTGAAGAACAACTTATTCAGGCTGATTATCCATAGAATGTGAACTTATTAAACATATTTAATCTAATATGTTATCTCTTAGTCTAATACTAACATATTCATTAGTAAACAAGATGGAATTTTCTGACAGCAAGGTTGGCTCCCTATGGAACAATCAAAGACTGCTGTAGATTCTTTATCACTTGTAGTCTTCAAAACCTGATATTCTTCTCAGGGCAATGCTCTACCCAAGCATAAACTGTGTCATGCAAAAAGCACTTTCCAGTAATCCATGTTGGATGCCTATGAGTGCTCTGACCTGAAGGTCAGACATGGTTCCATCTAGATCAAGATCTAGATGAGACAATCAGGTAGAATGCCCCAAAATAGATTCAGTGCCAATAAAGACATATAGCAACAGACACTCTGGCCCAGAGAGTGAGGGAAATATATCCAAGTCCAAGACATAATTAAGATGCATGGAAAGGCTTTTCTTGATGTCTGTAAGTTATGAATAACAGGCTCAGAGGGTGGGAGCAGTGCAGACAGCTTGCAGTCACCAGGCAAATCACTTCCAGCAAGTATAAGGGGACACTGCCCTTAGACAGTCAAGGCAGAGCAGGTAAATGCTTGCTAATTCTTAAATTTAACAACTGGCTAGATACATTTCAAGCAATGCACTGCAAACAAGTCTCCATGACACTGAATTCTTGAGAAAATGGTCATTTCTTCGTCTACAGCTACCAATAACCTGGAGTGAGAATATTCCAGAGAACAATGTGCACTACAGAATAGACCTCCTGCTGCAAAGGGGGAACAGGAAGAAATTAAAAAGAAAAATCCTTCTCAACATAAAACCTTTGTACCATAGCTAAATTTGTCTAGAAAGGTAACATCTGGGAGATGAAATGGGCTCTGCAAAATCCTCGATTAGCTGAAAGAATATGATATTTACAGCAGATATAGAATAAACTTACTTTTTTTAAAGAAACTTAGTACTTTTTAATAAAGTTACTTATTTTTAAGTCATCTTTTATGCTGAAGGTATGAGAATGCTCTGAGCAGAGTGAAACTGGAGATGCTGTAATAAGTCATACCACATTTCTACAAGAATTAGGGGTAATGGGGAAGCAATTTAAATAGACGGGGCTACAGGAGGAAATTCAGGTTCCTTCTTTAAATTAGGTGTTTACAGGTTTTCTGCATCGTCTTATCATACCAGTAACACAATCCTTCTGAGGTGCAGCAACCGCAGGCATCTCTTCTCTGGTTGTCTTCCTGCAACATCCCTGAGGAAGGCTGGCAGCACTGGCTGCAGGAGAAAGAGCAGTTGTCACTGCTGCAGCTCAGCCTCTGCCTGTACAGTCAGGACAGCAGCACCTGACCACAGGATGAGCCATGACACTCATCCTCTTCCAGCTCCTAACAAGCACACTTGCCAGTCCATGTGTCCCTAGTGCCTGCTCTCACCAGGGAGGATGGCTGGAAGCCCTTCCTCACCTTCAGTGGCTGAAATGCTGTCCTGGGCAGTGGGGTGTGGGAACATCCTGGGTCCCCAGGGACATAAGGACTGTGAACACCCTCCAGGGACTTTTGTGGTGTGACACCAACATTCAGACAGAGCAATTGAAGGTACCAGTGTGGTTCAACCAGAGACTCAAGCTGTGATTCATCTGAGCTAATTTATGCTTGTTCTTCAAGACAGAATGAATCACATTCCTGGGAGTCCCACTCACCTGCTTTGGTCATGCATGAGCTGCAAGCGAGCCGTACAGACAGAATCACAGAATCACAGAAATTCTAGGTTGGAAGAGATCTTTAAGATCATCAAGTCCAACCCATGTTCTAACACCTCAACTAGATCATGGCACCAAGTGCCACATCCAGTCTTTTTTTAAACTCTTCGAGGGATGGCGACTCTACCACCTCCCTGGGTAGATGATAGGGGCATCTGCACTGGGGTGTCCAAGTTTGGAAACCACAGATAGATAAGAAGTTGCCAACTCTCTTGACTTAATTTAGGACAAACTGAGTTAGAAAGGTAATTTCACTTTTTTTTCAAGATTGGAGGAAGAAACTCCATCACACACAAAAAAATTCAAGCAGACTCTTCTGAAGTTTGAAGTGATTAATATGGAATAGCAGAGGTCAGAAACCAGCTCAGAGGGCACATTTTGCTATAGTAAGAAACTGCCATTTTCCCTTCCTTTTTGGTAAAGTTGCTACCTTCCTGCTTGCTCAGGCTAAGCCAAAAAGATGTTTCTGTCCAATATTTTAAATTTGTCTAAAGCCTATGTAAGGCTTTAATAAAAACCCAAGGAGAACCAAGTTCCAAAATCCTTTTCATTTATCTTATGAGAAAACAAGTAAATAAAATCTCATCTTGTGGTTGAGGAGATTAATGGTGGAAAACATGGCTGATGGCAGGAAAAACGTGCCTCTGTCAAACAGTCTGTATAAGGTCATTCTCATAATGAAAAGAAAACCAATCCTCTTCTGCTAGATAACAGGCTTAGCTAGCAGTGATTTTACTATCTCAGACAAAAGTTGTCTGAATTCAAAGATGAAAAGCAACAGATTTCAAAATGCTTGAAATGCCTACAGCAGCAAACATCAAACCAACCAACTTTCTGTCTTTGGGGTTTTTTTGTTGTTTTTGTTTTGGTTTGGGTTTGGGGGGGTTTTGTTGGTTTGTTTTGGTTTTGTTTTTTTTTTTTACAAAAAGACAGAAATTAGGGGAGAAGGACACTATTCCACCTAGACTTCCTTCATCATCGTCGTCGTACACTGTTGTGTCAGCTGGGGATTGAACCAGGCCTTGCCAACAGCCACCAGACAAGAATTACAAAGGAGCAGTTGTGCAAAAGGCACAGTGCAAGATGTAAATTGACTGTTTTCACATTTCTGCTGCAGTGGGGCCTGCCTTGGCTCTAGCATATTGAAGCAATTCTGGTTTAGGCTGCAAAAACTTCCAGACTTGCCCAAAGCTAGACAGATGCCTACCAGTTGTCCTGCAGAGGCTTTCCTCATGTTTTCATTGATCAAGAAATATAAAGGACAAACATCCTTCTCATTAAAAAGATAAAATAAAAGATTTGATTAATTAAAATATTAAATTTAACCCAAAACTGATTATTTGAGTTGGTCAAACTAAAGATGCAACTCTGAATAATTTCAGCTGAGTTCCTCTGCTACCTCTGAAATAAAAAGTTCAAAACTGAAACAACCCAATGCAGATTTAAAACAAAGATATGTTTGCCAGTGTTTGAAATTTCTCGTCATGATAAGTCTACTCTTCAGCATCTCTGTGAAATTTTGATAAGAGTTTCTCTACCACAGAAGGATTATGGCAATGAAACAGCATAGAATCAAAGAATCACACAACCGTTGAAGCTGAAAAGGACATCCAAGATCATTGAATCCAGCCTTTGACTGATCACCACCATGTCCATTCAGTGCCATGTCCAGTCACTTCTTGAACACTTCCACCTCCCTGGGCAGCCTGTTCCAATGCTTAACCACCCTTTCAGTGAAGAACTGCTTTCAGGCAGTTGTAGAGAGCAATAAGGTGTCCTCTGAGATTCCTATTCTCCAGGATAAACAACCCCAGCTCCCTCAGCTGCTCCTCATAGGACTTGTGTTCCAGGTCCTTCATCAGCTCCATTGTCCTCCGGACACACTCCAGCACCTCAATGTCCTGCTTTTCGTAAGGCACAAAAACAGTGTTGAGGAACACATTCAGTGCAGGTGGCTCAGGGTGCAGCTGCAGCAGAGCTGCAGGCTGAGCTCTGGCAAGAGCCCCAGGCAAGAGGCCGTGAACTGCTGGCTCTGTAGAGCAGGGGACCTGGGGGCCTGTGGCCCTGCCAGGGGAGGGGACATGGAGACACAGCAGAAGGGTATAAAATTCCTTTGTTCTGGGTCCTTCCTCAGAGGCACCCATCTCAAGCTGTTATTCTGTTACTATGCCATGATCAAATTATGCCATGATCAATGATAAATGATGGAGAGCAGCTTGGCAACCTCTTCTGCCAGTTTTCTCAGTACCCTTGGATCACATCTGATCCCAGAGACTTGTGAGCATCTAAGTGAAATAAAAGGTCACTAACTGCTTCCTCCTGGATTTCAAATCGTCTTTTCTGCTCCCTGTCAAGCAGATCAGGAGGCTGGTTGCCTTGAGGATATCAGGTTTTTCTGTAAAATGCTGAGGCAAATAAGGCATTGCTCCTCCCATGTTCAATAAAGGATAGAGATTTTCCTTAGACCTTCTTTAGCTGCCTAAGTACTTGTAAAAACACTTTTTATTATGTTTCAAAGCAGTGACCAGATTGAGCTCTAGCTGAGCTTTCACCATTCTAAATTTCTATCTACATGACCTAACGGTATCCTTGTACTCTTCCAGAGTTTCCTACCCCTGCTTCCAAAGGTCAAAAGTTCTCCTTATTTCCCTTAATTCACTCAAAAGCTCTCTGTACAGCCAGGTCTTCTTCTCCATTGGGCTCATCTTTCAGTACATAGGGATGCTCCTGCACCTTTAAGATTTCCTCTTTAAAGTGTGTCTAGCTTTCATGGAGCCCTTTGTTATTAAGGAATGTTTCCCAGGAGATTTGTTGAACCAGTTTCTGAACAAGCCACTGTTCACTTTCACTTCCCAGTGCAAGCACATCTTTCTGCACAGGCCGTATGTTGCTTTTCACTCCTTCCTGTATTGTGACTATGAAATGTGGAGCCAGGCTGTAGATGGTGCCTGCCCAGTGACTGAACCAGTGACACTCACACAGCACCACCAACACTTATAACAGATTCAAGCAATGGAGACTAATGCAGAATCTGGCCTATATTAAATGCTTCTTTAAAAGTGCTTTATTCCCAAAAGTGGGAATCTCTAGCCTCTAAGAGAGCCTGCGATCAGTGCCTAGGACTCCTTTCTTGCAAACTCATCCAATTGTATTCAGAAAGCTATTATCCAATGTTTTACTTCTTTTTCCCCTTATTTTTTCTTACACTGATGAGAAATTAGAATGTTTTCTCACTCTACTATTTTTTATAAGTTAACAGCTAGCAGTATGGTTTTGTATAGATAGAACACCCAATATATAGGCAGTAAATTATTCTGAAGGAAATGTTAAAATATGGTAAGCCAGTGAAATACATCACAGTTTTGCCTGTAAATTAGTTGAAGCTCTTTTATTTAACTTGTGAAAAAATTTGCACTTTTTTAGACTGTGATTGAAACATGGTTCTTCTGCCCACAGGCTGATGGACGTGAAGGAGGAACCTGACTCCAAAATCTTGAAATGCAAACTGCATCAGTCCAGAGGAAGCATGTCCAGGGAATAGAGTGTTTTTCACTATATCCATGCATTTCTATAAAATATCCTTCTACCTTGTGCTAGTTAGGCCTTTTTATTTTTTGTCTTTTCCCACTCAACTAAGATGCAACAATGATGTGGGAAGGAAAATTTCTTGCATTTTGAAAAGAGGACAGCTGGTAATTAAAAAAACAGATCCTGATAGAGGTTTATTGAACAAGCTCTTTAAAACAAACCTGCATCAGTGAAATCTTGCCACCTAGAAGGGGGCCTGGTATTGAATTTATGATTAATGGTAGGCAGATGAATGGGTAGCTGAACACAAATATGAGGAAAGAGCAAGAGAAGAAGATAAAATAGCAGCTTATTTCTTGGCTTGGTTAACATCAAATTACTGACTATCAGAAGTGATTGAATCACAGGTTGTACCTTTCTGTTCAAGCCTTAAACAAGAAGATACCTTCATAGGGGCTCCTATAAAAATCCACCTTAAGATCTCAAGGTCTTCTGGAAGCAAAGTTTCTAGACTACAAAACACAGGTCTGTTAACCTGGGTCTGCTATAGGTAATATTCATGACCTCCCATGGTGACTCCAGACTGACTTTTGGATGGCTGTTCCCTGCTATGGATCCAATTTTAAAGCAATTTCCTAGGTATTTCTGCTGGATGCCACAACCATCAGTGGCAACTATAGAGAGCAGCAGCTGGGGCAGCTGCTTACCAGCACAGGCTAACTCTGCACCAGGTTGTGTAATCTGTGTATCCCTGTCTGAGAAGCCTGTCTCTGGAGCAAACTCAACAGTTTAAGTCAACAGTTTTAATTTTCCAGTATATGCACAATGAAGGCTGCTGTCAAAGTAGCTGCTCTCCCTAAGGCTGTGTTGGAACATATGATCCACTGGTCTTCCCTGAACACAAGAAGTACAACTGAGAGGGAAAGACAGCCCCAGCCTAAGACCTTTCAGCTACTTCACCCAACCTCAGCTAGATCCTTAATCAGTCCTTTTGCCCTTGACAAATGTCATGTCTTGGCAAGGGCGAGGAGCTGCTCACCTAAGGAGGCTGCCAAACAATGGCTAAATTCTTCTATTCTTCTCTAATTAGGGAAGGTGAGAAGACAAATCAACAAAATGAGTTGCTCACCCCCTTACCTTCCTGCATCTCCCAGAAACATCTTGTCCACACGAAAGTATAGCCATGAGCTTGCCCTAAAACTGTTGTGGCATCCAAGGGTTCCCCTGCACTCAAAGCCTAGAAAGACTTAGCTGTCAGGCTATGCTAAGTTGGGCTTTAAGCTAGCACCTATTGTACTTGTAATTACCTTCTGGTAGTGCTTGCCTCTAGGCACTTTAGCCAGGCTTGTCAGAAATTTGCCCAAATGTCCCGACAAATGTTACATGCTATGGCTCTGGAGACATATTCAAGATTTCATTGCAGTGATATGTGCTTTCTCTAACCTAAGGACCTTGCAGATTATGGATTTTTATTTTCTTAAGGGAAGGAATGGGGGGTTCTTCTGAATAGACTTTCTCTAATTTTTCATTGAGTGACTGGCTTTCCTTCAGAATTGCAGGCACCACTGAAGTCCTTGCACACAACAAAATGGACCAGTACTTCAGCAGACATTTTCCTAAAATGGGAATATTAGTGTTTGCAGTTTTCAAAGGGAACATCCCAGTTTCAAAGATATAAGGTTCAAGCACTACAAATGCTTGTAGTCTGATCTTTGCCTCCAAGCAGAACCCCATGAACTTTCACTGGTTTGCAACACTTGGCAGCACACTGATAGGCAATATAATATGTATGAAAATGAGGGAACAAAATATATGGAAGCCTTCAATGGTGGTGTGTGACGTTGGTAACAAGGGTTGCAGGGTGAAGAGAGAGGCGAGAATGTTGACCTCATGTTCAGAAGGCTTGATTTATTATTTTATGATATACATACTACATTATACTATACTAAAAGAAATAGAAGGAAAATATCTCAGAAGGCTAGCTAAGTTAAGAATAGAAAAGAATTAATAACAAAGAAGCTCTCTCTGACTCTGTCCCAGAGAGAGCTCGGTCCTTGATTGGCCATTAATTATACACATCCAAGATGGGCCAATCACAGGTGCACCTGTTGCATTCCACAGCAGCAGATAACCATTGTTTACATTCTTTGTCTGGGGCCTCAGCTTCCCAGAAGGGAAAATCCTAAAGAAAGGATTTTAATGAAAAGATGTCTGTGACAGTGGTGCAAAGGGCTGGGAAATACCTTGTGTAGTACATCATTTCACTGAACTTTCTGGTCTTCAGAACATTAATTCTAATATTAATGCAGTCATAATATTTAATATCTCCATAGTGGAATTCCAGCATTAAAAAGAAATAAAATCTATGGCTTCTAGCTAGGAAAGTGTACCTCACTGCTTTTGACCATGCTGACTCTGACTGTTTTAGGAGTTATACTCACCTGTCCCCACGACAGAGCCTCCAGGCTCCAGTACCTGGATGACAAGTACCTGGTAAGAAAACCTATCATAAGCAAGTGTCCTTACAAACTCACACTTAGGAAGGATAGTACAGATAGCAAAAATGCTCTTCAGGGACAGCACATATTATTTTGAATTTTTGACTCTATCCTTTCCTCTTTTTGTATTTAGCAACTCCGAGGTTTTGATGTCTGCAGAAAGAAGACTATCCTTCTTTTTTTCCATGCAAGATGGACCTCTTGGTAGTTCCATACTGTTTACTTAGGGCCATCTCTCCCTGTGCAGTCTCTTTATGCAGTTCCTTATCTGGCCGGTATTAATTGATGCTGCTCTTTTTTGCGCTAAGGCTGGTGCTATACATCTTTCAAATAAAATAAAAATGTGATAGGGGAACACTTAGAAGAGATTCAAATGACACAATTATTCTGATTATACTATTTCTACCCTTGTAAATGGCCTCTCTGGAAAATCAGGCACCATTATTCACTCTAGGGAGGACACCATTTCCCCAGCCACTCCTTAGACAGTATGGACCATTATAAAGGTTTTGTGAGCCTGATGGGACAAGGCAGTGCAAAACTGAAAAGCAGAAATAAGCCTTCATCAGGATTCCTGTGGATGTGTCTTTCCTCTCCTCTTGAATGCATCAGGAGGCAGGAAGGAAATGCATGGATGGGCATTTCAGCTTCACCAGTAAACAGGTGATAGTGTGAAATAAAAGGTTTTTCTCCAGTTCCAGTGGTCTCCCTCAGATCTGTTGCTGTGTATTAGCAGTTTACAGAGCTACTGCCGGATTCCTAGAGAAGCTCACAACATTAGTGTGATGACCAGGCTAGGAGGGACAGCATCTTTGAGATTTCTCCCTCAGTTTTCCTCTTGCTGAACTTGGGAACTGCCTTCAAACAAATAAAACGATCCTTTGAAAAGACATAATGCAGCTTTTCTCTGCCTTGTGGTGCTAGTGAATACCTGAGGAAATGAAGCAGCAACTCCAGAACATGGCAGAGGTGTATGTAGTCTACTCCCAGTTGTTCCTCTCTGCTGGGGGCACCATTTACTGTTTGGTAAACTTTCTGGAGGAGCGAAGATTACTGCAGTTCTGCTGCCAGCACGGCCTAACACAGCAGGCAGTTTGGGCCCTGGAACACTGTAACACTGCTGGGCAGACCCACCCTAAAAACTCCTGCAGAGAAGACATCTGCATCCTTCCCTTTCTCTACCTGCCTGACAGCTCTTGAGCTAAACAAACCTCTGTGTGCTTGCTCAAGTTTTTAAGCCACCTTCCTGGGCTGTTTTTGAAAGTTCACACGTGATTTAAGCAGTTTCTGTATTTGTCCTAGCCTGTGAAACCCTTTTGCATAACTTGAGTCTGACTAGGGACGCCATCTTCTAAACAAAATCCAGGGATCCCTAGAGGCTTATCCTGCTCATTCCATAACCAATGCAGAGTTCTTCCTTCCACTTTTCAAAGTTTTAAAATACAGAGAACAGTTTTACCTGTTCATAAAGCTCATGAAAAATCCACACTACCTGAAGTAAAACCCTTCTTTATCTGGTGGATTGAAGAAACAATGTCATAAAATGCAATAAATATTCAGATAGCAAAACATGCCTTAAGTTTTTGGGGGTTTTGTTGTTGTTGTTGTTTGGGGGTTTTTTTGCAATATGCTTTAAGTCATTTGAGAGAACAAAGATTTTGGCACAAAATATCTCAGGTTTTTGGTAGTATCTCTCAGATCCAGCTGTTTGTCTCTGCCCTGAGATGCATGGAATGGTTCTCTGCCCCAAGATGTGTGGGAAGCGAGCTCCGAAGAATGAGACTGTACTCTTCACTTTTCGGTCTTCAGGTTTTTTTTATTTCTTATCTACAAAATTTTCTTTCTGCCCAGCCGAGATCTGAACAGCAAGGCAGCCAAAGGCACTCTGATCGCCCCCGAGGCGGTGTTATCTTTTCATACTACAAACTATGTATATCATATTTACTCTTAATTCCCAATACCTATCACCTATGTTAGACAGTGCACCTCTACTCTAAACCAATCCCAAAGTGCCAACATCACTGCAGAAAATGGAGAACAAGAAGAAGAAAGAAGAAGGACGAGATACGCCCTGATTCCTTCATCTTGTCCCCATAACCCCTATACCAAAAATCCTAAAATCTATATTTTCACGCTGTGAATACATCATTCCTGCACCATTCAAACCCGTGTGACTCTCATGTCCTCATACACAGGTGGCAAATCCCTAGAAAAATCAAAGTCAAGCCACCAAGTATTCCTTGCAACATTCCAGGACTTCTGAGCCCCCCCTAGAGGGTTCTCAGCAACTCTGGACATCCGCAACTCTGGACATCCGGAGGGGTGTGCCGAGTTCCCACAGTATCAGTATTTATAATATTCAGCTCAAATTCACCTTCACATAAAGCAGAGAAGCCCAGGCAGCTACAGAAGTGAAAGCCCTTAGGATCAGAGGCATTCCATGCAAGTGGACATCAAGCATCAAAGTATTTTTGGTCTGAGTCTCAAAATGTCAATATCAATTTTTGGAATGAAAAATCCCAACCTACCTGCTGGAATAGGTAAAGGGAGGACTCACAGGCTTATGCTGGCAGTAATGCCAGGCATTTGGGCTCTTGCACAGAGCTCAACCAAGCCACATACAGCCCCAGACCCACGGCAGGCTGCAAGAGGAAAGCTCTGCAAACCACCAACTCCTCACACAAGAGGGGCTTTCTTCTGCTAAGGTCACTGTAGTGTCTATTGTCACCAAACAATGGGAGGTGTGGATCTGTGCAGGGAAGGAGCTATGCAGACTTTTAGCCAATTAATTTTACAATTGATTCTCTCATTTGCCGGCATCCTCTACCACCAGCAGAGCTCTTTGCTGTAATCCACTGCAATGCACACACCTTTGAAAAATGATGCTTTCAAGCTTGCCCTGTGGTGCAGTAAATTGGAAAGTGCTCTTAATAATAACAAGGATCAACATTGACTTTAATGGTCTTCAAACCCTTCATGTAATTTCATTAGCTACCCAGCACAGATGCAAGCAGGGATGATGTCATACTTTTTACTTTGCTCTGAAACCTGAGTCAGGCGCCAGAGATAGAACACAGTTTTATTGTTGTAATCAGATTAAAGTTTCTGGCGGTTGATGATAGATAGGTGATTGCCAGAAATAGAGGAGGTTCTTGTGAAGATAGAGCTCAGACTGGGGTGAGGGTCTTACAGATTGCATGCAGTGCAGTGTTGTGGGCGTTGTCGGATGGCTGTGAGCACTGTGAATCAGTGTGGGCAATTTGTCCTTCAGTAACATTTCTGCCAGGCAAGCACCAGAAGACAGTGCAGTTTCACAGCACGGAGAAACCTCTGTTTTCACACCAGTAGTGACTACCAGAACTCCCATCTTCATTGCAAAGCCTATTGGCATAAATAACCTCATGCAGGTAGCATACCCCTTCACAGCAAGTGCCTGTGTGTGAAAGTTCTCTCCCAAGATAAACTCCTACTGTCTTCCCCTGCCTGACATTGTGAGCATCATGGATAACCCACATTTGTCTGCGTCTTACCCCAGACTGACATCTTTCCCAGGAACAGGAAGCAGTAGTGGTTATCTTGTGATATTTGTGGACACAGAGCAATGTGATGACCTCTATCCCACCTTCCAGAACTCAGAGGTAATGGAAAGAAAAAAAAATCCAGAACAGAAACAAAGAGAATTGAGGAAGCTAGGTAAGTCCATGACCATTGACTGCTTTACAAGACTTTTTCAATAAGCTGATAAGGTACAATTACCTCATCATCTGAATATTGCAGCAGTAAAATCAATGCTACTTGAGGAGTCTGACAATCAGTTAGGCACTCTTTCAATATTTGTGACAGTCAAGGCAATTCTGTATAAAACACTGATAGCATTAAAGCACCACAATACTAGTTCCCTTATGGGTAATGAGAAAATTAACTTATTCCAACTATGGAATTATGATAAATTCCCTTTGAATCTTCATTTTTAGCTGGATAAAGGGGTTTTTTTTTGGGCTGCGGGTTCTTCAGCAATATCAGCAGTGTCATGTAAGAGGCACTCACACAAGACCCAGCACATACCTGCCTAATAAGAAGACAGAATAGAGAACAACCCTCTAGATGGACTCGTATATTAATATCATAACACTCTTATCCAGAGTGTAATTCTAGACAATCGGATCTCAGTTTTATGTCAATGTATCTGATTAGTAAATAAACCTGTGAACATGTAACAAATAAAAATCAAGGTCAAAAATACCCAAATCATCACAATTAGGCAAGTAATATATTTTGATTGTTAGAAGAGGCAAGCATGTTGCTGCCTTTCAGCATCTCTGAATGTCCTCTGATTTATGCATGTTACAGATGTCAAGCAGGGGAATAGATTGCTGTGAAAGGCTGTGGAATCTCCATCATTCAAGACTTCCTCAGAGTAGATTAGACAAGCATCTCCCAGGAATAACCTGGGCATAGTTGCTTCTGTGTTCAGCAAGAAATGGGTTGCACAACCTCTTGAGGCCATCCAGCTCTATAACCCTAAAAAGAAACTGATACCCATTTATGGTTTTCTGATTGTATGGGAAGTATGTCTGGACTTTCATCAGATATTTAAATAATAAACCATCATTAATTTAGTCATAACAATCATACCAAGAATAATATGGATCGATTTTATTTCTGGCATGATATGACTTCCCTGGAATTATACAAGGGACTAATTTTGTTCAGCATTTGGATAATTAATAATCTATCAATGTGTTACATTAATGTGCATATTGAGTTTTTCTGCCATCATTTAAAATAGTAACATCACTAATGAGACTATTAACTATAGAGATCATCAAGTCACATTGGATTCATGTTTTCATTATTTCTATCTAAGACTAGTTTTTAGCTCAGCCAGTTAATAAATGCCAGGGTAGTGCTGGCACAGGAAACATGCATCTCTTAATTTTCATTAAGATGTTCTGGAAAATGCTAGTAAAGACAGATGTGACTGTTTTGTATCACAGGATCCTGCTAGACAGAGAAAACTTAAAGGTGTATTTTCATTTAGAACATGATACACAGATGCTTTTTGCTTACTATTTCTGGAATTATTTGAGCTGTACCAAATTCAGAAGCTAATTAGGATCTAGTTTTGAAAAACTCATCAGCTCCTGCTGGACTTCAAGTACCCAAGCAGCTTCACTGAAAGGAACAACTAAATTTAAGCTCCTGAGCATTTGCAGGATATATTACCACAGTTCCTCAAGTGTGATGACAACCACAAATCTTGTCCCAGTTACCTGACAAATTAACAGAGCTATACCACCTTTTCAAGTTGAATTGGGCAGTGAGTGAGCCTGAGGTCAGACAGAAGAGTCCCCACTGGCAGATCAAAGCATTAAAATGTTTCTTAACATTCCTCTTCCTAAAACTCAGACTTAAAGACTGACAATATGAGCTGCAATGCTGAAAAAATATTGCAAGAACCTCACTAAACTGGAACTTTCAGGACAAGTTTTAGAAATTATATCATTTGGGGATGGTTTTGCTATTATGTCTCTAGCAAAAATTAAGTACTTTGAAAGATGAAAATGTCACTTCAGTGCATTATATTATGTGCCAGATTGGCCATGTAGATTCAGATTATAACGGTCTGGGCACCAGGCCCATTCTTCATTGATACTCATAAAGAATGAATATTAAGAGATCAAGAACGCAGCAGCAGTCAAGATGAAGAACACTCTAATCCCTGTTGCACAGGGTGATTCTTTAAATGTTCAGAATATATCCCTGCAGTGATATTAGCCAGGCAAAATTGTGTATTTCCTTGGGTCCACAAAGAAATAAAAACTTACTGCAGTTGAAAAAATATCTCAAAGTAACAGGGGGAGCAGTGGCTGCAGGTGTATGGTCATTGGTAACCATGCCGGAGTTCAGACTCCATCAAGTGGTTTGCACTAGTTGTAGTCATATTTTAGGCCTGGGCTTGTCTCTGACTCATGCCTTCTTCTTCCACACTGGCTTTGGTTTTTTGCCTTCCCACTGCTTTACTCTGTACTAAAAAGGCCAGCAGTCAGCAGACCTGCTCCCAAGTTTCCTTGCCCCACAGCCTATTGTGTGTTATCCTGCAGGATGAGAAATGCTAGGGAAGAGGTTGAACTGATCTATGTCTGTTCCAGAGTGCAGCAGTTCCAATATCAGTGAATGTGTATTAATGCATGGGGAGAAGAAAAAAATCAAAATTTTACTTCCATTCCTGGTTTTCTGTTCTCATTCCCTTTCCATGACCTTCACTGGTAATGAATCAGCAGGAGCTCTTAGTGACTCACACCAGACACATAGGTAGGGACTCTGGAAAGAATCACATTTTCTCTTCTTCCTTGCCTGTCTTAACTTCTTGGAGCAAGGCACAAGTTTTGTGTTTTCCCCAAGACCCCATCCCAGAGACACTTCTCACTAACATGAAGCAGAAGTCAAAAAGTCACACCAAAAACTATGTGAATTCCTTACTATTTTTTCTCTATGCTGCACTATAGGTCTACATGGAGCTTCTCAGACCAGTAAAAAACAAGAGATAAACAGACTTTTTCTAGTATTTCCCACGCAGCTTCGCAGGTGCAGAAGAAGCTGTACCCGGGGAGGTGACACAGGAAACATGCACCCTCACAGTCCTGCTCCCAAGGGCGGAACAAGGTGTGGGGTAAGGAGCCCCTTGGTGCTTCTGATACAGGAAGAACAGAAGTGATTCTCCTTCACTGATAGCATTGCAGGACTTAGGTGTGGAATGCATATTTCTGTTGCTGCACATGTTTAAAAGTATTTTCAGTACTGCTTTGGGAACAGCCCTCTTGCAGGCCAGGAGAGCATCATGTGCTCATATCCCGAGAATTTCCCACTCTGCACTGGTCTCTATTTCTTCTGTTTCAGCTTCCTCAGCAACTGGAAACTAATTATCTGCCAGAGAAGGCTCTGTGGGCTAAGTTCTTCTGTTTAGCATTACATGCTGAAATAAATGAGGCCACACATGAAATCCTACTTTTTTCAAATATCTTTGACATTATAATTCCATAGGTCCTGACTTCGCCTGGTTTTAAATCTTGTTCTTAACAGTGTAATAATACAAAAGTGGGGATGGAAAGGAGAGGGAAGAGATAAATTTATATGCAACAGATCATTTTTGTCTTTTGCTTTTGAGAGACTTTGCTGTAAAAGACATTTCAGATTTTCATGGGAACTTGGTTAATAATTATTAGGCCTAATTTAAGGGTGCAGAAAGCTACTGTGTTACTGGTTACACATCAATTGGCTCATTAACTTCAGAAAAGGTAAATAAAAGGACCTAGGTGTATACACTTCCTCCATTTTTTGCCCCTGCAGAAAATCACTCTTGCTGACATTTGGGAGAGTTTAAAGGGAAAAAAAAAAAAAAAAAGAGAGATACATGATGAAAGGAAAATATTAATAAATAAAACCAAGTGAGAAAACATGAGAAAGAGCAAGGATTGTGTTAGGGATGGCAAACTGACTCCCCAGCTGTGCTATCTGGAATGATGAGAGCACTCCAAACACCAGGCTCTGTTATTCTGAAGCAGGTGCAGGTAAGCATTAGAAAATCCTTCCTGGGAAAGTCCTCACCCAGGTGAATTCACAGCAATTTGTTTATCACTCATGGTGCCTAGATTTCTCAAACCTCTGGATATTTTTTGGAGCCTGTAAGAGCTCAAGATCCCTTTTCTTCAAGACAACAGTTAGCCAAACAGAAAAGCTAAGGCACAAGTGTGAAGTCACTCTTCATTCTTAGTACCTTTAAGAATAAGGTAATAGGGATATATCCAGAAATACTTTTTATGCCAGGATCTTCCCCACTTATAACACAAATATTGTTATTAAATCTGTCAGCAGGTCTGTGATCCCACTGCCCATGGAGTTATTCCCGAGTTCATCTCCTGGTCTTATCAGTAGGGTGGAATCAATTGCTCATACTGTTAATGTAAGCAATTTCAGCTGTAGAACAAAGAAACATTTTAAAATGAAGTAATTAAATAAGGAGTCATTGTAATAAGGTCATTTGTGTATTGATGATGCTGAGATTTCATCCTGGTGTTTGTAAGTGCTCACAAGGTGCCCTGATGGTTTTCAGCACACTCTGTAATAGTGCTGATTTCTTCTGGCTATGGGCAGAAAAAACTGTCAGATCTTCCACCATATGAAAGAAAAGATAAGGCAAGAATGAAAAAAGGAAGTATTTTAATTCCTGGGCAAACTAGAACTCAAAATGCCAATAGCTGACCCTCAACAGGGTCAGTAAGGTCCAACAAGAAGTTGGACCATAAATAGGCATTTTGGACAGGATTAGCAACCGTGTGTTCAGATAATGAGTAAGAGGACAATTGCAGGCTTGCACAGACTGCTGGTTGGGTAGCAGTACAAAGAGCCACACTGAGCATGGTTACAGCAGCCCAGACAGGTTCATAGTCCTCATCATGCAAGGAAAAGACAGGCTTTGCGCCAAAGGGGCTTTCCTTTCCTAACATTTCACAGCATGCGCCATCAGACAGCTCAGGACCAAGAGTGGGAAGTTTATTAGCAGCAGCTGGAAGATTTTAGACAGCTGTTGCTTTCCAATATCTTTCTGAAAGCCTTGAGAACCCACACTTGTAGAGAATGTTATCTCCAAAGCACAGATCAAGAATGTGTCTGCAGGGAATTCAACTTCAAATACATAAACAGTTCCAGCAAAGAAAAAATAAACCAGCTGTCCCAGTGCCCATGGTGAAACAGACCAGACTGAGCGGGGCTACTGCAGCAGGGTAGCTAGATACAAGCTGAACATCATGAGAAGCTCCCCAGGAGCAAGCATAGTGAAGCCCTGGAACTACTCACCTCCAAGCCTGCCTGCAAAACTTTGTGTGTGAGGATGGTAACAGAAGTTACCCATTTAGTCACAATGGAAGGAGATGGGCATGGAGTGCCCCTGAGGGTCTTTACAGACTTTCAAGTTTTCACATATTTCACAGTCAGTGAAGCCCTACAGATGCTAGCATCATATTATGTTGATAGTTACACACATCTTCTTTAAATCAAATCCGAAACAAAAATTTTGTTTCAGAGAAGTTTCCCAGAATGTGCATGCTTGACTTCCACATACCTTGAATGGCTGCATACTTGCAAGGGTTGTGCTCTATTTGTACCTGCTCACAATGTGCTGAAATAATCCTTTTCTCCGTGGAGTTAGCAGGTGTCTCCTACCTGCTCGTTCTTTGTCCACAAAATCTTCAGCTAGCTTGCACTCCCAGGGTGAGTAACTTCAAAACTTCTGGCAGGTATTAAAAATAACTGGCAAATGTTTTGCCTGGACTCTGTAGTCCTCTACAGTTTAGCAGAGACACCTCAAAACCCTAGCATCTCTTTTTGGTGAGAGATTTTCATCTTTTGATGAAGAGTCATTATGAAAGTAGATCAAGCTGAAAGTCTCTGGAAAGTACACAGCAATCTTTTTGATTTTATAAGTAACTAAAGACAAGTAAAAACTCCAAAGGAAATGCTGTGCTCTACCATATGCAAGAGAAAATGGGAAGTTTAAAGCAAGAACTTCCAGGGAAATACTAGAAATATTGCTAATAGGAATTCCCAGAGGGGTCAGGACCAGCATATGGCACAGCAGCCTTGCAGAGTTTATCGTATGCATTTAAGTTTCCTTGAAAAGTTGAAGTGATCCTTGACCAGAATTTTTTTTAAGTCTTTTAAATTGAGGCAGTATTTCCCAGTGCTAATGAAAACCCCTTCATGATTAATTCAATATCATCCTGATATTTGAAGAGAACTGTGGCTGTGGTATTATACAACTATCACAGAAAATTACCACTTCAGGACAGATGGTGCAGTGGTGTTGATGAGTAACAATTAAGCCCAATCATTAAGGGCTCTTCTGATCAGCAAAGTCGTCCACTGAAGACATGTATATGAAAAGTCAGTATGACTTTTTTCTGCTAGAAAGATCTTCATAGGCCTTCTAGAGAACCGTTTTTATCTTTGGAAGACTTAATTACAGGGGCTGTATTTGAATTATGACACTTGATTCTCTTTCCAAAGTGTTAAATGATTTTAGAAAATGTTTCCTGTCCACCTAGAGCTACCAAATACTTTTAATCATCAAAGACTGTTCCATTATATCTCAGTGTTATGTTTCTAACTTTGACTAACTAGATGAATCAGGTCTTTAAAACCTTGTATTCTAGGAATTCCACAAAGTCACCAGGAGATGTGTCAAAAGGTACAAATGTGTTGCTATTTCAGTGCAAAACAGATTCCAAGAGTGATTGGGTGACAGGACTCTTTACTTCCTTACCTTCCATCTTACCAAGAGAGGAAGCTAGCTGGTGATAAGTTTGACCTTAGCCTGGGTGAAATTGTTGCCTGCACAATGCAACTCTTCATTTACCTTCTGTAACACATTTCACAGGTTTTACCCTAAATCTGATACTTAGGATCTGATAGAGGATCACTAGACCATCCCATTTTCAGTCTGTAGTCCACAACAAGCCAGATAGTTGCAGGGTGCAGCCAAGGCAGTGATTGCAGCATTTATATCCAGAATTTTGTGGATGTAACAGAGAAAAATCACTGAATTTGGTTATGGTGCTAGTCTTGAAGTCCAATACATGAGCTGAGCACTGAGACCTTTGGAGACAGAGTCTTCAACTAAGACACAGCCAGGAATCCCGCTGCAAACCAAAATCTGCAGCGTAGTGGCAACATGCTAAGCAGACATGATTAAACAAATCTGCATCAGAGACATTACCTGCTCACATCGTGTATTAAATGAGGAAAAGCAGGGCACTGCTTGTAGCTGCTTGTGCTGGGATTGGAAGGAAGAGAGAGACTGGAGGTCTTGAGCAGAGATGTGGGTGGTAAGACCGGGTTCAATTGCAGGCTCTCTGCAACCAGGCCTCTTGATAAATGAGGAAAATTTAAACCCTGGGATTCCTCTGCACCGTGACACAAAATACTGCTGGATGAAGACATGTAAGTACAAAGCAGGATGAAATATCCATTCTGATATTTACAGAGATAGAGCAGAATCACAATTGCTTCATAGATAATAGTAACTATTCATCCTAATTTTCTGCCGAAAGCCTAGAGTCTACAACAAGGTCATGCTAACCCATTGCCCTCTTCTCCCCAAATAAAAGAGTGTAGGATACCAAGAGAATAGAAAGCACATGTTAAATATCTGACTTGTGCCTAGCTATTATCCTCCTTCTTCCTACATAATAACCTCCTCTTCTCTATATTCAAATCTATATTTAATGCTCACTGAAGACTATGGACTTGTGTTTGATGTTCATCTGAAGACATGATTCATCACAATCCTCATTTTTAGTAATGGGAAAAGGCTGGGGTGGAAAAAAAACCAGATGAGTGCTTTTCATCTCAGTAGCCATGTAACCTTTATGTGAACTTGAAGACATACAAAAAAATGGCAGCCTCATCCTATTGTGGTTGATACACAAAGTTTTCTGAATGCTGCATGATCCTCCCTAGCAGTATCGGATCTCTCCTTCTTTAAAGAACACTCATTAAAAAGAGACAGAAAATCATTCATTCCTTGACATACCATGTCTGTTGTTTTTAACACAAGATGTAAAAACACTCTATTAGTTATAAGTTTTTGAAAAAACAGATGTTATCATTTCTATGTCTGTAGTCTTGAGAATGAAAAACAAGGACAATAGGTCAATTATTAACTTGTTTTCCATGCTCTACCCTGCAGCCAGAGTCACCAGTGCTGACTCCCAAGCAAGTGGTCAGAGGAGAGCATGGCACTCCCTTCTCTACTACCAACAAAAACCCTCCAAGAGCAATCTATGGCAGGGTCACTAAATGCAGAGAGCTGAAGAGCCTCTGATATCAACTCACCACAAAAACAGTCTGCTGATCTTCCTTACCAGAATGAAAGGAGCACCAGACTATTTTGTGCCATGGAACATATATGTTCATTCTCCTATACATTCTCACATGGAGAATGAATGTATGTAGGGTAAAAATATTCCTACACACAGAGCTGGTTGCTATCTATTAGTTATCACAACTTTATAAATCTCTTTGCACAAAAAACAGGTTTACCCTCCTCTTTTCCAAACTAGCTAGCTCCTCTTAAAACAACCAACATCAGCCTATTAGACATCAGACATAGCTGGGTTAGATTACATTATAATTTAAGAATATAATTTAATGTGAACTTCTAATTCCAATGTGAAAGATTGAAATTCCACTGGATATGTGAATTCATTAAACAGAAGATATTTTCATCCATCTGAATACATTCTTTACAGAAATAAGAAACCAACCTCCAAATTTACAGTTGCTATTAGCAATATTGCAGTTTTGTCTGAAATAAAACCCTGAATTTCTTGAAAAGGAGAAGCATGAACCATCACCTCTCTCACCCTACCTTCCCCAAAGGAGCATCAGTCAAAGGAACCAAAAAACCTGGCTGAAACTGCATCTGCATGGTGGTGAAGCCAAATCAGAAGGTGTGGTCAGGATGCCTGAAGCACTAGCTCTGAAAGGGCAGGTGGCTGAGACAGGTTCATCTGATAACCTCAAACCACACTGCAGCACCTTTTGTTTGCTCAAAATAGCTTCTCAGTTCCAAAACATCATGGATCTCTCATGCCAGGGAACTGACATCATATATTCAAATGCAGCTCCTCCTGGGAGAGAAACACAGCAGAATCTTAGCCTCAAGTGCCTGATGCAGTGAAGGGCAGGGCAGGAATCACACACAAGCATGTTGTCCTGCCACAGGGAAGGTTTTCACACAAATCCATCAGCAGCACCAGGCCACCTGGTTGGGATGGGTACAACCAGACTGGTTGGGACCAACCTGCGTCAAGCTGGATCATCCCCCTGGGTTGGGTTTTGGGAAACTGGTTCTGTGACATCTTGCTGGCCACAGGAGCCCCAGCAGGAGGTTGGTGCTGCTGTCCATGGCTCTCTTGCCAGAAGAAAGCCTTGTCTAAGTCTAGCCATGAACTGACATGTCTGGGACCAGGAGCATCATGCAATATTTTAATCTTCTTTGTCACTTACACAGATGCTTATGCAACATGGCAGGGGGAGCAGGCATGCTGTCCCATGATGTACCCCTGTACTTCTCTACAAAGAGCATGCCATTCCCAACATATTTTCTCCTCATTCCAGCAGACTTGCCTCTCCCCTTTCTCTTGCCATTACTGCCTGCATGTCTGACTTGGAGACCCAGTGTGAAAGTGCTGCAGAAAAGCTCACGTGACACAGCATGACACTAGAATGGCTGTGCTAGAAATCAAGGAGGTCACAGGCTCTTTCTTTCATCAGCATGGGTATAACAGCACCGCAAAAGGGAAAATATGACCCATGCAACCTAGAAAATATTCCCACAGATGCATGAAGAGACTGAAACCTAAAGGGCAGATCAGGTGCTGCTCCATTTTTCTGCTATAGTCAGTCTTCCCCACATCCCTATTTAAAAGCAATGATTGAAACACATTTCCATCCTTGCTATTTCTGCACTATAATTGTTTGTATATGCCATTTTTTCTTTAATTACCCCTTCCAATATATGCATGAGAATGATAGGATAAAGAATAATACAACATTGCAATTGAATTACAAAAGCATAGCAAAAGCATTGTCCTATTAACTTCACAGCATTGGTGTGTTATAAAATGTGAAGTAAAGAAAAAGGGGGAGTAATTTGTTTATAAATATGTTAGTTAGGTGGAGCAAATGCCATATTGCCTGATTGCAAGTGATTGCAAAGCATGCCTTCTAGCATGGATTTCATGGAGCAAAATGTAGTTAATAAAACTACCTTTATGATTTTATTACAGCCTTTTAGCATAAATAGCTAATAACCAATTTACATTAATGGTATTGGCACAAATGTAAATTAGTGTCTTTTTGTTTGTATTACTGAAGTGCAGTTCCATTGCCAGACAATTGTATTTGGCCATTCCATTAACTGGCGAGATCTAGGAAACAGATATAGTCTCAGAGCCTGCTCAAGGAATATTAATTCAGAAAAGAAATTGCACTGCATACCTCCTTACTAGCTGGGGCCTCACAAAGAGCACATCTGCTTTTTGCACCCAAGCCTGCTCCTCCATCACATGTTGGCACAGAGACAACACCCAAGCAGGATGGTGCTGCTTCAAATCAGGTATAGAAACCAGGTTTCCAGCCCCACACAGCATTTCAAGATTTCATCTGCTTTCCTGTTCCAAGTCACAAGCACCAAGGTCTTAGGATAATTGGTTGCCACCCACCCTAAGAAAGAGACCCCAGCCCCAGTAGTTGTGTCATTCACTTAGAAGGGGGCACTAGTGCTTGCAGAGGCACGGCAGCTCCACTGGGGATGACACCAGGCAACACCCAAAGAAGGGGCTGTTGCCTGCCTATGCTCTCCTGGTCAAGATCATCTCTGCTAGCAAACACTTTCCCATTCCCAGCTACTTAGGACACCTTACTCCTCTCCATAGTGGAATGGTTTTCTTCATGTTTTCTTCAGTGTGGCAAGTGATGTGGAACCTGGAACAGGGCTTACACCACCACTTTTCCCCTTTTCCCAGGGGATGGCTTTCCTGCTTGACACATAGAAAAAGAGATGATTATAACATATTTTTTATTGGTGCAAATGGCAGGTGGGGAAAGGGGCCTTTACAGCCTACTAAATCAATGCTTCTGAAAGCCAAAGATCAAATGTAAACACTGGCAAATTACTGACAAGGCATGTGAAAGCCATGCAATCCTGCCCTCTGTAGAAACAGAGGTTTCCCATTTCAGGCCTCATACATCTGGGACCTTCCATATTCACAGGGCCTTTCTTTAGTCAAGCTATATAAGCAGCTACTGTATATACTGAAAGCAAATTTTCCCATATATTTTAGAGTGCTGCTGGAAGAACAATACATCATTCATCTATTTCCAATTTCATTACCCTTTATGTGATATTGATACGAAAGCATCCTTTCCATTCATCTGCTTGTTTCTTAGATGAAGATTAGAAGAAAGACATCTTCTCCTCAAACAAATTGGCAGTAAGATGTTTTCCTTTCATCAGTACAGAAGGTGACAAACATTTTCACTACCCAAGGGTTTTGGACAATGGATGCATGTACTGGTTGTGTGTCATTTTGATTCCAAGCATGCAATACACTGGGCTAAATTTTGCTGCTGTTAACACCAGAGTAATACCTCAGAAAATCCCCAATGAACAGAGAATTTTTTTTTTCCTTTTGAACATGAACAGCCATTTTAAAGAATCATTAAATATATATATATATTATAATACATATACATGTGAACTACAGCTCCCTCCTACCCTCAGCATGAGCACTGACATTCTAGCAGATTAACAGAATAACAGTAGACCTCAGACTCATACTCATGTTGCACTACTGTATACCAAGAATAATTTCATTGAAGTTCATCAAATTCTGTTGATGCATCTCCAGTGTAAATGAGATCAGAAACAGGCTTTGTGACCTCTGGGTCCTCTTGTCCACTACATGCACAGAACAAAAGGACCTAAGCAAACATAGTAGACAAGATAATGCTATCCCTGTAGCATATCAAATACTAATGCAATTAACGACATCAACATTGTGAGAGGAGGGTTATGAATGGCCAAGGCTCGTGAGAAGTAGAAGAGGAGAATCACTTCACTGGAGACCTGGCACCAGAAGACAGAACCCATGATATGAGGTCAGGGCTCAAGATTGTTCTGATTTGGTATTTACTTAGGTACCATCTGATTTAAATTAGGTGGACTAAGGGAAACACTTCATGGTTTCACTTCCATTCCTAGGCAACAAGATCAAGGCTCCAGCTGGCTCATGTGCTTCTCTTGCATATTATGAGCCATAAAAATACCAAATTGAGCTAATTATGATTCATGTTAAACTTATACTGTCCAATCCAAATCCCATTATCTGAATGTAAAGATTCCCAAGAGGTTCCTCAGAGTTTGGATTAGAGCTACGATGACAAATGCCAAGTATATAAGGCCAAAATGAGCTGACTACACCAGTATAATTTTGGCATGACTCTATTAAAGTCTGTGAGGCTCCTCTGATTTATGTGGGTCTGAAAGAAGAATTTAACCATTAGTGATTTGCACTGGAACACAATGTGCTTGCCATTTTATACCAGTCCTAAAGGTTTCAGTTTTCTTTTGTATTCTTTTTAAACCTTAATTAATTTTTCTTTCAATGGTATCTGTTATGTGTTCTCCTGATAACTTTTCAGATAAAAGATTCTGTGTAGTTCATTATTTCTTCTGCTAAATATATTGGATTCAACCTATAATAGGACAGGAAAGCTTTTAGTATAGCATAGTCTTTGAGCCAAATTCAGGTCTTACACTTCAGGAGTACTCTGTTTTCACTTTACAGCAATAATATAGCCTAAGAGGAAATGAGAAAGGGATTATACAAGCACAATTTTTTTACAGAACCAGCTTGAAAATGACAGAAATAATCATTAATGAAGAGTAATGGGAAGATTCTGGGGTACAGAAATAATTATTTACTATTTCACTTTAGAGGCACGAATGGGAGAACAAAAAATGAATGATCACAAGGGTTACAAGCTTGTCTGGCACAGTGTTTGGGAGTATATGGCTATTAATAAACTCTTATACCAGTATTTCTGTTTGAATAATAATATCTCAAAGCTTCCAGCAGCTGCCACAGTCTTGTCTCAGATTTACTGAGAAAGCATCACCTGCAGCACTGATCGGGTTAAAAAGCTGGTAAAACAGTATTTGTTTTTCCTGAGGCTGCCTGGCTGGGGCAGCTCCCATAACTGGGCAGCTGTCCTGTGCTCCCTGCTGCTGGTGTCAACATCCCCACTGGCCACCAGCGCAGAGGAACCAGCAGCACCTGCGTGACTCACACACACAGGAGGCCCAGAATCTTACAGGTAAATAAAGATATTTACAAGGAAACAGGGTTGTCCTTCATTTTGAAAAGTTATCTCCTGCAAGGAAAAAGCCCTTTTCTTTATCATTGGGAATAGGACTTTTTACAATAAAAGGACACGAGGTTAGGACAGTCTTCCCTACAGATAGACAAAGCTCAGCAGAGTTCAGATGCTGATCTGATGTCTCATACAATCCCCTTGAATATTCAAATGCTTTGGCATTGTGATTAGGGGATAAAACTGTGTTTTCCACTAACCTGCCTTAACCTGGCAACATTTACAAGTGCTTAAATATCCTTTTTAAAAGCTGTCTTAAAGACATACTGAGGAACAGATTTAAAAGCTTGGATTTAGTCAGTCAAAATCAAGGGCAGGTATAGAGTAGCTCTTTTAAAAATCAAACAGCATGCACACATCACATCCAGCAGAGATGGGTGCCACAATATATGGTGCAGTTCAGACTGCCCTGTTTGCCCAGAGTCACTGCATTACCAGCACAATATCCTAACTTAACTGATCTGTAAAAGTGCTTTGAAATATGGAAGAGTGAAAGAATCCATATAAAACCAATTTCTCTTCTCTTCTATTTAAAAGTTAAAGGCATTAGTAAAAAGAGAATAAATATCACTCCTTGCTTTATGCAGATGAGAATATCCATCATGAAATTATTGATAAGCCTTAGTCACAAGGCAGAGAGCCCTCAGGCTTTGTGCTGCCCCACAAAGAGATGCAGTGCCATATCAATGGGCCACTGCTGTAGAGCTGATGGGACACTGAGAGGCTGACAGCCTCTCAGTGCCCTGGGCAGGAGCAGGCACTTCTCGGGTGGTCTGCATAGGTGACAAATCTGCTGTCGTGCTTTGGCCAGGGCCTGGGCAGCAGCCCCTGCACGAGCCCCATGGGTAGTCCCGCACCACAGAGGTACACCGTACCTCTCGTCACAGCTGGACTGTTGCATTTCAGAGAAGGAAGCAGGAATGCTCCAGGCTATCCATTGCATCAGAAAGGATACGCAAATAACTGCCCTGTCTGTGTCTATCATTTATTGGACAGCTTCTCTACGAAAGAAGAACTCTCCAGAGGGTGTATAGGTACAAATAAATTGTCTACAGCAATTTCAAATGCCTGGAAACCTCTTCAGTATCCATTTGCAACACCTGCTGGGAGGAGGGAGAGAAACATTCAGCAGAGAGCCATCAGTCACTGCCAAAGCCAAATTCACCTCAGAAAGAGGGCAGGACGAGATTTGCACAGAAAGGTGAGCAAGAGAGTGAAGTTGTCACACCGACATGAATTTAAATACCATCTTGTGATCCAGAACAACTGTCTGCACTGGATGTCATTAAAGCTTTGGGGGAAGGGACAGCTAAATAAACTTCTCACCAGAGAAAAAATGAGCTCCTGGAGGAAGATGCTTCAGAAGTAGTACAGGAACCTACTCCTGGCACTTAGCTGGCGAGACTCCCAGTGTGCTGACAGGGCAGCAGGGCCGGGTGCTTTGCCCATCCCTGTCAGTTCTCCCCACAGCCAGCACAGCTGTGAGCCCTGCACCCTGAGAGCCCATGGCACCTCCTGCCTGCCTACTCGAACAGCTCTGCTTTTACCTGCCAGCACTTCTGGCCTGCAATCAAAACACCAAAGTTCTGATGTCTGATGGTCTCCCTGAGGAATGTGACATCATCAGCCTCACACATGGCCCCAGGTGACCAACAGTATAAGGCTTACGTGCAAAAAGTAAATTACTTATGTAAATGCCAGGCTAAAATGCTGTTGAATTATGTGCCTGTCTTGTCTATAGCTCCTGTCAAATATCTCAGCAACCAGTGTTGCCATATGCTGGCAACCTTCCTCCTCGCAGAGGACAGTGAGCCTATCAGACCTGCACACCAAGCCACCTCACATCTGCACACAGACATCTTCCCTCACCAGAGATTCCATTCACATATCCAGTTGTTACCTTTAGGAAGAAGTTTCTAGAAGGGCTCACTGATCACCAGCTGGTGGGCTGCCCCTGCTACATGCTCAGAAATCTCCTTTAATTGCTAGGACATGGAACATTTAAAACAATTCCTTTTATGACTTTTGTTTGCATTGTCTATATAGGGATATTTATTTCTAAATTGTATTGTTTTCTACCCATCCATGTATAAGGGCAAGTGTTAAAGAAATCTCCTATTCAGTGTTACTTATGGATATGTTTCTTAGAAAAAGTAACAAGCAAAGAAAGTAACCTCATGCATTTCAGTCTCAAAATAGGTCTCATTAACTCACAAATATAAGTGTAATTGGTAAAGATACAAATGTCTTTCTAAATGAAACCCATAAAAAAGGCTCCCTGCAAAACTGGAAGTATAACAGCAGCCCCAGCAAAGCAGCACAATGGTTCCCTTACTGAGCACAGGGGCTGGGAAGCAGGTCTTTGTAGGGCATCAGGAGCGGGTGTTTGAGCAGTTGTTGAGGTGCAGTGGAGCCATGGTCCTTCAGAGGATGTCTGAGTAGCATCAGGGACAATTCCATTTATAAAAACATTGCACCAACATAACTTGGACCATCTTTCTGTAGAGGATGCCAGGCAGGATTATACCCATTACCTAATGTGTGCCTCAGATGCCCAGGGTAGAGAGAGCCTGCACTTGCATCTGACCTGAGAACAGCTGGATTTGGCCTGAGATGTTTTAGTCTGTCTGGACATTCAGTCTTGTTATGAAAACATCACGAAATGGAAACTCTGTCTTCTGCCCCCATGTTTTACCCCAGAAATAATTACCTTCCCTGCACTACAGCTCCAGCCAGTTATGCCTTTCTCCATACCTTAAATTCTCTTTTAATAGCTATTACTCTGTCCCCATAGAAGAGTTGCACACCACAAGTAAATCACCTCTCTGATAGATAACAAGAGGGCAAATTCTTTGATCCCATATTCTACACTGACTGAATTGAGGTGAGCTTAGTGAGAGCAGCTTTTCCATAACATTCTTTCGAGAGGATGAAGGCCCTTGGATGACAGTCACTACTTTACGTTTTTTCAGGTCAAATCTGGTGTCCAATGTGCCCCATTTAGTAGAGGAAGGATAGTAATTGGCTGTCTTTGGGCTATGACTGACTTTTTATACACTAAGTCTTACTTGGTTTAGGTGAAAGTCCTTCTGACTCTGTTGACCCAGCAAAAATTACTAATCAGTGTGGTGGCCCTCAGCAACCCTTGGGGTGGCATACAATTATAAAAGGAAACTCTTCTATATTTGCAAAAAGAAATATTCTGATAACAGTGCTGAGTAATATGAGGTTTAGGACACATCTAAGCATTACAGCCACCTCAGCTCTGTAATGCTTCCCCATGACCAACCATTCTTCCAGACCACTCAGTACTAACCCATCCATGAACTTTCCAATTTTTTTTTTCCCCAAAGAAGACAGATGGATTCAAAGATTTTGATGAAGCATTGTCATGGTTTGAGCCTGGCACAGAGCCAGTGCCCCCCATGAAAATGCCCTCACCCTGGTGTCTGCTGTGAGATGTGACCAGGAATAAGCAAAACAGGCTTTAGCTTAAACATAAAGAAGACTTTATTACCTAAACTACAGGAAAATAGGGAAAGACTATAAGGAAAAGAAAAAAAAAATTGAAAACCTTACAAAAACCACTTTCCCCTCTCCCCACTACCTGACTTTCCCAATCCGATACATTCTCCCAAATCATCAACTGCCCAGCCTTGGCCCCACATTTTAGTATACTCAAACTGCAGTTCATGAAGAGGAAAGGAGTCCTTCTTGTTCCATAGGCTTCCCCTGGAAACACACTGAAACCTCATGTGCTTCCCTGTCACTTCGGCACCGCCCGGAAAAAGTCCTTTTGCCGCTTGTGACATCTTCCTTCCATGCCCAGTGCTCTCACCACTGCGCATGGCCAGAGCTGCTTTTAGGGTTGTCTTTCAAGGATGCCTTGTCTCACTCCAAAAAGGCACAGTCTCTGCTTTGGGACATCTGTCCCCCCCATATTTTTCCAACCCCCTGGGGCCGGGGGGTCCTCACGAAGAACCCTCCTGGTTCTGAGGCACTGCCTCCCCCTAAATGCAGTCTCTGTGTCACAGGAACAACTGAGTCCATGGCCACAAGAAAAGTCCAGCCAAAAGGCCGCTCCAAATCATCTCTCCCCATCCAATCAT
Source organism: Zonotrichia albicollis (assembly GCF_047830755.1). Classification (NCBI taxonomy): domain Eukaryota; kingdom Metazoa; phylum Chordata; class Aves; order Passeriformes; family Passerellidae; genus Zonotrichia; species Zonotrichia albicollis. The sequence continues at coordinate 38,493,396 of NC_133860.1, forward strand.
CTCCACGTCCTTCGGGCCAGGTCCTTGTCTCATCTCATCTCTTATCTCCCTTCTTATTCAGCTTCGAGGAGGATTAGCATTTTTGCAAGGCCCCAATCATGAAAGAAAGGGGTTAAAACTTTCAGTCTCTGTCTATCTCAGAACGATGATACTCCCACACCTGCTGCTGCTGCGGCCGGCCGGGCTGCACCCTTCCCCCCACCTTCCTCCTCCTGGGCTGGCTGCTATCACATTCCGTCTCGCCGACGGGGGGGGGGGGGGGGGGGGAATGGCTGCCCGATGTCTCTTGGGGCTCCTCCACCCTTCCATCCTTGAGAGCTTTCTCACCCCCATCTCTGTCCAGGCCCTGGGCCTACCGCATGGCTGCCCCTCCCCCGCCCAGCAGCAAGGCTGGACAGGGGAGGGTGATCTGACCTCTTCACAGCGACGTCCCAAGAGAGAGTGCCAAGGGCAGTGCCCTGCTTTTTAACCCCTGTGTATTCTCGGAGGTGTGTCCAAACCCCACTGGCTACACCAGGTGCCAGTCTCAAACCCAAAACCTTCATTGGTTTGACCACAGCTTCCCAGAATTCCCACTCCTTCCTGGTCAAACCACCACAAGCATGAAGTCAATCACCTACATATGGTACAGCTTCAGCACTGGGCCATGCAGAAATACATCTCCTTTAATCCAAAGAGAATCTCAGAAAATCTTGATTAGAGATATGTTAATCTGAAGCCATCTCTGGAAATTAAATGTCTGTGACCATTTGAATAACCACTTCCTCTGCTTCTCAACAGGAGAGGAGTGAACAAGTGTGTTTTTCTTTGCTGTTTCAGGTTCGCCAGAAGATAATCACAGTACACCCAGAAATTAGGATGCAATGCACAGAAAATGCCTACATCCGATTTCTATGTCTACAAATAATCTGGTGAAAATACATGAAAGCTCATCTTGCTGTATGTTGCTTCAATCCACATTTCCTCAGAAACAGCAACCAGGAGAAAATATAAGTTCCCTTCCATCAAATGTCTCTCTTCAAGAGCAAAGTTTCCAAAGACAAAAGTCCTCACACCCTTCCAGGTGGAAGCACTGTCCAAGGGCTCTGCCAGCTTGCACTAGGCCCACATGACAAAAATATTAATATATTATCAGCCTGTTGGTAAGGCTGTCCCTTATGACTAGAAAATGTCTCTTCACACAGTCATGGAAGAAGAATAGAGTAATTTACCATGACTTTTGGATTTAGGACTTCCTGGCCCACAATAGCTCTGTGATCTTCATTAAGCCACTTAGTAACTGTAATTATTAACTAATTTTTCACTCTTTAAAAAATTTAAGGATTAAAACAATGCTCTAGTCATGGTATCTTGTAAGAATAAACACAGCTCGGATGCTGAAGTGCTGAGATTCCACAATCGCATATGGGCCATGAAAAGGAAATGTCTGATGAACACACTGAAGAAGACAGAAAACAGGTAAAACTTCAAGAAACATGTGTCAGTCTAGCAATATTTCTTCAGCTTATTCTGTTTCTGCCATGAATGGACTAAAACTATGGCCCACTCACGTTACCTGCTGCCATCAAAGCAACAGTGCCCAGTCAACAGCATCAAGAGCTCCAGAGAATATCTTAACTAAAAATCAGTAGTAAAAACCTGCTTGGTGGTGCAGCCTGTTACACAGAAGCAATGGTGGATAGGGAATTATTCATCACAGAGCCGGCTATATATCACGGCCTCTGACAAAATCTCAAAACCAGGAGGGGGTCTTTGTTGTAGAGAAGAGGATTACCCAGACATGGCACTAAGTCTTTCTGGCAAGTCATATCTGCTTACTATAATGGCTGGGTCCGTGTTTGCTTTAGCTACACAGAAAGGTTTAGGGCTTGTTTTGAAAGATAAGAGATGCTGGAAAGCCATGGATTTCATGACAGCCTTTATGATACACAAGTAAAACTGGTAATGCTAGTAAAAACAACCTCAGGTGCATCACCTTGGGCCTTTGTGTTCAAAAATTACTTCTGGGTTTAGTTAGCTACTCATTAACTTAGGATATTCTGAGTCCTTGAAGTGCTGTATATTGTTCAGCCAGTGCAGTATCTATAGGTTTGACCTTTACAGTGGAGCTACTCCACAACTTCCCAGATTGTCCTATTTGTTCTGACATTCACAGGATTTCAATACTGATAGCAAAATTTTTGTCGTTGTCAGGGATAAGAGTCATGTTGTCAAACAAAACAGCCTGTGACAGCACATACTAAAGAAAGATAAATGACAATTTTGTTAATAAGGAAAAGAAAAATTCTGTAGCAGAACTTGATGCAAAGTAGCTTGTAAAATTTTCAGTGGGGCTACAGAAAATAAGTTCTTAGAACTTCTTAGTATATGCCCATGAAAATAGACAAAAAGAATTTTGAGATTAACATGATGACAATATTCAAAGAACTTAATATGAAGTATTAAAAGAAAAGCATATGACTGAGGAAGAAAGAGGTGAAAAAAAAAGATCATAACTAGTACTCCACTGGTACAAAAAGGTCCTTGCAGGAACAAAATTAAGCTGCCAGAATTTGTGGAGCAAATCTGTAAACCGATTGTCATGAAAAACAAAAAGAAAACAAACAATGAAAAACAGCACAGAATATTGGACCTCACAAAGTCAGATGTGAACATCTACATCCAGATTGTTCCTGCAGTCTGAGGTTCCCTGGAATACACTAATGCCACGTTTTATATTGTGTGCAGAAATACTTTAGCTCATCTTCTGTTTTTATCAGAAAAATGCAAGAAAGTATTAGACAAACAACAACACTTCTGGGAAAAACAAAAGTTCTTCGGATTTTCTACTCTGCACACAAGAACACATTCTCTTGGGAAGCAAAAGTATTTAGATCACATTTTTTCCTTTCTCTGAGAAAATAGGCATTTAAGATAGTTTACCACCACTTTTAAATATATTTGTCATCCATATTTCCAGTTTCCCTTAGACTCTTTTATTTGTGAAACTATGTGCATGGGAGAGACATTCTGTCCTGTTTAAAAAAGGCGCCTCTTCAGGGACCCAGGCATGGCCACCTCACCAATCCACACCTCAAGATCACTGTTTCTCCCTGTCAGAAGACCTCAAAAACAATCTGGACTGCCTTTTCCCCCTAATTTTTACAACAAGGGCTGATTAATGCAAACAAATAACCCCCCATTTCTCATTCACAGAATGGTCTGTTTTCATTTTTCTGTAATTTTAAAGGATCTTTCAAGTGGGTTGATATTTAACATTTGCTGCTCTTCCAGCACACATTGCTATCTGGAGCCTTAAAAAGACTCATTATTTCTTCCATAAAAATGTCTTTCTAGATGACCTGATCTTGTTTGTGTTGGTGATTGAAAGTGCAATGTCCCCAGACTGCCAGTGTAAATCATTAAAGCTTAATTATCAAAACTGATTTCTTTTCCTCATAGTCTTTGGCTAAACAAGTCTATGTGACAGGGCAAGAAGACAGGAGTTTTTACAGACAGATTGTACATACCCAGGGAATGTGGACAGCAAGGGCACATGTAAGATGCCTGTGTCAGGAAGGCCTGCAGGATCAGATGCTTCATACTGGGACAGCCAAGACAAGGTGCACAAGCTCAAGCACAGCTCTTCTGCCCTCAGATGGCTGTCCCAGTACAAAACTGACCTGATCTTACCCAAATGCACCTGCATGAGGAAACTGTTCTGTGGCTCCGCTGGTCAGATGGGGTCATTGCGGGTCTCCCTGTCCATGCGGAACTGATGACAAACTTAGCACTGTGTCCATGTCGTTCAAAAGTTAATGTGGCCCTGTGAGAAAGCCAGCAGTTCATATCTGCCCCCTTGACAGCCTGAAGTGCTGAATCTCTCCATTCAGGCAGTGCAAGGGCAAAAATGTGTATGTTTGCTAAAAGTCTCAGAGTATTTTCAGTTAGTATGTTGCATTAGTGTCTAAAAGTTAAATTACAGTCTTTATACTTTCTCTGCCTTTCTTCAGAGTACTTAGCTTCATTTGTGCATGTACAGACAAAAGAGATTTGGAATTAATAAATGTGGTATTATGGCATGATCCTTTAAGCAACTGAGAGATGAAAGGCTGATTTTTGCTTTATTCCGAAGCATGCTGACATCAGGGGTAAATTTGGAGCTTGATGCAAGAGATTCAGCTGTGCAACTGACATTAAGGCTAATAGCAGTCACAAGAAAAACAAAATTACATTCTCTTTCTTGGACAAGAAATTAAATACAGATTGCAACTTATTCAAAGAGTTCAAAGTCAATTACTTTTCCCAGTGAAATCAATGAGAAGGACTTTCCATTTCAGTTCATCAGACTTTCTGCCTGCTGAGAAAAGTGACTTTATGTGGGATCTTTATCACCATTTGCCTTCCTGGGTTGTTGGGTTTTCTTTCTTTCTTTTCCTGATTGATGATTGGTCTCATAAATACAACATTCTAGGTTTTTTTTTCAAAAGTAATTCAACTGCTTTCAATAACTGGTAGAATTTTGAAAAATCACTAGAATTTTCCTTTAAGACATGGTAAATGCCACAACAAAGACCCATATTAGCAGGATGAAACATCCAAAGCCCACATTCCATTCCCCCCCTACAGGCCTGTGAAATGTCACAGATCCATGGAGACACTCTGAGGAGGATAAACTTTCATCCAGTGACATCTCTAAAAACAGTGTGATTTGGTCTTCATTTGTCACTGTTTGTTTAAGGCAGGTGTCACTTGGAAGGTCCTTATCTTTTCCCATCAATCAGCACACACAAGGGCAGACAGTCACTTACAAAACCACTACAAAACACAGAGTAGATGTGCCTGGGGGAGATTAAGGTGATGTCTATGTTCAGTCCATTCCAAGATGTCAACACTACCTGCTCACATGTACTAATCCCAAATTTTGTTCTAAGAGACTTGGTTTTGGCATTGCCATCTCCAGGACCTGGACTGGTTCCCACACTGACAACTCATTTATTCTTAACACCAAATGTCCACACAACACCACCAGGACTAGTATAAAATTAGTTACCTCCCATCTGATGTACAGCTACTCCAGGCAGGCTGGGGATTCTGCAGCCAAATCCCAGGACCCAATTTCATTAAGCATTATTTAATAATCATCACAATATTTAGCATGTAAGTAGCCACAGTAATCACATTGTTCTCAGATTCCCTAGCCCTGCTGTTATCCTGCTCCCACAGCCATTGCTCCACAGCCCACACTGGTTCTGCCCCCAGGTATCACCCTCTGATCATCTGCACCCCAAGCTTGTGCGTGTAAAGATGGATGTTCAAGGTGCATGCCCAGGGGTGGGAGCAGGAGCTGATGGTGCAGGTAGCACTGCTGGAGCTGTCAGGGCAGTACATAGCCTGCCACACTGCGCTTGAGGGACAGGGACATGAGGAAAAGGGGGCATAATGCAGGGTTTGCTATCAGTTAGCTGAAGAAAACTATTCATGTACATGTGCCTGTTAGCAAAAATTTCTTTCACTATATGCAGTATCGGCAAATAGAAATTATTAAGTTGAGAGAGGACAACAACTGGATTACAACAGGATTTCAGGGGCCATTAAATTGTAAGATTTTTAGAATGTACTATTAGACCAAAATAACTTGAAATACATTATATACCATAAACAATGTATCTCAACAGCTGAAGAGAACATGAAAGGTAGTCAGAAGCAGGTAAGTGCAAAGAAAACAGTGTTCCCACCACACCAGCAAGGGGCAAAATTATAATTTTTCCAGTAATAAAATGTAACATAACATTCCTCTGTGACAGCATGCAGCGTTTGCTGTGTGTTAGCATTGGTCGTTACTGCGACAGTGCAAGTGTGTCTCCAAGCTGTATCCATTAAAGGGCTGGAGACACCACCTGTTGGGTTTCCAGGGCGGGAAAGAGAGAGAAGAGCCATGCCAGCTTCAGTGCCCTTCCAGCTGTGAAGGGGGAGGCTGAGGAGCACTGGGGCCAAGGTTCAGGGGCTTCAGGGGACAGCCCTGCTCCCAGGATCCCCACAGCACTCCTAGTGCTCACTGAGTCACTAGGCTCCGGTGGATGAGCCACTGGCAGCAGACACCTCTCTCTCACACTTCTTTCAATGTTCAAGGCACTCAGGCTTTCTCCCCAGTATGCTGGCTGGAGTCCAGGTCAGTTTTGGAAAGATATTCCGAACAGTGGGTTTCTCAAAATCCTGCTCTCTATCTCAACAGCAATCTCAAAAGCTTTTCATCCCAGGCAGGCAAAGCATGAAGAGAGCAGAGGTCCCATGACCAAGCACAGCCCCCTGCCCCCCTGAGCTTCCCAATACAGAGAAACAAGATCCACATACACTCAGAGAACCAAAATCCGCATCAAACCCACATCTGCCCTAAACTCTGGGGTCATGCACATCTTGATACAATTTCTAACCTTTATTTTAAACCTCATGACAACATTAGTAGAGCAAAACACCCAACCATAATCATGAGTGAGTCCCCTGCTTGTAAATAAATTTCTGGGTGAAGAAAAAGAAAACACAATTTGACTTAGGTTTCTTTACCCTGTCAGCAGATCTGTAAGGTCATACAAAACAGCACCCTTTCATAACCACATCAGGGGAAAAATGACATCTGAAAATCTATATGCTGGGAAGACAGTGGTGAAGGAGGTCCCCAGGTTAGGAAAATCAAGTTAGGACAGTTTGCTACTGATTTCCTGTGGCAGATTTAACTGTTGAGTTAAAACACACTGACATCAGAGGTGACATTACAGTGTAAGTAATGAAGGTGCTGCAAGAAGCTGGGGAGCAGAGGAGAGGACAAGTTTCCCACTCCCTGCTCACATACTGATTTTCCAGGTGCATTTTGTATGTGATGAATACAAATTCATTTACAAGACATGAATATGAGCTGCCATTTGTGCCACAAAAATGGTCACCTAAGTGTTGGGTATGAGCCCTGCTTTCCCCAGTCTATGCATTTCAGTCCTATTTCAGTACACATAGCAATGTGCACATTCCATTAAGAACATAATACCACCTTTCAAAATTCAGGATTGAAATAAACCCAGGGGACAACAGACAGACAATTAGATGTAGTTTGGCACTGGTGAGTGGCTGGGAGGTAATCAGTATGGAGTTCCTCTGTGAGGAAGGAGGATCATACTGTAGGGCAGGAAGGCAGTCCTGCTTTCCCAACACAGCTTTGCTGTGGGATTTTTAACAGTCTCTGGGATTTTGCCATCAATATGATCATTCAGTTATCCATTGCATATGACACAGAAAGGGAAAAGCATGAAAAAATGTGCAGGATACTGCAGTTCAGGTACTTCTATTCTATTTCTCTATCAAGACCATTCAGATTTCAAAAAAAACACACAGAGAAACACTACATTGTTGATATATGGCGAGATGAAATACATGTGGGACATACTGATAATTTGTTGCAGTTTGAAATTGTGACAAAATGTGATTATCTGAGGTAAAAATATGTTATTAATCATTTGGCAAGAGGTCAAGCACTCTACACCTTCATGTTTCCCTTGAAAACCTTAACAATAAAAAGTGAGGAGAACAAATTGTGTGAAGTATTTTTTCCCCCTAAGACCAGATTTTTATGTTCATATATATATTGAATTTTAAAACAGCTAATTTGGAGAGGGAGCCCTTACCAATTGACCTATTCTCTGCAATGCTGGTTTCCTATTTTTCATCTTTCCTAATATAATCAATAGTAACAGACTGTAAGTAAATTGCTCATGTGGGTAGTCAATAGGCTGAGAGGATGTTTTATATGTCCTAGTAACAACTAAGAAACATCATCTCAGAGAGGGTGTTGCAGCCATCCATGGGGGTGGTTTAATGCAGTGTCAGCAAGAACCATGTCAGTTAGGCCAGACACCTCTGCAACACCACAAACTTCTTGGTTTTTCAGAAAATGTGTGCACCAAGTAAGAATTCAGCAGCAGTTAACTTCCCTTTGCACTGTGCTTATTCCAGAGGGAGGAGCTAAGCCACACAAGCCATAGAGAGGATAGGGCAAAAGGAGCAAAAGTATCAGTGGACATCACACCACTCATGTTTTGAATATTCATTACCAACTGGACTCAGACTAGGGACCTTTCCTGAGCATCCTCCATTAACCATACCTTCTCCTTCAGTCGATTTGTGAAGGATCACCAAACCATCAGAATTTACCACTTGACCACCAAAAATTTCAGCCATGTGCCAGCGTACAAGTTTCTTTGATCCTTCAGTTGGGCACAAGGCTGTGCTCATGTCTTCCAGGCATACCTGCCTACCTGATAGGATCTGTGTGTCAGGAAAATACCATAAGCATCCTTTTAATTGTCTACAGTGGGAGCCCAGCTGTTCATCTAAGTGCCATCTGCAGGCAGTGGACTACCTTTTTTTAAAGTAGTCTTATTCCTAAAATTGCAGTAGAGACCTCAAAATGGGTTTTATCACTGTAATTTTATTTGCTTATTAAAATTTAAAGTTTGCACTTAAAATAGAGAATGCTCTCAAGCTGTCACCTGTCTTCTGCCAATTTATTAGTCATAATCTGATATTAATTTTTTAGTTGTTAAGCTACTCTCCAACAGCTGGTTGTGATATTTTGAGAGGGTGGGGAATGGAAAAAAATGCTTTTGAAACAGAGACAGGCTTAGACTCGCAGCACAGGAAATGCAACTGCAAGGACCCTCTGCTCCCCTGCTGGCTTACTACTCTTCTTTAATGTGATTTATTGGGCCCAGTCTTATCCCGAGAACCTCCCTTGCACCCATTTGTCTACCAGTGCTTGTGAAAGGGACAGAACTTATGAAAGGATTACTTGGCATCTGCTCTGGAAGATGAGAAGAGTTACAAAAAGACACCAACAGATTAATTCCACAATCTTTCAGCAGTACCCTAAAGCATCCAGCTCTGATGGGAATTTCACCATCTCAGTGACATCACAGTAACAGGCAAGGAGTTAGCTGTGGTTTAACTGTGCTTCAAGCACTGAGAAACTGGAAGGGTTTCACACAAGCTCCCTGAAAACTAGACATAGTTTGGTCCTGTTCAAGCACACGGTTGTTGGACCAACATATCTCTCCCTCCCAGAGCTTGGGCAACTCACTTCTGCACCTGAATCAATTTCATCTGAGCTTTCTTCTTCCCTTTCACTGTATGTTCTTGATCTTATTTTAGCTAGCTTGTTCCAAACTACCCACTGCTCTGTATGACCAAGAATTACCACTGAAATAAGCACACAAGAACAAGGGAGGAGATATTACAAAGCACAGATAAACATGAGAATCTTGGTTGTGTTTTTGAAAATTCCCCTCAATGGTATTACAAGCCTATCTTGAGAAGGATGCCTGATAGTGTCAGACTATACTGTGAAAAGAAAGACAACGTTCAAATAACAAGAGATGATTTGCCAAAAGTCAGTGCAGAGACACCATCACATTATATCCCAGGTGTTAAGTAGATTGTCCTGGGTACTCTCTGCCCATACGCTTTTGCTGTATGTCAGGTCCTTACTTGGCACCTTCTTCAAAGAGCAGAAATGAAACATTTTAGAAAGCCTTGTGAGACACCCAAGATCAGCGTTGTAACACAGCGACCCCCCCCGCAGTGCCTCCAGATGCACCCAGAAAATGCAATATTCCTCTTGCTTACTCTTTCTAATTTCTATTTGTTCCATGAAACTAAAATCTCATTTCTACACGTCCTTTGCTCTACAATTCACTCTCCAGTCTTTTTTTAAAAATTTCCAGATTCTGGCTATAAACTGCTTCAAGTATCCCGAGAAGTTCTGCAAAGCACAATACAAATTTGAAAAGTTCAAGCCTAGTGCTAATGCAATAAAAGAAGGCAAATATGATTCCAGATATACAGTTGGTGTAATGCCTTTAGGAAGCGCTCCATCAGTTTGATTTAAAAAATGATTGCATTATGTTAAAACAGCTAAATTGGATAAGAGGAAAAGGGATTTGTTGACATAAATCTTGTCTTTGGGCTTCAAACCCCTCCAAGTAAATACAAATAGGAAAATACATACAGAGAGAACTGCCAATTTCCCCGGAGAAGGTCTGTTTTCAAGGAAGTAAAAATCTATATTGGAAATCAATTCAGTTGTTTATAAAGCAAGAAACCTCTATTGGAAGTCAGCAGGAAGGAACATTGGAAGCAAACCATCAAATAGCAGAGAACAAAGTGAAAAAATAACCAAACTATATAACCCAAACTTATTGTTTTCAAATAATTCTATGATTCTGACATCATCTGCAATAAATACGGAATAATTTGGCATGTGACACCACCAGCTCAAAGGAAACAAAACACAATATAAGATCAGTCAGGAACAGCCCAGCAATCTTAATAAAGGTTGCCCTGAGCAGTCAGCACAGAGAAGAAACAAGGCAGAAACAAACTTAGGCAGCAGAAATTCTCTGAATATTTTGCATGGACCTGATATATGGTGTGCTGGCGGTAATCTTTAGTCTAACAACTGATCAAGATAGCCATTCACTTTAATACTTCTCCTGCCAGAAGAATCCTGTCAACCTAGTGAGAATAGGGAGCATGGGCACAGGCCAGTGTAGGAGATGGAGGATTTGCCTTCTTTTTCCTTTCACCTGTCCTTACAGCTCCACAAAATCGTGAGGAAGGGAAGCAGGGAGCACAGCCGGATGGAGGCATAGTCATACGTCAGCTGTGATTAAACCAATCAATTTTTCTTCTAAGAAGAAACCTTCCAAGCCTTGTTTGCCCACAATCTGCTTTTTAAATAGGTAACTGAGCTTCATCTTGGCTGAATTAAATAGAAGATCTATGAAATAAGTGAGGCTTTATGATGTAAAAATGACAGGAAAAAATATCAATATGTGCATCTGTGAAATGCTAAACAGCTGTCAAGAAGTGAAAAAAAACAAGTCTGAAATGCCATTAGTATACATCCTCTACATAATTCATTCCCTGTAATCATTACTGCTCCTTTATCTGTTACATCAGCAGGAAAAGATTTGCTTGGTGGTGGATTAACTCAGTAAGATTATTCAAAGCTTTGATTGCTGAGCAATGGTCAAAGGCTGGTTGGTTACTCTCCCTGATTCCACAGGTTCATGTGGCCACAGTGATTACTTACAGTCCTTTGTCCAGGGAGACAGCAGTGGCAGTGATGGTGGACAGCTGCCCATGCTCAGTAAAGGAGCAGGTGGAGCTGAGGGGAACCTCAAGCCATTCCCCAGACTTCAGAGAGTAGGATCCATTTTAAGAGATGCCAGCCTGGAAGTTCCTGGACCCTAGCATCAACTCATGCTTAATTTCAACCAGACATCACACAAGCAAATGGTAGGTAGTCATACATCCCAACAGGTGGCATGGCTGCAAAGTTATTACAGACAGAAGCTGATAGAAATGGAAAAACCCATTCTTCATCTCCTCATATACAGAGTGAAATCACACGGGCATCTTGCCCTTGCTGTGAAGTTACAGGACACTAGGGATTGTGAGGAATGGGGTGTCTCAGCCAGCAGCAGTAATGAACCAACTCTGGTGCCTCTGACCACCTAGGCACCACTTCAGCCCTTTTCCCCACTGAGTGACTGCCTTCATTTCTCCAGAATTGCTTTCATCTTCTTGACAGACTGGGCATTCTCATTTTCTTGTCCCAGTGGTGTGTATCAGTACTGCTGTAGTGCTTGACTAAATCCTGAACACATTATTGGTCCATGAAAGAGTAAAATCATCTGCCCTGCACAATACAGTAAAGGACTGCCCAAAATTCTTGCCAAACACTGAATTAGAGATTGTCTTTGACCATATAGGCTAGTGCCCACTAGCCTCAATTTCAACACGGCTGCCAAATTTGAGGCAACCAGAGATTCAAAAAATCACCTTCCATTCAGACAATATTTAGCAAAGGACTTTCTCCTTGGAAGCCAGTTGTTAATGATGCTTAGAGATATTCTTGCATTGTCAGCTTATCTTTCCCAGGGGACTAAGAAAACCTTACCAACATTAGATAATTTCACCTTCTATTGACCTGTTCAAACTGTGGCCATTACACAGCATGAGGGTAGAAACTGCAAATGTGAAGGAGCCGCTAAACTCACTGGAGGTCTCACTTGGTGTTCCATGGTAAGTCCTGTGGGAAGATATCACCTCATTGCAAAGGTCTGTCATTTATTTTTCACTACAGGAGAGGGAGTTGGTTGAGATGGCATTAGCACAACTCAATTTTCACCTCAAGATCTTAGCTTCCACCTGCACTTGTTCTCTAACCTTGCACTATCCCTGCTCAATAACCTGACCCTCTGCTTCCACTCCTGCAATGTCCAGGATCAAAGATGTCATGGTCATGCCTCTGAGATGTAAAATTGTTTCTTCTTGCCCTTGGAAACCCATAATTCATTGGTACATTGCCCTGATACTTCTGTAAGGGAAAAACATATTTATCCAAAATCCTCAGGTGCTGGAAAGAGTGGTTTCCATCCTAGACCACCCGACTCTTGCTTCAGCTGCCAAAAAGTCATTGTGGCCCTGCACATGGCCAGTTTTCACCCCTGATAGTGATTTTTTTCCCTAAGTCATCTGCTGGAAAATCAGCAGTAGGAATTAGACATCCTGACTCAGAATCTTAACCTTCAATAATATGGCCATTGCTTCCCTCTTCTGCCTTTGCCAGTTTTATACAGTACTACTTTCAATGCTCTTCAGGACCTCTCTTCTCCAAATGTAATCAATAGAAGTCACTGCTAGTTTACAAAATGAAGGAAATAATATTTTCAGTTACCCAAACAATTGCTCAGAAAGAGAAAAAAGCACTCCAGACACCTGCACCTCATCAAGCTTTCAGTAACTGCTGTTTTGGGACTGTTCCTCTTCCTTTTGCCTTTCTGCTATCAGAAAACAAACTCAGATATAAAATTTTAGTTGGTGTATATCAAGATCTACCATTCTTGGGAAAATATGGAGGGGAAGTAAAATAGCTGTAACAACCAGGTCTATGTGTGTGGCAGCCAGTCCTATACTGCTGGATAAATATACCATACAAAGGTCCCTGGGAGACGAACAAATGCAGTAACCATGCCTTATCTGTATGGTATTTGATAAACGAAAAGGAAGTAAATAAACAGTGATTTATTTTTGACAATCGGTTCTATCTCCTCCTAGTACTGAAAAAAAAGAAAGCAGGCCTATTTTTAGGTACATCAAGTTCTTGTCAGTGCCCCAGCACTGCGTTCGGGGCGGCTGTCACTCACCAAAAGTTTGGGGAAGGCGACGCAGCTGCCGAGAGGGCTAGCAGCTTGGACCCTGCAGCAGCACCCTCACAGCACCACCACCACCACACCCAAAGGCTTCAGAGGCAAGGAGCACAAAGCAACAGCCAAGAGCCCTAGAAACTAATGGCAAGATTTCTACTGATTTCAGACAGGTGAGTGTGTCATCCAGACACCTCTGCAGCAGACACATTTCTGATTTAATCTATTTCAACAGCCAATTAAATACATTTCCACTAATCCTCACCACACAGGAGCACATCATGTTGTCCTGCCTGGCACGACAAGTGAACAGGGCAGAATGATCCACCCTAGGGAAGAGAAAGACTCTGCTGGCAGCATGGGATGGAGGAATCCACACTGATGTAGCACCCACATATCTGCATGAGACAAGATCAGAAGTCCACAATAAAGATAATTCAATTCTCCTTTGAAAAAAAAATTTTAAAAACTCACGAAGTGGATAACACTAAAGTATATAAAATTCACAAATTCACACCTGTTTTTTTGTTTAAAGTCTGGTTCCAGACTTTTTCAATATATGTATAATAATGTAAATTAGAAAAACTCTTCTTGGATGAAATAATGTCAAAAAATACCCTTCATATTAAAAATACATTTCTCTTATAAAACTGAAAACATCCTCTAGGATGCTAATTCTTTTGTATGCATCTCAGTCATTACATTATTTGCATCCAGTTGGAGATGGCAAAACTACTCAGGCTGAAACTAAAACAGATATTTTAAGGGTTGTTTTTTTTTTCTTTACAGTTTTCTATGTGCAAAACCTAGAGGCTTGTTTTTCTATTTTATTGGAGAGAAAAAAATTATCCTGATTCAAAGCAGCACTGAAATACAAGGCTCTGACAGATGTTACATAAACGATGATGTAATGCTGAAGTATTTCATTACACATGCAGGTCCGTTCCTCAGCCCAGCAGTGATTTATTGCATTTTGTCAATCCCATTTTATGTACCCACATCATTTTTACATCATTTTTCTTCATGACATTGTTATATTCTCACAGAAGCACATAGAGATAACATCATAACAGTGCAGCCAATGATGTTAGCATTTTACAAATAATGTTACTAATAAATGAATATACCACTGAGGGGAAAATGGTCTTTCTGACAGAGTGAAAAGCAAATTTACCTTTGAATAATCTGACAGGGGAAGAGGCCATAAGTCCAATAAGAAAACTGAGTTTGCATCGTCTTGGAGCAGCTCCTGCCTTCATGCAGAACAGTGAGGAAATGCTGCTCTTGCCTCTTTTTGGTTTAATCTCACATTCCCTTTGTTCTCCTAATGTGTTCTGTGTGCTGCCGGCTAGATCTTATGCACCAGCGGCTTGGTTAAAAAAATGCATCAGCAAGTGAAAGAAAATCAACATATAAAATCTGTTTTGATCCTGAAATTATCAAGCTGTTGGACACACCAGCTTTTTTTTCCTGATCATCCATCAAGATATATTAGGAAAAGCACACCCAACAACACTGCGTTCTAATGGGAGAAAAAGAACTCCAGAAATTTTAAGTTCAAAAGACATGAAGGTCATGTCAAAATAATGTAGCAGGCTATTTAGAAGATGCATTCCTACAGCAATATTGTTAAAGAAAACAATCCTTCTAACAAGACACTTGCCAAAAAATCCCATTAGACAACTGAAACAGAGAATTCCTCTTTTTTAGCAGTCAGCCATGAACCTGCATCAAGCAAAATGTTGCAGTGAGAAGCTGCACTTGAAAAGAATTTAAAATTTCCTTATTTCTAAAAATATAGGGCCAGATTTTGCTTTTGCTGAGTCACTAGAAAACCAAAGAAATCTTGATTTTTAATTTTTTTAAATTTATTTCCTGACATTTTAAATGGTGTATTCCCCTTTGGTCATAGAAAAGGCAAATCTCTGGTGTTTTCTAGGTGACTGCCTTCTGAGGGGAACTGAGGCTCCCATGTGCCAAAAGGACCCATTCCACAGGGAAATCTGCTGCCTCCCTGGAGCCTGGGTGAGGCTGAATTTCATGAACTGAGTCAGCACACTGATTATTATTCACTGTTGTTGCCCAGGTCGGCAAAAAGTCTGGGGGCAATCAAAAGGGACTTCAGGGCACTGGGATAACTGGTTCTAAGGACAGGAGCATAGATGTTGTTTTCCTCAATTCCTTCAGTAGCAGGCAAGAATGCCAAAAGGAACAGCGACCTGATCAATATGTGGCTTAAAGTCTGGTGCCATCAGTGGAATTTTGGCTTTTTTGCTCACAGAGTGTTGTATATGGTGCCAGGCCTGCTGGAAAGAGATCAAGTTTGACTGTCTAAAAGAGGGGAAAAGATTCTAGCCAGTGAGTTGGCATGACTGTTTGAGAGGGTTTTAAACCAGGTTTGAAGGGGGAATATGATAAAACCAGGCTCAGCAGAGATAAGCCTAGAGTGGGCATGCCAGCACTGGGGGTGAAGTCAGTAGGCCAGCTGAAGAGCACCCACACTGGGGCACACAGTATGGGTAACAAAGGAGGAATAACAAACAGGAGGAAGCCATTGGCAGTAGGAAAGCTGTGACAGTCACCATCACTGAAAGTTGGTGGGATGACTCACATGGCGGCCAGGATGGTTATAATGGCTCTTCAGAAGGGTCAGGTGCGGAAGCAGAGGCCGTGTAGTGGCTTTGTTCATTAGGGAGAGTTTCACTGCACAGAGCCCAAGGACAGTGATGACAAGGTTGAGTGGCTACGAGTAAGAATCAGGGGGAAGGCTAACAAGGCAGATACACTGGTGGGAGTCTGATACAGAATACACAACCTGAATGAAGAGGCAGATGTATTCCATGAGTGGCTGACTGAGGCTCCACAAGTTCCTTCTTTTCCTCAGTCTTTCAAAGAAAGACTAAATGTCCTCAGGTCAACCAGTCCTGTAAGCTGGTAGACAGGGATAGGGAGCAGAAAAGACCCCCTGAAATCCAGGAACAAGTAGCTGGTGACCTGCTGAGCAATTCAGACATTCATAAGGGTACAGCACCGGATAAGATTCATCTAAGGAGGGAGGTGGCAGAAGATCTTGCCAAGCTGCTCTCCATCATTATCAGTCTTGGATAACTATGGAGGTCCCAGATGACTGAAAACTGGACAGCGTCATGCCTGTCCACAAGAAGGCCCAGAGGGAGGATCTGGGGAACTACAACCTGTCAGCCTGGCCCCAGTACTAGAGTAGGTTATGCAATAAAGATCCTCTTGTAAGATTACAGCACATACAGGACAACCAAGCGATCAGGCCTAGCCTGCAGGGGGCTGTGAAAGGCAGGCCCAGCTTGACCAACCTGATCTCCATTTATGACCAAGTGACCTGCCTGGTGGATGAGGGAAACACTGTAGATGTGGTCTATTTGCACTTCAGTAAAGCCTTTGATACCGTCTTCCATGGCATTCTCCTGGAAAACTGGCAGCTTTTGTGGATGCAGGCTGCTTTTTTCTTCTCATCAGAGTTTTATAAAAAAGTTTGCTGTCCAACTAGCCAGGTGCATTAAACTTGGCAAATAGGAGTTTGATTTCTTTTCAGATAAAAGAGACGTTACAAATAAGAATTTTATCTTGCATGGAGGCATGACAAAGTATGAGACAGAATCCTTCTTGATTACAATCTTCCATCATTTTGATTTTATAATTACTGAATGGAATCAATCAGCTTTCAATTGTTACCTTGGTGAAAGATTAAAACATCATTACTTGTCATACATATTTCACACTTTAGCAAATTTTAATAAACTGAATGCATGAGAAATGTTCATATTATCTTCCACAGTACTGGGATGTTAATGGCATTTCTATTGATTCAAATTGACCCACGTTTGTTGGTCAAAATAACTCAGATTCAGGCAAGGCATGGACTTCCACTATCAACACTAACAAATGAAGACTGCTGAGCACTGAAATGGCTAAAATAAAATAATTAATCAGAAACATCATAAAACAACTGGCAATGTGCTTGAGAGGTCATATCTTCCTTCTTTTTGATCTATGTAAAGGATACATATTGGTGACCTCTTTATGACAGCACCAGGGAGGAGGTGAAGGACAGCACTACAAAGTAGACAAGAAAAGCAAGGGAAGCCATCTCAACCACGGCTGCCCATCAGCCATGAGAGCCTTTTTCACCACGCTGGTACTTTGGTAGGAAGACAGATACCTTTCTGGGGATCTGGCCTTTGCTTGCTGAGACAGAAATCTTTTCTTCATGGTGCTCATCACCCAGGTCAGTCCAGACAAATCCTTGGACTCACTATCAGTGTACCTTACCAAATCCCAGCTGGAACTACCACTAGCCTTCACAGCTGTGACAATCAATGCCACAACACTGTGTGTATGGCAGGTCTAGTTTATGCTTCTCCAACCTAGTCAACACAGAGTAGCAAAGCCTCTTCCACAAAGAAAGTGATAGGGACCAAATCTGGGAGGTTTCTATGGGTTCTGAATACAAGAAATACAAATTGAAAGACAGTCTGTTTCTCCCACAGATACTGCTTCTACCACAAATACTGCAAGTAAATCAAGACTCCAAGTTATCCATTTAACTTAAATACCTACATCTAGTAAGACAAGCAGAGATACTTGCTACTCAATATTCCTAAAAGTTTTAGAAATCTAGTGCAACTGGCACTTTTTTGCTGAATAATATTTTGTTGTTTGAACTTATATTGGTGCTTTCTCTTCTACTTCTAAGTACAACTTAATAGCAAGATGATGTAATCAGACCTTGAGTTACTCAGACTTCATTACTATTGTCAATATGTTACAGAACAGTTACTAATATACTCTGAAATATTATAAATAATTAAAATTTAAATACATTTATTGAATTAACATGGTACATTTTGGGATACACTGTTTTTTCTTCTCTTTTGGTCCAGTACTGGAATGCTATTAGCCTACACACCTGCAAGCTTTTACAAACAATTCACCTCTAAGCACTTGAGGAGTGCCATTAACAGCAACAGATATAGACACAGCCTTAAAGCTGAGCACATGCAGAAGTGTTTAGAAGACAAAGATTTAACTTTATTACCTTCTAGTGCTCTTGAGTTCCCATGCCAGTCAGAGAAGGGAGCACATTTACTGGTCTGTAGGACAACCCAATTATACTTACTATGATTTTCATGCATGCACTCACAAGTATATGTAATTCAGTAATTTACAGCAGAATTTCGTCAGCCACAGAATGCATTAGCAAAACTGCAACTTAGCTGAATTACTATCTGATTTCTAAAATTACCACCAGAAATCTTAGCTGTCCCTCTCCCTTTTATCACCAGTCTTCATGGGTGAGTAGGTGTACTGTATGTCATGGTTTTAATATGCATAATGCAAACCCACTTTATTTAGTAGTGCGCTTGCTCTACCAGCACTGTGTCTTTGTTTCAGAAGTCTCCAACACAAAAGAATGGATGTGGTGTTGTATCTGTATATTATTATTTGAGCTTTAGCAACTTTAGCAGGCATGGAGAATGCATAACTGCTGTGGTAATCCTTAGAAACCATTCTGTTAGACAGTGCACACACACACGTAGATATTCAACAGCCCCTTCCTTAAAAACTTGTTAACTCATTTGCAATGCATCACCCAATAGCAGATAAAGTGGTTTATACACATCATTCACTGCAGATCATTTAACTCCATAAAGAAAGTGAGATAAAGGTACTTAGAAAGCAAAATTGTTTACAACTTCCATCATTTTGACTTTCTTGTGTTTTTGGTACATTCCTGTTGGAAACAAGGACAAATTGTCTGCATTCCCTCTGTTGTAGAGGTATTGGTTACCCTGTGAATCTGACTTTTCCAAAAGTTGTGCTGTGAACACAGGCATGCCAGGGTTTCAGGCCCACTTCTACACTCTACAGTACCGAATGAAATCCAGAGATTTCAGGAGAAACAGATAAGACTTCTTTGAAGTTTGGCACAGATTAGTAGGTATTTATGGAACAAATACTGGAAATGCAAGAAAGAGCTGCACAATGTTGCAGTGGCTGAGAGTTTGACTTGCAAGTGTTTTAAAAATGCATCAGAGTGAGTGCATGTCACTGAGTCGTGTTACAGGCTTGCACAATCCATTTCAAGATGGTTCAAATCAAGTTTTCCTGATATATATCCCTCTTCTATCAGACAGAATTGCTGTGTAAAACATTTTCATAAGCAGCCGACACATTACAAAAGCCCATTGCAAATTATTATGTTAAGATTGAAAAGATACTAACATCTAACTCTGCTAAAGGTAAAATATAAATACATACACCAGGAAAATTGAACTGAGCTTGGAAGGCCTAATAAAAGGAATCTCTTAAGCAGTCTGTGCTTTGGACCATCAACACCAAAAACCAGTGGACTGTAAATCATAGTTTACAATCATAGAATCCTGACTAGGAAGGAAACTCCAGGCTTTGCCCAGGACACCTCCAAGCCTCAAACCACATTCCTGACAGTGTTTTCCAAATGCTTCTTGAACTCTAGCCAGCCTCGTGTCATTACCATTTCCTTGGGAAGTCTGCTCCAGTGTCCAACCACTTTCTGAAAAAAAAAGCTTTTCCTAAAATATTGAACCTAAACCTATGTGTGTCAGGACACAGCTTCCTGCCATTCCCTCAGGCCATATCCCCAATAATAAAACATAATTCCTTGGCTCCCTGCTGATGTTTCCATTGTCCTTTTTCTTGCCAAGTGACAGCAGCATGCCTTGACTTCTTTCTTGCATCGGTAAAGGCTGTAATAGCTCCTTCTATAGGGCGTTCTTCTCTCAAGGGTCGAGTAATCCAGTTCCATTCTGTCATCCATTGCAAAACTCTAGGCACTAATTTGCTGGTATCCACTTTTGCAGATGATGTCAATAATGCTTCCTGTAAATCCTTTGAATTAATCAGGTACCAGTCCAAGGTTTCTTTTTCCATAGGCAGTCTAATGGTAGCAGGTTCTCTACCATCCACTTCAAGAATTCTGAGACGCCCCTTTTTGATTAATGCAGCCAATTGTTCAATTTTTGAACATATTGTTTTCTTATGCTGTAATGGTGGAGACAACCATTCCAACACCTGTATCTCCCCCGTTTTCTCCTGTTGTTGAGAGAGAGCACTAAGCAGGTGGCAAGGGCTATTCCAGATAGTAAGGTCAATAGGGTGGTCGAGTTGTCGACGAGACACGTACCCCTGTTGTACACAGTCACTGATTTGTTGCAAGGCAAGACGATGCTCCTGTGTCAGGCATACAGGAGTAGTAGGGTCAACACCCTTTAACAAAGGCCGCAGGGTTTCTAACAAATGATTCGGTATTCCCACAATAGGCTTTAGCCATTGTAAGTCTCTCAGTAATTTCTGTGCATCATGTAGAGTCTTAATGTCCAGTTGTAACTCCAATTTTTGAGGTATCACTTTTTGATTCATCAAAGTCTATCTCAAATATTTCTAAGGCTTTGTAGTTTGAATTTTCTCTGAAGCAATATCAAGTGAATATGAAGCAAGGGTATTTCTAATAATGTCAATCTGCAAAGAGGAAAATGGTTGTTGCTGTGCAAACAAGATATCATCCATATAATGGTATATTATAGTTGCTGGCCATCTGCGACGTAGTGGCTGTAATGCTGCATCAACATAAAGCTGACATAAAGTCGGGGAATTCCGCATGCCCTGTGGCAAACAAATCCATTCAAATCTTTTATCTGGTTCTCCACGATTTATTGTTGGTAAAGTAAAGGCAAATCTTTTTGCATCATTAGGATGCAGGGCAATGGTGAAGAAACAGTCCCTTAAGTCGATGATTAAGAGTGGCTAATGTTCTGGAATCATAGCTGGATTAGGAAGACCAGGCTGTAAGGCCCCCATAGGTTCCATTTGATCATTTACAGCTCGCAAATCATGTATTAAACGATATTTCTCTGATTTCTTTTTGATCACAAAAATAGGTGTATTCTAGGGGCTCGTGGAAAGTCGTAAATGTCCCTTTGAATATTGTTCTTCCACTAATTCATGAGCATGCATAAGGTTTTCTCCTTTTAGAGGCTATTGCTTAACCATCACCGGTGTATCTGTTTTCCAGGTGAGTGGAATGGGGAAAGTCTAAGCAATGGCAATTACCCCAAAGGGTGCTGATTAGTTAACACCACTCCCAGTTGCGTTAAAATGTCCCTTCCAATTAGGCAGGAGACTGTAGGAGGCAGTTGCACAATTGAAAACACAGCAGATATTTGTTGATCTTCAATGGACACAGACAAAGAGGGCGACCTGCTTGCCAATGTAAATCCTCCTACTCCGGTGAGCATGTTTGCTGATGGGAATAGAGGCCAATGCTGTGGCCATGCCTCTGGAGAAATAATGCTGGTATCTGCTCCTGTATCCAATAATCCATAAAGGGTTATGCTTTCATGCCCATAAGTAACTGTGACCTTTTGCTTTGGTCTGTTTTGTAAATCCACAGTTAAAAGTGTAACACCAGTGGAGCCAAAACTCTTTTCATCCCGTGCTTGTTCAGTAAATGGTTGTATTCTAGAGGTCATTTGTGATAGTGGTATCAATTGTGCAATACGTTGTCCTTTTGTTATTTTAATTGGAGGATAGAGGGTGTAAGCCATGATTTGTATTTCCCCTGTAAAGTCTGCATCAATAACTCCAGGCAAAACAAATAATCTCAACATAGTTGTAGAAGAGCGTCCTAATAATAATGCTCCACATGTTTGTCTATTTAATATAAGAGGACCCTTTACTCCAGTTGGTATTTGCTCCCTGTTGTTGCGGGTTGCAGACAAGAGGTGGCTGCGATGTCGCGGCAGCTGGTGCTGGTGTCTCTGATGTCACGGCAGCTACTTGTGTCTGGGCGCGGCCCCCGTGAAACGCGCTCTGCTGACAGTTTCCCGACCGCCGTCTACAAGCTGTGGTGTTGTGGGAGCTGGATCGGCAGTGAGCCACTTCGGAGAGGAGCAAGAGCAGCTAACACCTGATTCTGAGCAGCTAACACCTGATTCTGATTAGACTCTGCCTGCTTTTGTAACCCCAATCCTAACTCTTTTATAGCATCTACTAGAAATGCCTGTGAAGCAGTTGGCATTAATGCCATTCGCTCTAATGCTTCCTCAATGGTCCAATTTGCTCCCAAAGTAGATAGTACTCTTTGGGTTGCTGGATTACTATTTTGAAGGGCACACTGCTTCAATATCGCCCCTTTAAGAAAGTCTGCCACACCGGCCCGATCTATAGCAGCAGCCGCCCTATCGATAAAATTTCCGAATGATTCTTCTCTACCTTGCTTAATACCCATATAAATTGGTAATCCCCCTGGCTCTTTAACCATATCTATCGCTGCACGCATCAATCTCATAGTCTCTCTAAGCTTATCTGGTCCCAATATCATCTGTGCCTCTGTACGCAGAAATGCTCCTAATCTCATAAGTTCATCCACTGTCACTCCATGCAATGGATCTCCCGGAGCCCGTTGTACAGCAACTGACTCATTTACTAATGCTTGCCAATGTGCATTAAACAATAATTGTTGATGCTGAGTAAATATTAAACGCACTATCCCTTTTAAGTCATTTGGGCATAAAATCTGAGTGTTAAAGATATAATCTAACATTTGCTTAACAGGTTCACTTTTTACACCAAACTGACTAACTGTAGAACGTAGCTGAGCTAACAACTTCCAATCTAAGGCAGAATATGCTGCCACATTATGCATTAAATTCCCCTGTGCATCATATTGTGGTGTATAAGTAACCGGACATGCAAGACTAGAAGCTATTTCTACGGCTTCACTATCTCCCATTTGCATCACCTCTTTTGCCAAAGCAGACCAAGCTTCCCTCCTTTGTTTAGCCATTTCCCCTCATAGATCACGGTGTGCCCCTGGGATGGGAGCTGGCTCTTTGGAGGTGCTATGCTGCTGGCATTTTAGTGCAGGCGCCGAATTTTCGCCTTGGGAAGGCAGTAAAGCAGAGGCTGGCTCGCGCGGGGGAAGCGACCGCCCCGCTGGAGCTGTCAGTGAAGCCGGGGCCGGCTCGAAAGAAGCCGGCTCACGCGGGGGAAACGGCCCCCCCGCAGCTGCAACCGGAGTTTGCTCAGGCAAAGCCGGCGCGCGCGGGGGAAGGAGCCCCCCTCCCGCCGAAGCTGAAACCGGAGCACGCTCGAGCAGAGCCGGCTCGCGCGGGGGAAGGGACCCCCCCGCTGGAGCTGTAACCGGAGCCGGCCTGCTCAGGGGTAGAGGCGGAGGCAAAGCCGGCGGCGGAGGCAGAGCTAGCTTGCCCCCCCCACCATCCGACCCGCCTGAAGCCGGCTGTGGAGGCAAAGCTGGCTTGCTTTTACCTCCCCCACCCGGCTCGCCTTCCCCCTCAGGCAAGGGAGGCGCGGACGGTTTCGCACTTTCTAAAAGCATGTCCTCAACACCACTATGCTGGGGATTTTTAGGCATAAGTATCTTAGTTACAGAAGGTGCTAGAGGGTCATCCTCACGACCATATCCTATATTCCTCTTATGAGCTTCTGTAGCCCTTTCTGCTGCCTTTCTCTCAGAGACCTGCTGAAGCAATGCATTATACACTACCCCCCATAATTTCCCGAACTTTTTAGCTGATTTATCCCCATCTAACACAGAGTCCATTAATACCTCTCCAAAATTTTTCCACTCTGAAAGCTCATGTACTGTATGTGGGTTAGTAAACATACCTATAGAATGACCATAAGCTAACAACTAACAACTTATCAGAGTGATGACTATCGTCAATGTTTACTGATCCAATCACTCAACACCTCTTTGCATTCTTCTCCTGAGTAATTGGACCTTTTTACCAGTGCAAACGCCAGTTTGTCTAACACTACAGCTGGTGGATGGTTTAGCTTTAAGTCTTCAAACCGACCACAAGAAACATGGGCCACCCTAGATTCATTCCTGAATGTGAGTGAAATCTCTCCGCAGCATTACAGTAAATGTAACAGCACAAAGATCACTGCCCCAATGAAATTACCCACAGGAATATTTTTAATTTGCGGAGACAGGGCGTGGAATGGCATTCCAGCTAGACCACAGGGTGGACCCTGTTATTTGGGTAAACTGTCATTGTTTCATCCTAATGTGTCCTTGCTAATGCAGCTGAGTCAAAATTCAAACAGAAAGAGACGTAGTGTACATGACTTAGACTGCAGCAGGATAGGAGATCCACAGTTTTGGGGCACATTCAAACAGGTGGTTGTTTCAACTATCTTGCCGGGAGGATCTGCCAATAAGGCTATGAATTTAGCAAAGCAATTAGGGTGCTGGGCAAAGAGTGAACTGAACAAGACATCACAAATCCTAGACATGCTAACCACAGATGTGCAGAGTGTTAACCATGCTGTTTTGCAAAATAGAGCTGCCATAGATTTTTTGCTTTTAGCACAAGGACATGGATGTGAAGAATTTGAGGGAATGTGTTGTATGAATCTGTCTGACCATTCGGTGTCCATTCACAGTAAGATAAAAGAACTACAACAGGGACTTCACAATCTGAAGGAAGAAGAAGGTTTAGGAATTGACGAATGGCTTAAAAGCTTAGGACTTGGACCGTGGCTAAGAAACCTTGTGATCTATGCTATAGGACTGCTGGGTGTAATTTTACTGTTTTTGCTGATTTTGCCTTGTGTTTTTAATTGCATTCAAAACATGGTCAGCCGTACAATAGCAAAAACCTGGCAAGTTAATTTCCTTGCACAAGAAGAAAACGGGGGAAATGTGGAGAGCTTTAATGTGGAGAGCTTTATTAATAGTTGGTTAGCTGAGAAAGGCCATGCTGACATATTGCCACTGGTCAAGCTGAGAAATCAGCAGTCAGCAAGCTGAAAGGAGATGTCAGCAGCTTGCAATCAGTGGCCTTGCTGCAACATGGAGAAAGGGAGTAGAGATTAGTCCTGAATATCTCCTAAGAATATGTAGAAAGTATCAAAAGTAGGACCATAGGAATGTAAAAGTAGGTGTAACTGCTGATATGTAACTAACCAATCCTGAGCTCAACTTTTGCAATATGCATGAAGTTAATTACGAACTGTATTTAACCCGCTGTGCTGATCAATAAAATTGGGCCTGTGATGATCAAACTGATGTCCTGGTCTCCTTCCGTCGACACCCTGCACCTCTTCAGAATGGGAGATACAATAACATTCAAATGCTTTTGCAGAATAGTTGGGGATTTTGTGTTTCTTCATAGTTAAAAATCAGAGTTCCAAGTAACATCCTTTGTGGCCTTGCTTCACTTCAAGGTCACAGGCAAAATCTCCTAAACAACTTGCTCACATTCATAAAATCAAGACATTCCAGTCTTTGAACTTCTTTGCAGTGAGTGAGCAGCCAAGAAAATATCCCTTGATATCAGCCCACAAGATTTCACATGCTCACTAGGAAAGCTCGGTACCAGAAAAATAAAACTGCACTGACTCCTAAAGAAATCAGCAGCAATTTTCTTCTGATTATATTGTCTCATGAACAATCAGGCACCGTCCCTCACACTCAAAAGACACAAAAAGAGACACTTTTATCTTGTTGATGATTTGTTGATTAATGGCTTCCAAACAGCTGAGGTCACTTACTGCATATCCAACATGACTGATGAAACCCACTGTGGTAATAATCTCAAATCAGAGACATCAAAAATGAGCCTCAAGGACAGAATTCTCCCTCCCCTATTCCCACATAATGGCCATTTATACAGCTACAATAAGCTTTAAAGTGCATGTCAGAACACCAAATTTAAACACAGGAGGCTGACTTGCAAAGTGAAATGAATGTAGAAGATTTTACTCACTATATGTTTTAGCGTAAGAAGCCTCTTATGGAACCCCTGTTAAAAGAAAAAATCAATAAAATTATGGCAGTGGCACAAAACCAGTAAAGCAGATAAATTTGGAATCAAGGAATCACTTTTACACTGCATCACTCCCTAAGAGAACAAAATGTGTTGCTAAACTAAAGCCCCATTAAAATGCCATCTACTCTTCCTATTTCTCCTTCCATGGTCACTGTTAACCAGGATTTCTACTTTCCAATCAATTCACTTTTAATACCTTGCTCATATCATGTGAAGTATTGGCTTTAGAGCCTCCATTCACTTCAGGAGGACCACCTCACACTAGGATTTTATTGGGCCTGTGGTTTGGTATAATCCTGCAGCAGTCCTGCATCTAGGCCCACTACCTGCCCATCCCAACCTCTATAGGGATAGCCCACCAGATATCTCAAATATCCCACCAGATATCTCCACAGCTTCATCAGCAGCAAGAAATGCCTACCTCTTACTGAGCACATATACTTACATATATGTGAATGGATATGGATACAGATACATATACAAAAAGATCTGTGTATGTATAGCTATGATTCCAAGGAGGGAAAGATGAAGTGTATATAGATAAACTAAAGATTTCAAATATGTATAGGTCCCACTGCCCTATGAGCTCACACAGTTATCCTGCCCAGCAATCCAGCTGCACAGCCTAGGTAACATTGGAGCACCAGTACAATGGAGGGGTGTCATCTCCTGGTCCCCAAGTTTTCTCTTCCCCCTGCTCTAAATTAGGTGAAACTTGGACCACAGAACCTGCAGATCTGATATGTACCCAAGGTCATGGGTATGATCCTGTCCTACCTTCACCAAGGGTCATGGCTCAGCTGGGGCCCTCATTTTGAGCAGTCCTCTGTTTGTCTGCTTGTGGACTAACACAGGTGAATCACCACCGAGGGAAGAAATAGACATGGGTTTCAAGGCTGGGGAGGGGCTGCAGGTTATGTCTTGTAACCTGAGGGGTCCAGATTATCTCTTGTAACCTGTTCATTTTGCTCTTCTTTGTTACAACAAAATACACTTGCAACATCTTTACAGATGTATGTGGAAATATGAATTCTGTTGTTTTGATGTATTGTTAAAGAAACTGCAAATGCCTTATTACTCAAGGATCTCCAGCCAGAAGAGAAGAGCTTAAAATGGAACAAAATTGCTATCTACAAATTTAATGAGCAGCTCTCCCACTGAAAAATGCTTTTCAATTTAAACTCTATTAACAGGAAATTAGGAAATCACCCATCACAGTGTTTTTGTTTATTTTAAAATGAAAACTAAGAACATCAAATTGCTATCAGCACAAATGTTTGATGGACCCAGAAATAAATTAAACCACTTTATTACTTTTTTTTACCCCCCATGTTTATGTTATAGTCTCCAGCAATTTAAATTTAATAGACAAAATCATTAAGAAGGTGGTGTAAATTGAGATTTTGGGCCAAATCCTCATTGCTCTGGAATCAATGACAGAACTGGCACTGATTTCCACATGATCCGCATTTAGAGTAGGATGTTTTTGTTAACAGTACATACACTACAAAAAGGGGCTGACCCTTGATTCTTCACTTGACCATCCTCTCACTGGTGTCAAGAGGAGAACACCACAATGACCATGTTTACAAAAAACTTTTGTACTTGCTGTCTGAATTTCTTTGTAAAATATATATCTAGATATAGATGTATCATGCATATATTTTAGAGAGAAATGCATGCCTGTGTGTGCAGTTCTGTGTCTGTACACACATCAGTGTTAAGTATTGCACTGCATTGCCCAAATGGCAAAGAGGCTGTCATGTAAATGGAAATTTAGTCCATGTTAAATAGTTGCATGTGCAATGTATGGCTCAGTAAAGCAGGTAGTACAAAATTCCAATATACAGAGTCCTGTGTTTTTATTTGCAGAGCAACCAGGACCTGAAGCATAGTTTTCAAGTATCCAAAACTACCTGGTTTAGAAAAATGACATCATCCCATGCCTTTTCTTACAGGAAAGATTCTGAAAATACTTTATTTCAGCCTGGCCAGAAATATAGTAACACAAATATTTCTCATAATTCATGGCTTCTTCTGCAGTAATTTCCAAAACCAAGAAGCATAAGGAGACACAACAAAAGGAGAAAAAAAGGACTAGCTAGAATCTTGTAAACTTCAGGAAAAACACAAACTGTAATTGTATTCACAATTACAATGTTTCAAATCAGTGCATGACAACAAAGAAAGTTCCTGTCTTTCTTTGGTTTAGTACTTTTTATTTTCATATGAACTGTATTGGCTCAGTCATTCCTTGATCTAGTTTCCATCAAAGTTTGTTTTTCCAATACTGTGTTTTTAGCAAAGAATTTCCACATGTTTACAATAAAGAAACGTGACTTCTTGCAATATGAGGCTGCTTGTCTTTCTAGTTCATATCCCTTGTCATGTGCCTTGAGGGCTTGGTCTCTGTGAACCAATGAAACCCCAAAGACCACAAATAAAACCTAGTAACAACTCACGCTGTCAAAACATGCAGGCAAATGAAACAACGCCCTTCAGTGAGTTTCACTTAATAGGTGCACTCCCAAAGAATGTAGAACGGGGTTGGGTCTTCCATGCCTTCAGAAACAAAACCTGCTCCATCTCTCAGGTTCACTCCTAGTCCTTCTCTGCCTCCTGGCTGCCTCCAAGTCCTGCTCACAGCACATCTCTGGCATGGCAGCACTACAGTGAGGTGAGCTTCTCTGCCTAGTTCTGTTCCTGTGGTGTCAGGATGCCCAAGAACTATGCCAAACTCACTCTCAGTTTGGCATGTCCACTAAAGAGAGCAAGGGAAAAAGGGAGAAGTAGCACTGAAAGTCACTGAGCTACTGGAATCAGGTTTCCTGATGCTCTGTCTCCTAGGCTGGGGGTTTCCAACAAGCACAAGCTCCAGGAGAAGATTTCTTTTATAAGAAATATCAAAAATATACCTTTCATATGTAGGTTTTCTCTGAAGTTCAATAAAGGATGAATGCAGAGAGGCACAGACCTCTCAAAGGTACCCTCCATGGCATCTCTTCTCTCTATGCTGGCTGTCATTTCTAATAATTTTTTTTTAAATAAGTGCTTTTAAATCTCCACCTGGATGGCTTCTACATCTCCAATTGAAATTGGTCCATAGATCCTGATGAGAGATACAAAAACACAGACATTGATGCACTCTGTATGGCTGTAACAGGCCAATTTCTGTGGGGGAAGTGAGCAAAAAGGAGATCTTGAATTTCCATTTACAAGACACCCTCTTTGCCATTTGGGCAATGCAGTGCAATACTTAACACTGATGTGTGTACAGACACAGAACTGCACACACAGGCATGCATTTACCTCTAAAATATATGCATGATACATCTATACCTAGATATATATTGGTCTTGGCTATTATTGGTAACACTGCGAAAGTTTCAGACAAGGAATACCTACAGTGGGAGGAACATTGCTGTCTCAGTGCTGCAGATAATACAAAGCTACAACACATATAAGTTGTCCCAGTTACATTCCTGACTTCTCCTTAGATCCTCTTGTGCAATGTGGCTACCATCAGAGCTGAATTCTCTCTCTCAGCAGCTCAGATATCTGCGCTCCTCTGCACCCTCATCACTGTATCCCCTCTGCAGCTTCATGTTTCTCCAGCAGCTGCATCTCCAGAGTCGATAGGGCTAACACATCCCCCAGGTGAGATTCTATCACTCCTCTGATGTCCCCACCTTCATTGGAAGAATCTGAAGCAGCTGGCAAGGCTGAAGTGAGTTTCTTACCAGCACTGTCCCAGATATGTCTACAGCGCAGATCAAAGCGAGGAACAGGCCTGATTTACCTTCTTCCGCTACACCACATTGGGAAGAGTGTGCTCACAGTAGCCTGATGCTGAGCTGAGCAAGGATCCTTCCACATCCGTGCAGGATACACTTGCTCTGGCTGAGCCTTTGACCACAGCACGCTCAGGCTGAGCTGCAGGATGCTCAACCAGCTCTGAGCACAGCCAGACCTAGCACCATCCTTCCAGCCTGCCTGTCACTGTGTTTTTTATAGCTTGATACTCAAGCTCTCCAGGCCATGGCACATTTTAAGTGCGTCCAGCTGGTTCAGCCATGAGAAAAATGAGCCTTCTTAATATGCTACTCTAGAAGGACTGAGACATGTCATCTCCCTTAGCTCACTACCCCAGTTACTGTTTATCAGGAGACAGAGAGCAGCTTGATCATCTCCAGTGTGGACTAACTACTTAGTCCAGTGCCATCTCCTGAGTGAGTGAGCTCACTGATTGCAGGTTGTTTCAATAATCTTTACTGAAATCCTTTCTCCTTTTCTTTGCTAAATCCACTTACTGAAAGAAAGGTCACTTCAAAGGGAGACTCTTGCTCTGCCTGACATGATTGCATGCTGAGATAATTCAGAGGAGTTATGATAAATGTTCTGACTACTGGCATGAAGAAACAGTCAGGGGGCTCACAGCAACATAAGATTAAACATGTTTCCACAATTATCTGGGGAATCATCTGGCTGACCATAACCCTTTCTTAATAGTTTTTACTGCCTGAAACAAAGAGAGTACCAGAGAGGGTTGTGTGAAATATAACTAGAGTGCTCTAGACTTTCCAAAAGTCAAGGAAGCTCTGTTAGAGAAGGATTGTCACTTGTCAAGTAAGAAAGGATGTGTTTGTAGCCACCTGACCCACAGGTTCCACTTGGTCCACTTGGGAAAGTAGTGCTGAGCAATGCTTCTTGCAAGGGCTAATTTTCACTGCTGGAAACGTAATGCTGCACCATTAGCTGGGCGGAGGGAGATACACTCAGCCAGGTAAGAACAAGTCTGGGTGGCAAAAGCCAAAAGGATTTGCAATGAGAGGAAGCGTGGCCTGCCAAGCCAGAATGCAAAGCAATCCTTGATCCTAGCTATCAGCTGTGCCAAAGAGCACAGCACTCTGCAGCCCAGTCATGAAAACACTCAGCCTTGCCAAACAGCAAGTGGGAGCAGATGAAGCAAGCTGAGATGTACAAAAACTTTATTTCAGAGCTGTAGGCAGGATCAGATTATGAATGAAAAGGAAGCAAGAAGTAGTTCATCAGAGCGCCTCCATTTTAATTCATCTGCTGATTTCATCCAGATCTCCCCTGCAACATTTCTACTGTTCATTTCCATTGTTTCTCCAACAAGAACTAACCCCTCCGGCTCCCTTCCTTCCTCAACATTAGGAGAAGACGCCTTATTTGGTACCCAGCAACTCCACAAACCCCTCCCTTAAGCAAGCCAGCCAGCCACTCTCCATCACACCAACATGTGAGATCTCACAGAGTGAATTAGCTGTGAGCAGGCATTTTGATGAGTTCCCTTGGGGCTAGAGCCAAACCCATACCTCAAGACAGCCTGGCCACGTGTGCCAGAAGCCAGCCAGATCATTTCACAGCTTAATTTCCTAGCCAAGTTCACTGCTGCTGGATCCCTGAAAGTGTTCACAGCCAGGTTGGATGGGATGACCTGATCTGGTGAAAGGTGTCCCTGCTCATGAGTTGGAACAAGATGACTTTTAAAGTCTCTTCCAATCCAAACCAATCTATGATCATCTGTGTGTTTTCCTACCAGACTGCTCTCCCAAGTATTATCTATAGGTCATTTCAGTGGCTTTGCTTTCATCTCCTCCTAAGATATTTTCACTTATTGGCCAGCTTTTGCTACTGGTGGAGCAACAGAGATCCTAGAGACATTCATTTCCCAGAGTTTTGTGAAAATATGCACCCAGGTGGAGGAAAGAGATCTAGACTGGCATCACCCTGGGGAAAGTCTTCACTATGAGTTTGACCCAACTACCAGACAAAAGAGAATCCACACATAGTAAGACCATCCCAGCCTCAATAATAGATAAAGTTTCATTCAGGATTGATTGATTCAGTGGTTAGAATGTCATTCCAGATAACCTGCTTGTTATTACTTGCTATGGTTTTGGTGATAAAAATGTTTCTTTGTTCACAGTGCCTTCTTTAATTCCTCTTCCTTCCTCTCCTCACATTACCTGCTATCATAATGAGGTTTTATATTTAAAATAAAATAAAAAACCCTATGTTCCAATATGAGCAAAAATGCATCCCCAGCCTAAATCCTGGCTCTCCAGAGATGAAGTCCTATTATACAACTTGTCAAAACAAGACCCGATGAATACCAGTATGGATCTTAACAGTATGGAAAATAAACATGATATATCCCAGGACAATGTAAAACACCTGCCTGTTCAAGCAGTACATATACATTCACACAAAAGCTCAGCAATGGTCAGACACCTTCCACTCTCCATCCTGATAAAGTAGTCTTGCTGTCCCCCTGGGGCCTGCAGAAGAGATAAATGCACAATGTGAATTCTGCTTTTGATTTATGGCTTCATTTTAAAATAACTGGAAATAAAACATGAAGAGGAATATCACCCACAGAGAATAGTCTGAACTCTGCTTTCTGTCACTTTGCTACAGCTTCCATTTATCTATGTCAGAATGGATAGCTTGTTCACGAGGCAGGGCCTGCACACCATCCACATCATGTCCAGCCCATCCATCTGTAGTCCTCCACAGTCAGGAGGTCCAAGCAGTTACTTGTGGGCCACACGTGGCTAACACCAGAACAAAGCCACATACAGTGAGGCACAATCAACAAGTACATAGTCCAAATACAGGGGCTTGAAAGCATATTTTATTATATATTTTTGTAACAAATGCCCAAGGCATTTTTTAAGCCCTGGTAGCTTCTGAGGGAAGCCAAGAGGGTGGTGAAGCAAGTCACAGGTTTCAGACTTCTACTGCCATGAACTCACCACATCTCCATCACCTCTCCTGCCCGCATTGCCAGCTCTCTTCAATTTTATACAATTTTTAGAAAACATAAGTAAGCTGGCATAAAATAACCATTAATATCATTGCATCATCATGGAGACTTGGGAAGACAACACTTTATTGCTAATATTCACATGATTGAGAACCCATAATTGATGCTTTCAGTCATGCTGGGAAAAGGGGAAATTTGAGTCAAAATGCTATTAAAGGACATTTATGTCATTCACCTTTTCAGCAACAAAAGTTTCTTATCACTCAGGTCTGGCACTGGGAAGACAATATAAGATCAGAGCTAACTGAAGCTTCTAAATTTAGACAGAAAGTTAGTACCATGTAATTGTCTGCACTCACACTAGCCATACTCCATGGGTTTCCTAAAGCAGAATGCACGCCATCAGCAAACAGAACATGTGCTAATTCACATCCTTAGAAAGGAAAGCAGTGAATCATTTCTAATGATTCAGATGCTCAACTCATAGCATCTAATTAATTCTGAATGGAAAGTTGCAAAAAAATTATCTAAGACAATTTCAAGTATTTATTTCAGATTTATTATTAAATAAATTATATGAATGAAGAATTGACCATGTTAAATCACTGGCCTATGACTGCGGTCCAGTCAACAAGTGAGATCCCTATGAAACCACATCACTTTCCTGGCCCTTGCTGTATGGGTTCCTTTTACTAAACATTTATCAAATCACACACATGACCTGGGTAGATGCTCAGCTCTCTGCGTGCATCACCACTATCAAAGGGACAAACCCTGAAGGGCAGAACACAGAAGGCAGAACTGATCTCTGGGGGCTGTTGATTTTTGTGGGGACAATCCAGGCCAGACTGAAGATTAGGGTGACAGACCAGGGCACAGGGCTAGAAGAAGTAGTGCTGGAACCAGCCAGATCCCCACCGGGGTCTCTGTCTGTGCCAAGCACGGCAGAGCCTGAACCACATCAGGAAGATAGTGCCAGGCTGCAGCAAGCACAGGGAGAAGAAGGAAAACTACTGCCACAGTAGTAAGTTGTGTTAATGAGTCCAAGTAAAAAAGTCTGCTTGTATCAAAATTCAAGCATTCTGATGATGCAAAATTAAACATTTTGCTTCTTCCTACTGATAGGGAGCAGCAAACATGATGGAACACAGCCTAACATACATTTTAGCATGCTTTATGTAAATTTGAACAGGCACCATCCTCTGTGAATGGTTTGATAAAGAACACAACCCTCATTCTAGCACAGAAACCCTCAAGTTTTATTTTCTGCTATATTGACCTCAGCTACAAGTTTCCCAGCAAAAATACAATAGGTGCTTTATGTCACATTACAGGAAATCACAAAAGTCTCTAAAGTGATGCTGATTTTCAGGCACTTCTGATTTTCTATCAGCCACTTTTCCCATTTTCATGCCTGCTACATAGTTAATATTGGAGCTTTATTACAGAAAAATGACACTTTAAAATCACAATTAGGCTTTCTTGCTACATCATTTTCTCTGAATTGCTACACCAAAGGATTTTTTTTACTTTCTCTTCTATTTCTCTTCTATCACTGTAATTTCACTAGTTTGCATAGCGATGCATTGATATATATACAATAGCAGAAGCACAAGAAGATATGGAGATTCACAGCAATCCAAGTCACAATGTTATTTCAGAGATAGCTGGTCTCATTTCCTCACTTCCTCAGACACCAACTGTCTGAAATTTCTTGCAAAATTATGTGTGTCACTTTAGCATGATGACAGGAACAATGGATATCTGTGCATTTCCCAATAATACCACTCTCTACTTAGATGTTCTCTGCTAGCTGAAAAATGAAGGACCACAGCTTGCATTAGAATCAAAAAGAGGAAGAGCAGAAGTCTTAACAAAGTCACTGTCCTCCTAACCTGAGTCAAAAAGATATTTTCTGCCATTCCAATTCCTCAGTTAATCCCAGTGAGTTTTTCCTGGAACAGGTATCTGTGTCACCATTACTCAATAAACACAAGGCAATTAAGATATTTCCAAAACAAATCTCTTCATAAAAGCACAACTTGAAATAAATGCCCATTGGATGCACTGCTCTACCAGAGCTCCCTCACCAGGACATTTGCCACTGTCCTGAGTGTGCCTCTCCATAGACTTAAGTCCAGAGCAATCTCCAGAAAACTGTTCCTGCATTTGGCGGCAAATGAAGACATCATTTCTTTCAGTGCAAAGCAAAAATGCTTGATGTTTCTTTACAGAACAAAAGTCCAAACTTGAAATGACTGCAGTTCTTCATTAAGCACAACTTTTGTTTTCACAGGGAGGAATTTTTTTTCCCCTAATCTACTATAGTTAACTGTAATCCTGAAATAACAAAAAGAAGTACATGGATTAAAAAGCGGACGTTTTTGCTTCCTTGGATTTTTGCTCCAAGATCTCATTTAGTGGAGAAAATGCAAAAATTTATCCTCCCAAATTTCTCTGAGCCTTTTCCTTCCAAAATTTCCCTGGTCTCACTAGGTTAGAGTAACAACCAGGTCTATCATTTCACAGGGACATTTGTTACACCTGTGTTCTCCTTCTTACCACATCGTATTCTCACTGAGGAGAAACTGAAGAGGTCCGTTAGGACCACTTCAACTACTCTTTTCCACAGATTTCTAACCTTTTTGATACTCTGATTTCACAATTTAAGTCTTCAGGAGTACACAACATTC
Source organism: Zonotrichia albicollis (assembly GCF_047830755.1). NCBI lineage: Eukaryota > Metazoa > Chordata > Aves > Passeriformes > Passerellidae > Zonotrichia > Zonotrichia albicollis. Next base: position 38,528,989 of record NC_133860.1, read on the forward strand.
AAGCAAAGTGAAACCATAGCTTAATACACATTTAGAACTAAATGAAACAACAGATCTTTTGTGATACATACAAATACATTATGTTTTGATTTCGGACCTTTTCTGCATGCTTTGCATGATTTAAATAAGAGTCCTTTCAAATTCTATCCAAGAACCCCATACTCTGCACATCTTCCTTTTCAGTCGTGAAGTCTGGGGGTTTAGGGCTATTCGTTCTGGGACTTCAGCTTCTGTCTCCTTCAGCTGTTCCTGTAGACACCAACTTTGCTCTCACTAGTAGTCATTATTTTCACCATTCCCTTGAACAACCCAGTCCAGTTTCACCGTGTGGTTTTTAATACTGCAATTTTCTTTTTTAGGTACCTGACCCCATCTTTGCAACAGGATAGTAACCACCTGTGTGTGCAGTGATGCTTCACTAGAATGTGTGAATATGCACATCTGATAAGCCCTGGCAGGACCTAGTAACGTGTATTTTCAAAACTAGTGAAGTTATTAGGTGTTTTCACACATAATAGAGTTCACATGCTGATGCCAAGACACCTCTTGGCCAAATTAAGTACAATTGCAACAGGCTGACAAGCCAGGAGTGGATTTCTAGTATGTCAAGATTACACCCTGGTCTAAGTTCATTTCCTATGTATGTTTTATATAGATACAGGTGAGACAGGACCTCTTAAGTGGCAGGACACATGTCCTTCCAGGAGTTTCCTTTGAGCCAGGGATCCTGCTGGGTGCAGACCCTAGGCAGGGATGCCATGCCACCCCTCCAGCCTGGGATCTCCAGCCCCCAAGAGGATGACACCTGGCACAGGTGCTTGAGACACATGTTGGGGAGGCAGTCCAGTGGTGACCAGCGAAGTGAACTGGCAGGCTGGCAACTGTAATACCACCTGTCTGAGGAGGAGAGCCACTGATGGGCAGCAGCCTGCCTCAGTATGCCACATACACCCACCCTGAAAAAGCATTGTGGATGCATATCTGCATCCTCCGGGCTTTGCAATGCTGTCATTTAACTCATACCTTTCTTTTTGTGTTTCCCCATTTTGGTCCCAGAAAGCGCTCCCCTGTGCCTTACTAGCCTTTTTCTCTCCTCTTCTCTTCATGTTTGTGACTCAGAGGGTGATTCTTACCCTGTGCACGGTTCCACAGCGCCTGCTCTCCGTGCGCGGCTCCCAGACCGTGCAGCGCCGCCGCCTCTCGTTCGCGGCCTCTCCGGGGCGCGGCTGGCCAACACCTCCATCTCCCGGACACGGCGCATTCTGCACCGAGCTACACGTCTTTTCACCCCTCCCCTGCTTACAAACCTTATCGACATCGTGTGGTGGATCCATGAGCTCCAGGGTTTCCAAGTTGTTAAATGAGGGTATATTTAACAGGAGACCAGACCAGTGGATTAAACTTTGAAGGGGTCCGCACAAGACAGCTGGGACGGCATTTTAATAGTCTTATGCTTGCCATGCTGAGGTCTTCACCTGTACTAGGAATAATTTGAAAATCTGTAAATAAATTTTTAAAACTTTTGATTTTTGACCAGTGAGTTCTGAAAATTTCATTTGCCAGCAGTGATACCCCCCTGTTCTCCTATATCTCTATCCCTTCCTAGTTAAAATCTATCCAAGTCTTTTTCAAAGAAATTCAATATGCAGCTGACCATTGCTGAGCTAATTCAGTACATTCCTGACTTCTTTTTCCTGCCTCAGTGCTGAACTGCGTACCAAAATCATGTGTTGGGAACCAAAACCGAGAGGGCTTGCGACACGGCTGAAGAGAGCAGTTAGCTCACATGGACATTTCCCATCTTCCGCCTCAATTTTCCCATCTGCTTCAACTGGGCATTTGAAGCGTTTGACAGGGAAACTGTCTCCGGATGCTTAATACTAGCGCAGAACTCTGCGCCATAATAACACAAACCGATTTGCATTAAAAAAAAAAAATCCTCTATCACCGCCCCGCGCCCCGCCCCGAGGGGAGGGAGCCGCTCCCCACACGATCCCGGCCCCGCCCGACGGCGCCTGCGCACTGCTCCCGCGCACGCGCGCTGGCGGGAGCTCTGCCTCACCTATTTCCCGTTCCCCGTCCCCGGCTCCCGTCCCGTTCCCCCCGTTCCCGCCTCGCTGCACTGCCCGCGGGCGATGCGGTGCTCCCGGCGCAGGGCAGGCGGGCCGCGCCTGAGCTCCTCCTGAGCGCTCGCAGCCGTTCCCTGCTGGAGCTGCCCCCCTCCGTCCCGCCATGGAGCAGCCGTACGGCGGGCAGGCCCTGGCTGGCGGCGGCGCGCTGGGGCCTGTGGATGTGCCCAGCGCCCGGTAACGGCGGCGGGGGGGAGCGGCCGCTCTGCTGGCTCCGGCGGGCGGCCCGTCGCCGTCCCTTCTTCAGGGGGGCAGCGGGCATCGCCCCCCGCCCTCCCGGCGGCGGGGAGCCGGCCGCCTTCGCTGAGGCGTCGGCGCCGGGCCGGGCCCGGGTGGCGGCGTGGCAGGTGCGAACCGGCCTCTCTCCTTCCACAGGCTGACTCGATACATCGTGCTGCTCTGCTTCGCCAAGGTTTTGAAAGCCGTGGGGCTGTTTGAATCCTATGATCTTCTGAAAGTGGTCCACCTCGTGCAGTTTATCTTCGTAGTGCAGCTGGGGTGAGTGTGCAGAGGGTGGAGCCTAGTGCCCCACCTGTAGTACTTTGGGTGTTCTTTGACAGAATCAAGGTTCTAACCCTGCATTATGTTGTTATCATTTACTCGAAGAGGAGAAGGCATAATAATGAGTCCAGGAAGTGCTCTATTCATAGCAGTGTTTTTGCTTCACATTTCTGTTCACTGTAATTTCAGTGTCTTGCAATGTCTCAAGTTGGAGGAAATGATCCATAAGGTCCATTTAGTCCAACTCTGTGCTCTTCACACAACCACCTGCAACTGAAACATAGGATCAAGAGTGGTCTCCTGATACTCCTTGAGCTCTGACAGGTTTGGAGCTGTGACACTCCTGGGGAGCCAGTTACAGTGGCTGGCCACTCTCTTAGTGAAGAACCTTTCCATAATGTACAGTGTGAATTTACCCTGATGCAGTGTCATTCCCTCTCATGCCCTGTCACTGGTCACTGGAGATCAACATCTCCTCCCCTGTCCCTCCAGTGAAGAAGGGGCCATGGGCCACCCCTCAGCCTTCTCTAAGCTGAGCAAACCAAGCAACCTCAGACACTACTCTTGCTCTTGAGACCTTACACCATCTTGGCTGCCTCCCCCAGATGCGCTCTAACTGTTTGATGTCCTTCTGATACAGAGGCACCCAAAACTGCACACAGGACCTGGCTGGGTCCCATCAGTGCATTGCAGAGCAGGACAATCACCTTCCTTGAGCAGCTGATGATGCTGTGCTCAAATGTAAATGCACCCCAGCATACAGCTGACCCTTTCTGTTGACCCATAGTCAATTTTCCATCAACCCAGACCTCCAGATTTCTTTCTGTAGCGCTGCCGTCCATCCTTTTGTTCCCTGCTTTATGCATACAAGCAGGGTTACCCCACCACAGGTGGAGAATCAGCACTCTTTCGTTCCATATCATTGGCAGTTGTCCAGCTTTCTAGTCTTTCCACATGCCTCTGTAAGTCCTCTCTGCCCTCAAGAAACGTCAGTGTTTTTCCAGCTTCAAAGTTGGGCCTATTCTGACAGTGCTGTTGGTGATGGTGTGACTGTTGCTCCAGCAAGCAATCCACTGTCACACAAATGTACTCTCACCTTCCCCCACCCCAGGGGACTGGGGAGGACAGTAAGGAAGAAAACAAAAAGTAGTACTCGCAGGTTGCAATAAGGAGAGTTTAATAATTGAAATTAATAAGCTAATAAATTATTAATAAGTTAATAAGCAAAATATAGTAATAAAAAGAAGTGATGCATAGTGTGCATCTGCTCAACACACAATGGTGATACCTGGCCCAACCCCAAAGCACAATCAGACCCCATGTGCATAGTTCCTCCAGTTTTTGTATGAGTAAATGGTATTTATGGCATGGAACATTCCTTTGGCCTGTTCAGGCCAGGTCTCCTAGTCATGCTGCCTCCTAGCTTGCTGCACCTGCTTGCTGCCAGAGCATGGGAAACCAGAAAGTCCTTGACTTTTGATAAGCATTACTAAGGAGCAGCCAAAACTGTGTTATCAACATTGTACTCACACTGAATCAGTGCTGCACTAGCAGTAGCACTGGAGTAGCAGCTACTGAGAAAAGTTTATCTCAGTCCAAGCTGAAACTAGGACATTCAGGCATATCCAAATTTTGTTAACAAGAGTGTGGAAGATCAGCTTTCTTCCTTACAGTTTGTATTCCTGAAGTTGTTGTGGGATTCAGCTGCCGTTTTTCCCAGATTGAGGGCTGAGGTGTGAAAACTGATAGCAAATACACCGAAACAATCTTTGCAGACAAAATTCTGCTTCGTGTTTATCTGATGAGATATGGAAGATCACTTATGTAATAAACTTGACAGAGTTGGAACATTTGGAATTTCATTTTTTCTTTTTATTTCATATTGAAGTATATTTATGGACTTCTTTCTTGCATGTTCCCAAGCACCATAGTTTTTTTTGCCCATCACTTTTGATCCCACTTGAAGAAGTTGTGTGCTGTATCTTTTATTCCTTCAGGACTGTGTATTCAGCATTCTATATATGAGTAAGCCTTTTTGTATACCTATCTTGCTAATAAAAATCAGAGTATTATTTCTCTTCAGAACTTCTGAGATCAGTTATTTTGATTTTCGTAAATCACAAGTCAACTTATCATTAGCCATTCTCTCAAGAGCTGGCACTTGAAGTTGACCAGAACTGAAGTTCACTTGACATCACCGTAGTACTGGTAACTGATGATGGTAATGCAGCAGGGAAAATAAAACAGTGACTGTTGTCAGTGTGGCCTGTTGATGGATAAAATGTAGAAGAAGCCGTTTGTAAACTGGGCCAGATATGAGAAACCTAGTTGTTTAGATCTGGTTTGAATAAAAAGCTGACTGATAATAAACTAATACACAAAACTTTCTCCTTTTGACAGGTCTGCTTTTTTTATGGTTTTGTTTCAAAAACCATTTTCGTCTGGAAAAGTGGTAACCAAGCATCAGGTGAGTTGACATGTAGGAGTGACTTGCAGCTTTGTAAATATTCTTGGCAGTATGGCTCTTGCCAAAAATGAAAGGTGAACAAAGATTGCTCCATTTAGAAGATGTGGTTATAGGTTCTAGAGGTATAGTACTAACTCAGTGTCTTATGGGCTGAAACATTAATTCTTAGCTTTTGTCAGCTTCTTTTTGAGAGTATAGTGAAAAGGCTGGTCTTTATCACCAAGCCAGCATCAGCTGTAAGGAGTGGATTTTCAAACAGAGCTCAGTCTACTTAGCCGACCTGGACAGTTAGACAGGCAATTTCTGGACTGCCAGGATGTCAAAATGCTCCAGTCTTGTCACTCAGAACAGAAGAGTCCTGTCTGCATGTGACGAGGGCCTAATCTAGCTGCTCATCAAACCTTGGTGAGTTTGCAGTATCCCAAGGAGTTTGGAGTAGAGCCAGGTTTGGAACGTACTGATTTGTAAGAAATAAATTTTCTTCACCTACTTCACGTGCCTCTTGGATTTATGTAATTGTGTGCACAAAATTGAGATCTAGTGTGTGCAGTAAGTAGACAGAATCTGAAGGATAGCCTCGACATGTTCCTTTTGTCAACTGCTTTCATGATTAGATGCATATGGCAGAATTTTTAAAATGTAAACAGTAATAAATGGCATCTTTGATTTGAGTTCAGAAAAATCTGTCCATATATGGTTTTACTTTTGCTAAAAAATTTCAAATTTTGGATTTTGAAGATGTTTTATTTGTTGTAGGTGCTTCCCCTTGTTTAGCATATTTCCAGAATTCATTTTTTCTAAAACTTGCATCTGAAGTTAATAAAGTATTGAATATCTGAATTACAGCCTAATTCCTGAAGAAAGAATATAACACACGCATAAATATTTGTAGGCATAAAGTCTTAGCCTCAATTTGTACATTTTATCTAGTTCTTACTCTGTTTATCTTTTTCTGATATATACAATAGATTACAAAAGAGGTAAATGGACTTGATTTTTTTTTAACTAATATTCAGGCTTTTTTGTTGAAAAGAACTCAGACAATGTTGCAGAATTTAGGACTGTGGTATAAAAAATTTCTGGTTCATAGTATGGCCACATAAGTCTTAGTTGCCTGGCAAAGTATCCAAGAAAATAATCATACTTTATAATTATAGAACTTGCAAAGCACGTGTTTTCCCCTCAGTTTCTACAGCTATCGTACTAAAACAGTGCTAGTAATAGAGTGTTTATTTTGAAACTCTGGAGAAAATTGTAATGATATACCTTTCTTTTGCAGTGGATCAAAATTTTTAAGCATGCTGTTGTTGGATGTATCATTTCACTCTTATGGTTTTTTGGCCTTACTCTATGTGGACCACTGAGGTAAATACATATCTACTGTAAATACTAGTTCTCTTTTGTGATCCTTCCCTGTCTTGCTCCTTTGGGATTTTTTTCTGTCTGTCAGACAATGCTGCTAGCCATTTGATGAATTTACAAAAACTTACTGAATCCTTATGAATTTTCATGTGAAATCTTTAGTGGTTGGGAAGAAGTACATATAATTTGTGTAGAACTAGTAAATTTCTTCTACCAGAAGAACTACTTCTTTTATGAGATGCCAGTGAAATCCTTGATAGTGCTTAAACACTTGTTGTGAGTGATACATAAGGTGACTTAGTGCAGTTTTTGTCACTTCCCTGCTTTCATTAATGTAATGCCAACTGTTTATTTACCTGTTTGGAGTCCATGGCTTGATGGCTCATGGTAGCAGCTGGTATTCTTTGACAGGTGACTAGAATCAATTTCTGCACTTGTTGCAGAGTACTTCTTTATCTGGTTGGCTGTATGCTCTGTGTTTAAATTGGGTAACCATTTGTGCTGTATGTTAGTACTAATGACTGAGTAACTATGAAAGAGTAGCTAGACTCTCAAAAATTAAGGTTAATGTATTGGAAAACATCTTTCAATCTAGAGAGGAAAGTAAAGCCTTAAATTATATCTTTTATGAAGGTGATTTTTTACCATCTATCATCATTTATCAGGATCATGATGATCCTATCTATCATCATAGAAGAAGGCATACCTAAGAGTAATAATACTGTGATTAATTATATTAATGTAATTAATACTCTTAGGTCTTTCTGGATGCTGGCAGTCTTCCCAAACCAAACCAGATACATGGGTCCAGTCATGTTGTATTGCTGCAGAGAGGATTGCAAAAGCATTTGGTAGACTTGAGGGCAAGAATTACTTTCATGTTCTGCTCAGAGAAAGCTGTCAATACAGCTTGGTAGTTAGCCTTTGCTGTCTGAAGGAGGTAGCATGGAAACTAGAATTTTTTATTTTCAGCAATTAAGTTTTGAGGGGGCATAAGCTACTAGGTCACCAGCACCTCAATGAACAGGATGCAGTAGTACAGGATAAAACATCTTTTTTTCTCTGGGAGCAGAATCTGGTTTAGAGGAGGTATTGTAGTGGGAATAAGAACTCCATCTTGAACAAGTTGGTATCTTTTGTTGCTAGAAGAAAATACCATTTAAAGTAATCCATAAATGCATAATTATAATCTGTTACTTGAATTAGGAAGTTCCTGTTTTGTAACATGTATAGTTGTCTGCAGCTAGATCTATTGCTGGTGAAAGCAAATTGATTTATGTTTTTTCTTTTGCATTTTTAAACCTGCTGTTGTAATCATAGGATAGATGTTTGTTGGGTCACAAATTTTAACTGAAATAGTTTATATAAGGTTTTGAAGTAAATTCATTGTAAATAGAGTATTTATTTGGTTTTTTAATAGGACATTATTACTGTTTGAGCACAGTGATGTGGTTGTGCTGTCACTCCTTAGTGTCTTGTTCACAAGCTCAGGTGGAGGACCAGCAAAGGTATTTAAAAATCTCTTTTACCAAATGTAAAACATGCTAAATCCTATAAATTCAAGTACTTCTTTACCTGGAATAAACCTTGTTTTGGATCCACATCATAGAAAATGTGATTTTTTAGTTTAATTAGTGGTGAAATAGTAAGATGTACTACTCGCAGTGGTTTAAGTCTGGGTGGTGAAAGCTCTGGGAGCTGGGATTTCATAGCTACTTCTGTCCTTTCCCAACAAAAGAACTTCAGAGCTATTCTTTCTCATAGTCTTTGCATAGTTCTTTAGCCTTTAGGTCCCGTAAGACAAAATCCAACAGTTTGTAGATCTTGTTTGTAGCTCATTGATGCTATGAAATATTAAATCATCAGGCTGAAGTAGCAGTGCATTCTGGCAGGCAGAAAGACACCATGAAGAAAGTAATCACACTTAAAGTTCATAAGACCAGCATCTAGCTTGCTGCAGTGGTGATGTGTCCTGAGTTATCTGGTAAGTTTGAAAAACAGAAAAGTGTGAAATTATATTGTCAAGGTCAAAAACAATAGGAGTTTCTTTAATGGTTTTCTTACTGGAGCATGCTTACATTGATCAGGAAGCAGGGAAGGAGAGGACCAATTTCTTAGATTTTTTTACAGTAATCTGTTGCACCAGTTTAGAAATACTTGGGGTTTTTTGTTGTTTGGTTGTTTATTGTTTGTTTGTTTGGGTTTATTTTACAGACAAGAGGTGCTGCATTTTTCATCATAGCTATCATCTGCTTACTGCTTTTTGATAATGACGACCTCATGGCTAAAATAGCAGAACATCGTATCCTTTCTTGTGTGAAAGAGCAAGTGACTCTTAGTACTGGAGCAGAAAAATGTGAAATTGAGTGTACTGAATTAAATTATAATTGAAGTGATTTTGAAGTTAATTTTCAATTGATCATCTCATCATAGTGTACTGACAAAAGGTAATACGTCTATAGATGGGCAGAAAAAACAAATAACATGAAAGTAAACTTTCCAAAGGAAGAATAAAAACATGGAATTACGCAAATGGTCTATTCTAGAACCTTACTGAGGAATTTACTGAAGTTTTCTGTGAGTAGAATCACAATATAGAGTGAGTCGTGGAATGGCCTTGGTTGGAAGGCACCTTAAGATGATCAAGTCCAGCTGTTCACCCAGCACTGCCAAACCTGTCACTAAATCATATCCCTAAGGGCTACATCCATGTATTTTAAAAGCCATCAGGATGTTCATTTAGCCACTTCCTTGGGCAGCCTGTTTCAATGCTTGATAATTCTGTCTGAAGAAATTCTTCCTACCGCTCAATCTACTCAATACTAATGCTAATACCTGATGCAACTTAAGGCTATCCTTCTTGTCCTGTCAGAAAAAATTGACCCCCATCTGGGTTCAACATGCTGTCAGATAGTTGTAGAGTGTGGTAAGATCTGCCCTGAGCTGCCTCCTTTTCTTTAGACTAAACACCCCCACCTCCATCAGCTGCTCCTTGTAAGTGCTCCCCAGCTCTGCTGCCCTTCTCTGAACACACCTCAGCATCACAGTGACTTCTTGTACTTGGGGACCCAAAACTAAACGCAGGATTTGAGGTGTGGCCTCACCCGTGTCCAGTACAGGGAGACAATTACTGTCCTGCTCCTGCTGGCCATACTGGGCATGCCCTGGCTCATGTTCAACCACTCCCAGGTCCTTTTCCACTGGGCAGCTTTCTAGCCACTTCCAGCCACTGCCCCAGCCTGTGGAGCTGCCTGGGGTTGTTGTGACCCAAGGGCAGGACCCAGCACTGGGCCTTTGGCCTCAGCCATGATCCAGCCTGCCCAGATCCCTCTGCAGAGCCTTCCTGCCCTCCAGCAGATCAGCACTCCCACACAGCTTGGTGTCACCTGTGAACTGATTGAGGGTGCCCTCCATGAGATCACTGATGAAGATGTTAAACAGGACTGGCCCCAGTACTGAGCCCTGGGGAACAGCCCTGGTGGCTGAACACCAGCTGGATGTAACTCCACTCACACCACTCTCTGGGCCTGGCCATCCAGGCAGTTTTTTACTCAGTGAACAGTGCACCTGCCCAAGCCAGGAGCAACTGGTTTCTCTGGAAAGATCATGTGGGAAATGATGTCCAAGGCATCCATGCATCCACAGCTTTTCCTTCATTTACTAGGCCGGTTACTTCATCATAGCAGATCAGACTGGTCAGTCAGAACCTGCTTTTCACAAACCCATGCTGATGGCTGGGCCTGATCTGTAGTTGTCCTGCACATGCCAACACAGCATAAAGCTCAGTTTGCTTACCTCTGCTTTCTGTGTTCTGCTACCTTTGCCTGTTCTTGCTTAAAAAAAATAAAATCTAAATAAATTCTTCCTTAATTTTTTATTTAGCTGAGGGGCATCATGACAGTGCTCTTACTCACGTTCTGTACACAATCATTGCTTTCCTGGGTGTTGCAGATCACAAGGTAAATAACATGTATTTTAGAATCTTTATCTAAGTTTTGAAGGCTCTGAGCTAATCCAAGCCTGAATCAAAACCAAAAGGTTGGACATCCCTACCCCATATTGGAACTGAACTAGCACTGTAATTTTTGCACACTGATTGCAGTATAAGGAGCTTCAGTACAGCAAGCCAAACCATACAATATTCAACCTTTATAGTTGATAAAGACTTTGCTGTAATGCAGAGCCTAACAAGTCTCATTAAAATTATCATGAAATATTCTGTCATCAGTGTTCTTGGTGTATATAATGCTTTGCCTACCAACCACTTCTTACTCAGTTTTGGTACCTGTGTTTTGTTTCTACATCTTTAGCTTTCCCCAGTCTTTGCTTTACATTATACTTGTATTTGAAGACACAGATTCTGATACTTCTCAGTAAGATAATCCCATTGTATTTGGTGGTATGAATAGCTGAATATCGTAATGTGACTGTACAGGGTTGAACTGCCTGATTGAGTTGTGTTAGCTTAGTCTTGCTAAAGTAGCTTAATTGAGGACTAAAACAGGAAAAAATATGGAGCAGTTGAAAATGTATTAATATAAAAATACATCAAATATTAGAAAGACTGGTTAATGGTACAGAAAAGCAAGTGTGATCTAAGGGAGATGAGAACCTGTGTATCTTGTAATTCATCTAAAGAAAAATTTTGAAAGAGTATATTGTGAAGAAACACGGTAAGTGGATGAAAAGGATATGAAGGTTCTAGAGGACAAGATGATGTGAATCTTTGGGGGTTTATGTATGCTTTCAATACACTTTTCATAATGGAAGATGGGAAAACTTTGGGTGTTTTTTCTTCTTCCTCAGAAGCCGTTTGCTACCATCTTGCTGCTGATATATGCCAATTCACATTATTGAGAGTTTTAAAATTCAACTCAGGCTGTTGTGAATAGTGCTAAGGCACAACTCGGTATGCTATGTTGCTGTTTGTAGCTAGAGTAAAATTACAGGAAATATCCTAGTTTTGGCTTTTGTTTCCAGATTAAGGAAAACACATTAGTATTTCCTCCTTGTAAGTGTCACTGTGTTTGGAGTGAGGTTTTTAGTACTTAAGAAATGCTAATGGAATCTTGTTATGTTTCCAGGGTGGAGTATTGCTTCTGGTACTGGCATTATGCTGCAAGGTTGGTTTTCATATGGCATCCCGAAAACTATCTGTAGATGTAGGTGGAGCCAAGCGTCTTCAAGCTTTGTCCCACCTTGTTTCAGTCCTTCTATTGTGCCCATGGGTTATTGTTCTCTCTCTGACAACAGAGGTAAGATAATAAGTAAAAAAGTAAATCATTTTTTGTAATGGTTGTGAATTGTAATTTAAATCTTTCCTTTAAAATATCTTTGAAATTACCCATGTTGCTGTCTTTATTTTTGTAGTAAGGTTTGTTTGAAAATTTTCCATTATGCTTTTCTTCTATATTTGTTTTTTATCTGTGTGGTACTTTTAATTTCCTGGTTTGTATTATAAATTTCTAGCTCAGATACTATATCTTGGGTTCATCTACTAACATTGCACAAGCATTAATGACTTTATAAATACAGTGCTCTTTTATGCCTGAGCAGTAGATCATTTATTGTCATTTTTAAAAATGCTCTTTATGCTTGCGTGCATGGGGAGAGTAGGCCATTGCAACCATGGCATTGTATATGGAATTCCTTTTACGAACAGAAAAGTATTTAAAATGAAGTGCTTCGGTGCATTTTAGATATGTATTTTTTTATATCTGGAATTATATGTTTATGTGATAAATTGAAAATATAAAAGTATTTATGTTTTATGGATTAGTGAAAACACTTGTAATTTAAGTGAACTGCATCTAATGCTATAAATACAGTCACTCTTCTGGTGGGCAGTCCTGTTTGAAATTTTTTTTTGTTGCAGAGTAAAGTAGAGTCTTGGTCATCTCTCATCATGCCTTTCATAACAGTCATCTTCTTTGTTGTGATCCTGGATTTCTACGTGGAGTCCATATGCTCTGTGAAGATGGAAGCTTCCACATGTGCTCGATATGGATCCTTTCTTATTTTCATTAGTGCTCTGCTTTTTGGAAACTTTTGGACGCATCCAATAACAGACCAGCTTCGAGCTATGAACAAGCCACCACACCATGAAAGCACAGAGCATGTTCTTTCTGGAGGGGTGGTAGTGAGTGCTGTCTTCTTTGTTTTATGTACGTATTCTTGTCTAAACTATAGTAAATCTGTGGTCTGTGTGACTGGGAAGCCAATCAGAAAATTGAGGTGTTTGGAATTCTTTTGGACAAGCTTTTATGGATTCTTTGGCATAAGGCAGCCTGTAGCTTTTTGCTCTTCTATTGTCTGTCTACAAAAAAAAAAGGAATGTGATCTGTTGTGGAAGCAATGATCTAATTTTACGTAGCACTGAAATCCAGTAATAAACCTCAAGATGAAGTTGGCAATCAATTTGCTGCCAGAAAATTTCATGTAAACTTTGATGGCTCATTAAACATATTATAAAATAGCTGTGAAGCTTAGAAACAGCAACAAAACTTCAATACTTTCCTTGCAGCTGCCAATATCCTGTCCTCCCCCTCCAGGAAAGGGCAGAAGGGTACCCTTATTGGCTATTCCCCTGAAGGCACTCCTCTCTATAACTTCATGGGTGATGCATTACAGCAAAGTTCCCAGTCATTGCCCCGGTTTATTAAGGAGTCACTGAAACAAATCCTTGAGGAGTATGATTCTCGGCAGATCTTCTATTTCTTGTGCCTAAATCTGGTAAGTGCATGGTTTTTTTCTTCAAACCCAATCACAATAGTGCATATATAATGAAAAAAGAAGAGTTATTCTTTAGAAGATTCCCATAATTGATTGTGGCGTTTGACAGGGCAATTTAAGTAGTGGTCACTGATTTGTTGTCACAGTGCGGCACTGGTTCTGTGTGTTAGGGTTATACCAGTAACTGAATACTTGTATGATGGTATGTTAAGGTTGAGATACATCAGTGTTGCCAGCAGGTGAAACTGATAAGGCCTCAGTGAAAATGATAAGGATTAGGACAACAAAGTAGAAGTTGTGGGATTGATTAGTGCCATATTGGAGCAGGCTAGTTTTATTTTTAGCTTCTCTTTTTCTTGAATAGGAAAAGATGATGCAGTAAGCAAAACTGGTAGAACCTCATTTGCAAAGATCTGGAAAATAAGGGGAGAAACTTGAAGTATCTGTGTTAACTGTAAGGAATTCCATTATGGAATATTAAAGATTGGAAAAAAGTCTTTGAGCAGATGGATTAATAATAGTAAAATGTACAGGGTAAATGTATGTATTAAAAATGTTTCCTTGTGTACCTTTCTCAGAGCCAATACCTAAGATTTAAACAGTCAACTTACTAGTGAAGAAAATGTTGGCATTAACAGATTTATAGACATTACTTTTACACTAATAATGTATCAGATCAGAGCTCTTGTATTTTTAATATAAAATGCTTAGAATTTGTCTGCAGAATGTCAGTCTAAAATTTGAAACAAAAAATTTACTCCTGTAAAGAGTTGGTTTTTATGCGTGAGTCTGTAAGGAGCGTGGGTTAAAAAATGTGTCTTTATAGACTTGGAGTGCATCATGTATTTCATTGGAGGAGAGGAAAAATGGTCTAGAAACACTTAGAACGACACCTTTGAAAAATATTGAGTGTTCTATGAAAAGAATATCCTTCTATCTACCAAAACATTAATACACAAGTTAATATTTAAGGAAAAATTTAAACTCTGTTTTGTTTTAGGCTTTCACTTTTGTGGAGCTTTTTTATGGAGTATGGACCAATAGCCTTGGTCTTATTTCTGATGGATTTCACATGCTTTTTGATTGTTCTGCGTTAGTCATGGGGCTTTTTGCAGCTCTGATGACAAGGTGGAAAGCAACTCGCATATTTTCATATGGGTATGTATCTTGGGTTCTTTAAGGACTGTTTGAAACTTAACTCTCCTTGCTCATTTTCAAAACGTCTTGGTATGTATGGGATATTTTAGTAATGCATGCTTCTGTGTGTTTTTTGCTGTGTCTCTTCTCTTCCATTTGTACTCATGCTATTCTCTTCTTACCTGTCAAAAAATGTGTCTGAAATGTAACTTTCATTTATCTCTACAAGTAAAACTTTTATCACTGTGAATATTCTTTAGAAATTGCCTCATGCTAGGCATTTATGTCAAACAGAAATCTATGTCAAAAACCAGTGTTTGTATGAAGATTTAGATTCAGCTGAAATAATTTAACTTTATATGTTTGCATAGCAGTTTAGCAGCTTGAAATCCTGAATGGGCAGTATATATAAGAGAATACTTCTACATTGTTTTATTATAATGGAGTTTGGACAGTTGGAAACTGGCCACCTCTTGACCAAAAAAATAACTCAGGAATTGAGACATGATTTTGTGACATTGAGGAAGAAAAACACAGCAATCTTAATGCTGTATTGAAAGAATTATAACTTTATCTATTATAACTTTGACATTTGTTCAGAGTACCCATTCTTCACTCTAAAATGTATATATGTTTACTTTCAGGTATGGACGTGTAGAAATTCTCTCTGGATTTATAAATGGCCTCTTTCTGATGGTGATTGCTTTCTTTGTCTTCATGGAATCAGTGGCAAGATTGGTAGATCCTCCAGATATAGATACAAATATGCTAACTGTAAGTGTTGTCCTTCTGTTTCAGTGTAGTTTTGCAGTTAATGGTTCATTTATGTTTCATCTTCAGGGTGATAGTCCTGCCACTACCTGAAGGGAGCCTTCAGGAGAGCTGGAGAGGAGTTTTTTGCCAGGGCATTTAATGGACAAGGAGAAATGGCCTCAAACTGAAGCAGGGCAGGTATAGATTAGATATTAGAATTAATTCAACATTAGGAGGAAATTCTTTACTGAGAAGGTGGTAAGGCACTGGAACAGGCTGCCCAGAGAAGTTGTGGCTTCCACAGTTTTCCTTAATTAAGTGCATGGTGGTTTTGGCTACCGTGTTGTAGAAAATAAGTTTGAATACCTGTGAGGATGCAGTGGAGCTAAAGACTTTTCTCCTTCTCACAGCCGGTGTCTGTTGGAGGGCTGATTGTAAACCTTGTTGGTATCTGCGCCTTCAGCCACGCGCACTCGCACGGCGCTTCTCGGGGAGGCTGTCCCACACATGATCACAGCCATTCTCACCATGGCCACAGCCACAGCCATGGGCACGGCCATTCCCACAGTGACCATGGCCACAGCCATGGACATGCCCATGGGTCTTCTGGAGGAGGCATGAACACCAACATGAGAGGCAAGTACAGACTGTTGAATCGTAAGGCATGTACATGATTTGTAGGAGACTGAAGATTTTCAGGATCAGACCTATGCAGTATTATGCCTCAATCTAAAAACGCTTTTGAGGAGTGATCTGACAGTCATTAAATGCCTATATAGGAATTGCTTAAACCATTTATGAATTTAACTTGAAGAAACGTGAGATATTTCTCACGTGCATATGTATGTAATACCTAAGGAACAATAAAAAGCAGTAGTGCATAGTACTCACTAACATTAAAAAAAAGGTCACTGTAAACCATACTCAAAGAGTTTTAAGTCCTTATTTCTAAGTTCAAACTGGAAATGAAGGTACAATGTCTCTATCTATGAAGATATTACCATGTTTCTAGGAATCATGTGACAGCTGTTTGTAAAAATAATGGGAAGGGAATAAGAAGCAGGAGGGCGAATACAGACCAGCATAGCATATGTTTTTATTTTGTGATTTGTAGCATTGTAGCATATAAAACATAGCATTTGTTTTATATTATTGTGATTCAGAAGATAAAGTGGTAAAGAAAAACTTTGAAATGTAAAATCATGAATCTAACTGAGATGGGCACAGTATGTGAAAGTTCAGCATAGAATTTTTTCCCTAGTAGTTAGAAAATAGTTATTTACCAACTGCCTAGCTTATAAAAAAACTCTTTAAAAATGGTGTTTTCTGTGTAAGCTTGTTAGAATATGGTGAGCAGTCTCATGTTTCATATGTTATTTTATGTCTTAACTAGATTATCCTGGTTGTTCATATTCATCATGTCTGTAATTTTTTTAAGTCTGCATATAGTCATGTTTCAGTATTCTTTAAAATCCTGATGCCTAACTAGTACTTATCTTACCAGTGGTTGAAGAGTATTTTTCTATGCCCATTGAGTGTACATTGAAAATGAGGTCACAGTTAAAGCAGTAGAAAGTGTAAGATTCATAGCAGGAGCGCAAAAACAATTCTCTTGTAAAATTGGAGTAGAATTGGCATACAAAAAATAGCCAGTATATTCATGTATGTCCACATTAGCAAGCAATGTACACTGATCTTCTGACTCTCTGTTAGGGATCAATGAGTCCTTATATAAAGAGGTAAATGATTATGCTGTATTGTACAAATCCCACGTATTCACATATACTTTAGTCTGTGGATGCCTGCCCACACCATTGGCCCATAGATTAAAAATCATTTTTTACAATAATTGCAATTAAACATTAGAAGAGCTAAATATTTCGTATATTTTGTCCCAGGTTAGGCAAAGAGTCTACTCTGTTTAAATTGAGGATACTTAGTAAGCCTTACTAAGTTTCTGGTATTGAATATATACATACATTTTAGACAGATCTGTTAATCACTCTGTTTGTTTCGGTTTTAGGTGTGTTTCTGCATGTGTTAGCAGACACTCTTGGCAGTGTTGGTGTTATCGTATCCACAATATTTATTCAGCAATTTGGATGGCTCATAGCTGATCCGCTCTGCTCTCTCTTTATTGCTACGTTGATTTTTCTTAGTGTTATCCCTCTATTGAAAGATGCCTGTCAAGTGCTTTTATTGAGGATACCTCCAGAACAGGAGAAAGATCTGCATGCTGCTTTAGAAAAGGTACAATTATAAATGGTTTTGTATACAAACATACAAGGCTGTAACTGTTTTTAATGATTATTAAAATCAAGCAGATCAGTCAGCTTCTCTTGTCTTAGACAACTTCATGTGTCAAGTTGTTTAAAATCTATTTTTCAGAGAGGTGACAGGATGACTAGTTCTAACTATAAAAGTTGGTTTGCAGCAAAAAAGACTTCCACTGTTTTTTGGTTTTATGGCTAGCCCATAATTTCAGACAAGCATGGTAACAGTTTGGTAAATGTACCACACTGTAGTACTAAAAAAGTACTATACAGTTCCCTAAACCTGCATCCTTTTAAAACTTGTTACAAACATTCAGAGTACAGATTGTATCACAAGCTTGTAATTTCAAGTTTTCTGCTTTATCCATATCATGAAGGATATAGTGGTTCACAGTAGGTGGGATGGCAAAACTTAAGCTGGTTTTTTTTCTAATTATTTTCTCATTCTAGACTGTTCTTTTCCTGTCTGATGCAGTATGGCATCTGCCTTGAGGCTGCAGCTAGTCTTTGCTGTTGCCTCATTTTAAGTTCCTGCCCAGAATAGTAATGTGGACCTCAGTGTGGAGAATTCCTCTCTGTAAAAGAATGAGTTAAAAGTTCTTTGAGGATGCCATCAACTAGAGGCTTCAAGGAGGACTATTCTTATGGTGTCTTGTCAATTACTAGATGGCAAAATGTGTTCTTGTCTGCATGAGATAAAGAAAAAAGAAAAGAACAAATGGGAATTGTCTGGGAGAGATTCATGTAGTGAAAGGACAGTGACATGCAAAGTGTGGTTTCCCTTTTTGATGAGGGAGGACAGTAACTCTGAGAGACTGGGGAGAAATAAAGTACTTCTTGAGAACAATCAAAGACCAGTTGATTAAAAGATAATAGGAAAAGCATTTTAAAAATTACATCACAGTAAAACAGTGTGTTTGCTGTAGGTTGACCCTGTCCAGCAGTCAGGCATCCATACAGCCGCTTGCTCAATCCCGTCCTTTACCACCACCACCATCAGTGGGATGGGAGCATAAGCAAAAAAACCCTGGGAGCAATATAACAGGTGAAGGAAGAGCAGTGGAAAAAAGAAAGAAAAAGCAGTCCCCAAACAACAGCCACTTTAGAAGCCATAATCCTGCCTTCATCCTCTACCCCAGTTTTCAATGCTGAGCAAGGTGTTACATGGTGTGCCGTAACACACCATGGACAGCTGCCCTGGCTGTGTCACCTCCCTGCTTCTTGCCCATCCCCAGCCTATCTGCCAGGGCAAGGGCAAAGTGGGAAAGATAGAAAGCCTTGAAATTGTGTGATAGAAAAGAAATAGCCTGAGCAGTTCAGCAGTAGCCAAATCACTGGTGTGTTACCAAAATGGTTTTAAGCAGGAATCTAAAATACAGCACCCTATCAGCTGCTCTGAAAAACCATCACAGCCAACCCAGAACAAAGATCAATTAAAAAAAATTAATGTATTATGGAAAAGAAGTTATGTCTTAACTGTTCAGCTGTGATAACTAAATATAGCTGCTAAACAGTGAGGTAACCAGTGCCCTAATAGATGCTGGACCAGTATTCTGATTAGCCTGTCAATTTGTGTTCCTGTGATCTGTTCATAAATCAAGGGATTTTTTTCCTCATCCTATTTAGCATTGCTCTTCTGGAGTTTTGATTTGACTTTTACCTTCTAGAATTTTACAGAAGTAGCAAAGTAACCTTTCAATACAAGATATTTCTGAATATAGCTTATTTGGAAAGCTGCTGTGCTACAGTTTTATTTCCTTGTGAAATATTATCCACCAATAGACATGTACAAGGTTAAAATTATTTAATTTTTGCTAATGAAATTTCTTTGCAGATTCAAAAAATAGAGGGAGTTATATCCTACAGAGATCCTCATTTTTGGTGTCACTCTGCAACTGTTGTGGCAGGCACAATACATGTGCAAGTGGTATCAGATGTGATGGAACAGAGAATTGTACAGCAGGTACAGTGCAAGGTCTTGAGACTCTTAATTCCTTAATTTCCTACTCAGCCTCTCCCTTTTGGTCACAGACTGAAGTTTCAGTCTGACATGTAGGATTTTTCTTGTAGCTCTCCATTTTTGTCTCAGAGCTGGTCTCTAATGCTGTACTGTCCCCTTTCCTGCTAGCTTGAAATTAGTCATGTAAAGAGTTATTTGCTAGAACATCTGCCAAAACACTGACTGACAGTGGCACTATATCTGCTCTGAGAAAAGAAGGGGAGGTGTTAAAACAGGCCTGCAAAACAGGGAATAAACAGTAGAGATACCTGTATGCTAATCGCATGTCTAAAACTGGATACCACTACGTATCTGCCATGGGTTTTTCTTTTCCTTAAAAAGATATATATTTCCTATGCACAACACTGAGAGTCTCCTCAGTGTTGTGCATAGGAAATATATATCTTTTTAAGGAAAAAGTGTGCAGAAGTTGCAAAGCCATACCCTCTAAAGCTAGTCTTTGCTTTCCAAAGAATTGAATTCTTCACAATGATACATGGGGGTTTATTTTCTGCATTGCAGAGCCAGTATACCGCAAGTTACTGTGAGATACATGTGAAGTGCAGTACTAATGTTAACTGTACCATTCTGTTCAGGTCACAGCAATTCTGAAAGATGCTGGTGTAAACAACTTAACTGTCCAAGTGGAGAAAGAAGCTTATTTTCAACACATGTCTGGACTCAGTACAGGATTTCAGGATGTCCTTGCAATGACGCAGCAGCTAGAATCCATGAAATACTACAAAGATGGTACTTACATCATGTGATACAAATTTGTATTTGCCTGTCATGGTTTGAGCCTGGCACAGAGCCAGTGCCCCCATGAAAATGCCCTCACCCTGGTGTCTGCTGTGAGATGAGACCAGGAATAAGCAAAACAGGCTCCAGCTTAAACATAAAGAACACTTTATTACCTAAACTACAGGAAAATAGGAGATGCCAAAGGAGATGTAAATGGTCAAGCTAATTGAATCCATATTTGTATTTTTGCGGGGAGATCTTGCACATACATGTACAGAAACAAATGTACTATATATTTGAATTTTTGTAAGTGTCCTATCTTTGTTAATTGGATTGAGATGCTTTTATAAAGGAAACAAGAAGGACTTGAGTACTTGCTGTAAATGTGAAAATAGTTGGAATCTTATATACTATACTTGGTGTTTATTAAACAGAAGTCTTGAAACTTGCAGATGAGCACAGATGTATTCCATGCTTTCTCCAAGTGTGGAACCATCAGTATTTTAATTTCTTGTTAGTAGTGGGAAATAGAAGTAGTTTATATTGGAATGCAAACAATCAACTGCGCACTACTTTTCTTTCTTTCAAAGATTGCTTGAAGACTCTTGGAATGAAAAAACCACTTTATTATGGGGATTAAAAAACATCAAGTTCTGTGTTTTGCATATTTTGTTAGATAATAGAAATATACAGTTTTTATATTATGTCTTAGCATACAAATATGATTTCTATACTTAATGCACCAGAGCAAATATATGTTACCATTTTACATTTGTATTGAACTGTTTTTTGTAGAAGAAATACACAGATTTAACAACGAGAAATAGGGAAGGGAAGAAAAATTAAAACACTATTTCCTGGGAAGACTCAAAATCATAACTCAAACCACTTAAAATAAAACTTCTTGTACTTTTTATACGAATAACTGCAAATGAAATATTTGAAGTCTAGAAGTAATAAATCAGTGAGCATCCTAGCACTCTGCTAAACTTCATCTTTTCAAGATACGTTATCCTGTACTTGACTCATTTTTTTAATAATACCATTACAGCTGCAGATGTACTGTAGCCAACCGTACCTCCGTGTATTACCTAGGGAAGAAGTTCAGGTTTAGAATGCTAAACTATGAAAGTAGTCTTGGACTTGACAAGTTGCTGAAATGAACAGTAAATTGAGACTTCTTGACTGGAAAGTGAAAGAGACTGCCTTTAAGAAAGAATTATGGATGTTGAGGACTTAATACTGCAAAGAAAACAAATCCATATGTTTAATGAAAACCTGTCAATGCAATAATAAAATACATCTTCAGAGGTAGTTGTGCTTACATCTGTTCACAAGCTTCTTGTGCCCCCCTCTTCTTGTCTGTAGCACATTAATATTTTCCCTGAAATTTAAGAAATTAATTCAGTGGTTAACAAGAACAAATACATCTTTCACCATCCCATGTATCATGGCAGTGTTGTTTTGTTGTACTGTTTTCTTGTTTCTGGTGTTCAGTCGTTCTTGACTACCATAATAAGAATAGACTTGATGTTAGTGAAATTGAAGGACAGAACAGAGTGATAAAGGAATTATTTAACTGGGAGAGATTTACCAGGAATGCTTTAGGGATGTCCTTGAGCCATTCTGCTTGTCTTGTTATCAGATTGTTACACAACTTCTATGGTTTGTTTTGTTACTCTTAAAGGAGTTCCTCCCGACCTATGTTAAAACACTGTCTGCAGTACAAGACTGACTTGGAAAACCATGGTCAGAAAACTTGTAGAAGTTGCATTGCACTTGTGCACAGTGACGAATATAAAGTGCACAAATTGCGATCCCTCATATCTTGGGACAGCGCTGGAGAGCCAGCCACCGCCTCAAAGCTGGATCCTGTTTTCTGCCCTTTTAACAGTGTTTTTCTTACCTTGTCTCCTCCAGAAGGAAGGGACCTGGGGGTACTCAAAGGGCAGATGTTCAGCCGCTGTCAACCAGTACCCCCAGGTCCCCTTCTGCCTGGGCACTGTCCAGCCACTCTGTACCCAGCCTGTAGCACTGCAGGGGATTGCTGTAGCCAAAATGTAAGACTCAGCACTTGGTCTTGTTAAACTTCATGTTTTTGGACTTGGCCCATTCATCCAGCCTGTCCAGGTCCCTTTGCAGAGCTCTCCTACCTTCCAACAGATTGACACATGCTCCCAGCTTCTGTTGCCTGTAGATTTACTGCTGGTGGACTCAATCCCCTCATCCAGATCATCAAGGAAGATATTAAACAGGACTGGTCCCAGCACAGACCCCTGAGGGACACCCTGGTGTGCAGCCACCAGCTGATGCAGCACCTTTCACCAGCACCCTCTGGGCCCGGCCATCCAGCCCGTTCCTAACCCAGCACAGAGTGCTCCTGTCCAAGCCGTGGGCTCCCAGCTTTTCCAGGAATGTGCTGTGGGAGACAGTGCCAAGGCCTTGCTGAAGTCCAGGTACACAACAGCCACAGCCTTTCCCACATCCACCAGGCAGGTCACTTGGTCACAAAAGGAGTTCAGGTTGGTGAAACACAACCTGTCCCCCCTAAACCTGTGCTGGCTGGGTCTGACACCCTGGCCATCCTGTGAGTGCTGTGTGCTGGCACTCGGTATAAACTGCTCCATAACCTTACCTGGTACAGTGGTCAGGCTAGCTGGCCTATAATTGCCAGGATCCTCCTTCCCACCCTTTTTATGAATGGCAGTCACACTGGCCAGCTTCCAGTCCTCTGGAACCTCACCAGTGAGCCAGGACTGTTGGCAAATGATGGAAAGTGCCTTCTCAAGCTCATCTGCTAGCCCCCTCATCACCTGGGATGGATCCCATCTAGTCCCATGGATTTGTGAGCACCTAGGTGGCTCAGCAGGTCTGCTTCCTTCTAGATTACACAGGGGCTGTTCTGTTCCTTGACACCATCTCCCAGCACAGGAGGACAGTTGTCCTGAGGACAACCTGTCTTTCAGTTGAAAACTGAGGCAAAAAAGGTGTTAAGCACCTCTGCCTTTTCCTCATCTTTAGTTACTAAATTCACTCCCTCATCTAATAGAGAATGGAGGTTGTCCTTGCTCTTCTTTTGCCATTATTGTATTTATAAAAATAATTTTTATTGTCCTTTACAGAAGTGGCCAGATTGAGTTCTAACTGGGCTTTTGCCTCTATAATTTTTTTCCTACATGACTTAGCAACTCCCTTAAGCATTTCTTTAGTTACCTGACCCTCCTTTCAAGAGTGATACACCCTCTTTTTTTTTCTTTTTTTTCAAAAAAAGAAAAGCTCCTTCAAAAGCTCCTTGCCTATCCAGGCCAGTCATTTTCCTCATCTCATCTTTTGGCACATAGGGACAGCCTGCTCCTGTGCCTTCAGGATTTCTGTTTTGAAGCACACCCATCCTTCCTGGACTCCTTTGTTTATAAGGGTTGCTTCCAAGGTACTATTTGAATAAGTCTCTTGAATAGGCCAAAGTCTGCCCTCTAGAAGTCCAGCATGGAAGTTTTACTGATGTCCCTCCTTGTTTCACCAAATACTGAAAACTCTATAATTTCATGATCGCTGTGCTCCAGATAGACTCCTACCATCACATCTCCCATCTGCCCTTCTCTGTTTGCAAACAGCAGATCTAGCATTGTCCCTACCCTGGTGGGCTCACTCACCAGCTGTGACAGGAAGTTGTCCTCCATGCACTCTAAGAACCTCCTAGACTGCCTCTTCTCTGCTATGTTGAGTTCCCAGCAGATGTCTAACAGGTTAAAGTCACCTACAAGAACAAGGGCTGCTGATCCTGAAACATACTCCAGCTGCTTGTAGAATAAGCTATCTACCTCTTCATCCTCTATAACAGACTCCCACCAGCCTGGTTGTTGTCCTTGATGTCAGCCTTGTTGGCTATCCCCTGATTCTTTGCCCTGGCCCCAGCCTGCCTTTTGACTCTCATTTCCTCACTGGCTCTTGTCACCTTTGTGTCTGCTCTGCCTCCCTGTGTCCCTGCCTAAGCCACCTGCATCCAACCTTGCTGGCCTCTGAGCCAGCCCACTGCTGTGATCCTCACTGCTGTGATCCTCACTGAGACCCTCTCCAGGCTTCTGGGCCCGAGTGCCCCCTCACCTTGAGCCCAGTCGCCCGTGAAGCAGCATGCACACCCCTCACCTCGTGGATGCACTCCCTGACCTCCAGTGGCATCTCACTCACTCACTCACTCACTCACTCACTCACTCACTCACTCACTGTCTTTCCTACCCCCCATTTCTTTCCCATTTTTCTTACTCTTGCTCTGTCTTGTCTAACCCTCTTTAGTAGAGTAACTCCCTTACATTTTGTTTTTCATTAGGAATAAACAGTTCTTAGATGCAATGTTTGTCTCATTTGACTTAACTTTATTCCTGACCATTTAATTTTAAAATAACTCCTTGCAGTTTCCCACAGTGAAACATGACACTGACATTGCAGGTGACTGCTAGGCTGCCATTGAAAGGGGCAGTCCTAGACTATGAGCAGCCAAATAGAACACAGAAGTGTTCTGTGATAAAGGCACTTGAATTTCAACCCTGTACTCTCTAAGGAAGTATTTCTTCCTATGTAACTAAACCAAGATGACAGGATGCTCATGCTCTGGAGATAGCCAATATTCAACTCTGACATACTGCAGATAAACTGAACATTCTGGCCAAGTACCTGATGGAGCTGTGCACTGTGAATTATGACATGATTCACATCCCTCCATCCATGATTCCAGCAGCTGCCTTCTGTTTGTCTCTGAAACTCTTTGATAGATGCATGTTTGCAAGTTTTGCTTGTCAGGCCACCTCCTACTTTGTGACTCAGTGTGCCTAAAGGCCACTCTTATAAGGTGCACACTTCCTCCATTCCTCATGGTATTTCACCATGTTCTTGTCTCCCTGTGTACTACTAAAAGGGGACAGTAGTAGGGCAGTAGCTTTTAAAACATCCCACTGTGAGACAAGAGACCATAATTGTCCAAGAAAAACTGCAAAGAACCCAGTGTACTTGGATTATTCTAATAGGCTTTTCTAATGGATTTCCTTCCTTTCAGTTACCGCTTCTGCAATGCTACACATCTCTCACTGAGAGTGACATTCTCTCAGTTATACAGCATATGTCAAAGAATGTAATCAATGTGAATAAGTGTGCTGCCAAGCAAAAGGTAAGAATCTTAGGGTGCAGGGGTGTGGGGGGAATATGTGTGATTATGTGTCAATACATGGCACATAGAGGCTGGTTCAGTAGAGTCACTGCAGACAGACTTAAATAAGATCTGCTTGCTTCTGAGCTGAAGATCTTTATCTTGTGTAGGTGGCATGGACCATCCATGAAGAGAGTTTGTGTACGCTTGACCACTGAGAATTAAGTGAGCTGAAACAGTGAACAGGGTAAACATAATCAACGTTATTTCTCTGTAGGCAGTTACAAAGAAATAGGCCACTGATGCCAGAATGATTTTTGCTGTTACACTTCCTTCACATATATTCATAGCTTTGTAGATTATTGTGGTACATAGTTCCCAGCTAGCCCCAATACTTCCCCTCAGCTTTTCCCTACCCTGATAGGCAGAAAGATAAAATAGATTCCAGAGGCTCCAAACCCCAGGGGTTCAAGGCCCCTATCCTATCTTGGTTCTTTCTGGGAGCCAAGATTGAAAGCAGCTCTTTGAGACACATTTTCAAAAGCAAAGTTTAGCTCCTCTCCTTAGATAGCAGGGGGTGGAAGAGGATTCAGAGATGGCTGAACAGGTGGGAATTACTTCATCACTTGTGCATCTAATTGAGAATTCTTGGCAGCTATGTTAATTTGCTGAACTTATATAAAACTGTATTCACCACATATGGGGGGAAGGGCATTTTTCCATATCTTTCCCTGGAGGCCTCCAATAAAGACCAGCTTTTATACTATCTCCCACACTAATATTGGCTCAAAAGTGTGTTGTTTCATTTCTAGGCCTTTAAGATATTACCAGCACTGCCAACACCAAGATAAGCACCATTGAACAGTTGTAGTCCCCCATTATATGGGATCTGGCTAAAAATTTTAAACTTCTATATGAATTTAAGCAGAATGCTGCTCACCGTATATACAAAGTACCTTATTTATATTAAACTTATTAAAGCTGTTATAATTTTTGTTTGGTTGGGTTTTTCCAGTGGGGAGGGCAGCACAGTTACCTTCCTCCTGCAGCTGAGGCATCTCCCTGGAGCCTGTGAGCTGTGCTGAGAGCTTGGCTGAGCTCGGGCCAGCTCAGGTGCCCTGGCTGGCCACACAGCGTGGGGCATGGACAGCAGCACTGCCGTGAGCTCTGCTATTTGGTGGAGGAGTGTCTGCCAGATTAGACTTGGGGGCAGCAGAGAAATCAGCTGTGTGAGGTGGTGATCTGCTCAGCCTGGTGGCAGAGCTCAAAGAGGAAGGAGAAATTGTTGAGGACTCTTGGAGACTGGCTGGGGGAGCCGTAATGTACCCGCCCTTAGACAATTACAGAAGCTGTCCAAGGTAGTCAGACATTGGAACAAGGTGCCCAGAGCTGTACAGAAGTCAGCATCCCTGGGTGTGAAAAATGCATATTTTATGATTGGCTTTTCACAAATATTAAAATGAATATTATATGTGTTGTGTTAGACAGTAATGCTGTATTAATTCTCTTAAGTAGTGTGTTAAATATAGCTTTAGGTTATAAAAATGTTAAAATATAAACTATGCTATGTAGGATACCTTTTTTTAAAAGAAATGACCTGCAGTGAGATAGCAGCCACAGGACACCTAAATCTTTCAGAGAGAACTTATTGCTCTCTTGTCAGAAGAAACAAACTTCTTCTTGCCTTGAAGGCACTATTAGGATTCAGAGGAAGAAGTTGACGATGACCAGACATAATCCTGTGCTTGAATGGAATTTAGGCATCATGTATGAGGTGTATGAATATGCAACAGGCTATTGTTTTTAAGGGTTAATCCTTTGTAGACGTGTGTCGTTTTTCGGGCTTGTGCTGCACTGAAAACGGCACCCCAACGTCCGTAACTCTTTAGCTCTATTGTCTCATATTTCCAATTGTCCTAATTCAAATTGTCTAAATTATTATTACTCTAATTGTATTACTATTTTTATAACCATTTTATTATTATTAAACTTTTAAAATTAAAAAAACACAAGTGATTGGCGTTTTTCGCACTGGCCGTATTCAATAATGTGTGAATATGACACATTTCACATTTCAGGTCATGGGTGTAATGGTAAACAGGATCATCGTGCTGGGTTGACAGCGGCACTTGCTCTTAAAACCAATTAAGTCTTGTTCTATGCAGCAGCTCTCTTCACTTAGTGCTTACTTTTTGCAGTCAATTTTTTACTTCCGTTAGTAGCTTGCACCTATTGCTTCTATCTCCATGTGAGAACTAGGTCAGAGGGAAGAACTATTGCGCTTTACCTAGTGCTCTGACAATGTTATTTTCTTTTTGCGCTTGCACGTACAGGACCAGGCCACTGAGGGCAGCGCCACCCCGCCGCTACTCTACGCAGGCGCGGGGGGCGCGAGGCGGGCGGGCCGTCGGGAGCCGCGCGTTTCGAAAGTTCTGTCATGGCGGCGTCGAGCGGGGAGTGGGACTTGGTCCCGGCCCCGGCTCCGCCTCCGGTTCCGGCTCCGGCTCCGACTCCGGCTCCGGCTCCGACCCGAGAGCTGGAGCTGACTCCGGCCCCGGCGTTTTACCAGGGCAGCGGCGACGGCTCCGGCGACTTGAAGGCCTGCGCTCTGGTCCGGTTAGTGCTGGCGGGACGCGACGGGGAGCAGCCCGGGGGTGGGATGAAGGGATGCGCAGCCTCTGACCGTTGTCGCTTTACTCCCGCCGCAGCATGAGGGACCAAATGAAGGAGAAGCTCATAGAGCAGAACACGGCTATTCTTGCCGGTAAGTATATCCCTCCCCGCAGTGGGATGTTGCACTAACAAAGAACGGGATGTGGCATTTATATTTTAATATATAAATATATATTTACATAGTTTGTTAATCTTTTCTTTAATTATTTATTAAGAGTATTCCTTGCAATAATGATGGGGGTTTTTTTCCTGGCTGTACATTTTAACACATTTTCTATGCAGCTTTTGAGACATATTTGAGTGATTGCAAAGATGCCATATAGCTGCTGCCCGCTGTCCTCTCCTTCCTTTTCTGGGTTTGAACTTTAGGTTCACCTGACATGTACTGACGGTTTTCAGAAATCTGGTCACTGGGGCTGAAGTCTTGCCAAAAGTTTGTCAAACTGTTTGGCAGCAATACTGATTTAAGGTGTTTCCATTACCTGTAGAGTCACGAGATTATTTGGGTTGGAACGGACATTAAACACATCTGGTTCCTAACCTCCCACCATGCACAGCCACTTCCACTAAATCATCCTGCTCAGAGCCCTATTCAACCTGACAACCTGATCTTGAACACTCCCAGGGATGAGGCATCCACAGCTTCTCTGGGCAATCTCCTCTACCAGTGCCTCATCATCCCACAGTATATCTAATTTAAACCTACCATCTTCCAAATACAAACTACATACCTTAGAAAAAAGCTCTTCTCCAGCTCTCTTGTAAGCTCCTTCATTTGCAAGGACTCAGCAAAATCCCCATCCTCCTTCTCCAAGCTGAACAACCACTCTCTCACCCTTTTCCTCATAGGAGAGGTGCTCCAGCCCTCTGATCATTGCCCTCCTCTGCACCTTCTCTAAGAGATCCATGTCCTTCTTATGTTGGGAATCCCAGGCCTGGATGCAGCACACCAGTCTGCCAAGAGCTGTGTAGAGGGGCAGAATCACCTCTCTTGACCAGCTGGACACGTTTCTGATACAGCCCAGGGTGCAGTTGGGTACATGCTCTTCCGTTGAACTATCCAGTGGCATACATAGAGTGATGGCAAGAACCAGCTCTAGCTTATCTAAAAAATGCTAAATTAATTATTTCTCTGATACAGCTGGTTGATAGCGTAGCCTCATTAACAGGAAAAGATAATAAAGCTTTGAGGTAGAAGTAAGAAATAACTTGTTCACACAAAAATGCTAATCGTTTGTGCTCTATAGATTGTATTTAAAAGTCTCTCTTGTGCTTGTTTTAGCAACATTGTCTTTTGCAGGTCAGGAAAATTTCCCTGATCATGAAATGGAAGAACACTTTATCCAGAGGTATGTCACTGGATAGCTTCAAAATTCTCTTCTAGTTATTCCTTCCTAGTGAATTGCTGGATTTACAATCAGTACTTCAGAAAAGATTGGTGAAAATAATGGAAACTAAGAAAAATTGTGGGGAAGAAATGCTGTATTCATCCTCCCAATGTACTTCTGTATCTGATGTGGGTTTTAAATTTGCAGTCCTTTACATGATGGCTAGAATTCGCTAATATAGTTTCACATGCTAAATTACTCCTGGCCCTAATGATTTGTGGCTCACATGAAAAATTCTAAAATTAGATATGTAGAAAGCAAGTTGAAATGTGACACTGCTTTTAAACTCTGTTATCTTCACACTCAGTTTGTCTCTCTAATTGCTTTTTGTCTTTCAGTGCCACAGAAGATTTGGAAAGAGATCTAGAAGATGCAGCAGTCTCTTTGCACAACAGGACGTTGGCCTTGCAAAGGTAGAATTTTCTTCACCCTTTATTTGGAGCTTTTCTCTGTGTGTGTGCATACATAGATGCATATATACATAGGTACAGGATTTTAAAGTGATATGGGAGACTGGGGAGATTTTCAGTACCATTGAACAATAGGAATGCTGTAGAAAACAAAGCAAAAAAAAGCCCACCAAAACAAAAAAACTTACAGGTTGAAATGTGTACACCCAAAAGCTCCTTTACAGTTGGGAAAGAGTGACTGTACAGATCAGTAAGCATATTTCTTGGCAGTATTTTCCAAATGCCTATGAGAAGATGGAATTTAATAATGTTAGGCATGTGTTTCATGGCTGTTTATTTGAATTTACACTTTTGCCCAGCTTCCTTTCTGCAGACTCTGGGATTAATGGTGTCCAAATATGTTGGTCAAGAGAAAAAGGAGTTGTCATTCTCACAAATAATCATTGATGTATCTTTCCTGTCCTGAGAGTTAAGCCCCATTATTTAAGGAGTGTGGTATTTAAAAGGTACTGAGTATTTTGTTTATATAATTCCAATGTGAAAGTGGACGAAAGT
This sequence comes from Zonotrichia albicollis, assembly GCF_047830755.1. NCBI lineage: Eukaryota > Metazoa > Chordata > Aves > Passeriformes > Passerellidae > Zonotrichia > Zonotrichia albicollis. Next base: position 38,559,249 of record NC_133860.1, read on the forward strand.
GGAATCTTGGAAATTATGTTCTTATATTACTTATTTAAATCTGCTTCTCTCTGTTTCCTGCTTTTCTCAGTTTCCTATGAGTTCTCATCAGTCATATGCTATTTCTTGCAATATGCAGGGCCCAAATTGTGGATGCCCTCAGAAACAAATTGGATCAAGATGATGAGGACTCACGGTAAGGTGTTCTTGGGAGTCAGACAGCTAGAAAGCAATGAACTTTGCACAGTTTATTGTGACACATTTCTAGATTATTTCATTTTACCTCTTGTGAAAGCAAGCTTCCTTTTTCTAGATTTGACAGAATGATATAGTGTCTACCTTCTGGCTAGAATCAGCATGATCAGACTTCATACACCCATGGTAGATTTGCAGTTGGGCTCTGAATTTACCCACCTTTGATTACAGAGATCATAACTCTTGATTCACTAGTGAGAACTGCTTGTAGCCAAGAGAGCTTTTTGTCTTTAGTTCCTAAATTACCTGCATTTATGATAGCCGAACACATTACAGGCTTGTAACAGGGCCTTGCCTCTGCTTTGCTGCCTTTATTAATTAACTATGTAGGAGCAAAATGTCTTTGAAATAGAACTGAAAGCTTAAACATTTTTAAAAGTAGCTTTTTGTTGCCTGCCCATTATTAACAGGTGGATGCATATGAAGTGTAATATGAGAAATTTAATTTCTGTCAGAAATACAGGTAAGGGATTGCATCTCCTTGATTTAGGAGCTTTAATTCATAGCCATTTCCAGATGGCTAGGCTTTCTTGATGCCATCCAAACTCTGTGATGTAAAATGTTGGACAGACTTAAATGAAATCTTAGAGGAATTGAAAGGGAACTAACAGAACTCTTTGGCTTCTACAGTGACACTGAGTATATTAACTGTAAAAAGAAGGGATGTTGTAAGTGTAAGTGCAAAAAGAAGTGACACATATTACTAATTTGCTATTAGGAGAAATCAGAAATTCTTTATTTAAACTAAATAAAGTTGATTTAAACATTTATGATATTGACTTATATTAGTGGTCTTAAGGTATGTAACTGTTTCTTTCCTTAGTCTGATCCTGAAAACAGTGGAAGACATAAACCTGCTCAGCTGGATGATAATTGACTATCAGCAGGTGAGTGGCAGTTGAAGCTTCTGTTACTGTAGTGCAAGTAAATCAACCTCAGCGTGGGAAGGAGTGCACTTGGAAAGTAGCATGACTGCACAAGTCATTCAAAGCTAAATATGTGGTAACATGTGCAGTTCCTACTGCTGTCAAAATTAAGGATTACTCCAAGTGATCATGTAAGTAAATCTGGCTTAGAGTTATTCTTAGCTGTTTTGGGGGATTGAATTAGCATCTTTCAGTATTTTTGAAGACAAGAGTCTGGAAAATACTTTTTGTTTTCTTTCAGCAAGTACATCAAAAGGAAAAGCAGCTGACTGACATTAAAATGGAAAGACTCTGTAAGTGTGTTACCTGTATTGACTTTGGTTTGTATTTTAATGTAGAGTTCATATAGTTCATATTTTAAAGTTACTCTTGTAGTAATATTAATTTACATGGGAAGCAGCAAAACTCAACACAGTTATAAAACTTGTTAAAAGAGTAGAATGAGATGAGCTGTTGTGTTCCCTACTTGTGAGACTGACACATTAGAATGAGAGATGCAAGACAATACTCAAAAACAACCTGGCAGCATTTTATTATTTCAGGTAAGCTCCTCAGAAAGTTACACATTGTTTAGTCATTTAAATCAGCCTTACAGCACCTAAAAGATATTTTTTTGTTCTATGGCACATTTATGAGGTATTTGCAGAATAGAGAGGGAATTTGCTTAGAAAGAAGTATACATATATTGGTTTTCAGTAGTCTTGTTAGAGTGGGTCAAATTTAGACGTGACATCAATATTCAGAGCTTCATATGGTAAATGTGTTCTTTGAATGTTCTTTCTTTCGTGACCGGGTTTGCCACAATTCTAACAGCTATTGTTTGATTCACGTGCAGGGAGTTGTCTATATGTAGACAGTAATGAACAAACACAGTGAAATAACTGTTCACATGGGAAAAATGAACATACTGATATCTCTGCAGATAAAGGAAGGAATGCTCTGCCCGCATTCTTTCAACACATGAATTGCCCCTAAACACTTTTAATCAGTCTAGTTTTTAACCTGGTTTCCTATATAAATAGTAATATTCGCTGGTCATGTTCATATTCTCCTTGTATGACTTTGGAATTTGGTTTCAGTGAAATCTGAAAAAGGAGTAAGGGTCTTTAAAAGGTATAAAAAGGACCTATAAAAGTTGTGGCACTCAAACAAAAACAGGGTATAGGAAAGAGATGCAAATTACTCCCTGTGTGAGGGAAATGCAGGCAGCATACAATGTAGGTTCTGTTTTACAGTTGGCCAGGGAACTGACTGATATAGTTTGATAACCAAGTAGCCACAGCGTGTGTTGCTTCTTTCATAAAAGAAATATATTGAGGAATATATGAGGGAAGGAGTGGAGTGTGAAATAAGGATTATGCACTGGAAGTGCTCTAGGTGTCTGTGAGGAAAAGAGTATCTTCAGTTCTACTGTACACATAACTATTTAATGCTTAATTTTCCTAATAATGTAACAGTACAGAAAAAATATGGAGGAGACAAACTACAGCAAAATCATACCATGGAGAAAAGGCAAAAGGAGAAACAAGCATATGTGAATGTATGTGAAGCAGACAAGATGCTTCATAAAATAGAACGAGGAAGAAGGATTACTACAATAATTCAACATGTGTTCCAGGTAATGCTGTGTGGCTTTTAGAACCAAGTTTACAATTTTTGATTACATTCAAGATATTATACTGTATGGCAAATATAACTTAGAAAACAATTTTGTGTTGTTAAAACCTTGAAGTTTAACAATGGAAGACCTGTGTATAGAAGAAAAACTTCTGCTTTAAAGGCTAAGAGAATGAAATGATCATAAGCATCTTTGCATTATTTTTTGCAGAGTTTAGAGACAGTCTTACATCTCAAATTCAGAACGAGAAATTTAACATTGTACTGGCATTTAGATAAGAGTCTAAAACTATCTCTTGGCTTTGTATTCCTGAAATTTTCTCAGCCCTAAGTAGAGCAAATTCTCTTTGGTTAAATTTTAATTCCCCTTTTCAATCCAGAATGGCAGGGTGAGAATGTTAACTGTTATTTTTGTTGAGGCAAACTTTACTTCATATTGTTAAAAACGTTCTCTAGGTTTCTGTATTTAACATAGAGATAGTATGCAAGGCCCTCTAGAAAATAAAAAAGCATGGATTTGGGTTTTTTTTGCCTATGTATCAACAATAGGATCTAAAGCAATACTTCCCTTTCTCCTTTTTCCCTCCATCCTGCCTACTTCAAACACTTGTGAATTTCAAGGGCTTTCAAATTAAGATTATAAAGCAGACTTTCTTTAAGATATTTTACTAGGAATTGTCCTTTACAAGGGCTTGTTTTAACCTGTAAATCTTTCTCATTTATAGAACATCATCATTGCAAGCAGAATTAACTGGGCAGAAGATGAATATTTAAAGGCAATTGTTCTACATCTTGAAAAAAATGTAGTGAGTCAGTGAGTCAGGAGATGTGGTGTTTATTTTATACATTGTGTGCATTTTAACTAAACTTGATAAATTTTATGTATCTTAAATTTTAAAATGTGACCTTTTTGGTCAAATGTTCTCTCCAGAGAAATAGACTGTGTCAAAGGGGCTGGTAGAGCTGATGAAATGAAACTACCTGAAGATTCGTTTCTCAAGCTGTCCTGTCTCAAGCACTTCTTTTCCTCTGAGAGGCAGAAAGAACACAAGAAAAGTTTCAAGGTTTCAAGAAATGGACTTAAACTGAGGATTTGCTGTACCCCTTCCCTGGGGACCAGCAGCCATAGAGCTCAAGCAGGGTGCACAACCCTGCTGAGTCCCAGTCAAATGCTCAGTCAGGAAAATTTATGAGCAAGTCTGGAGTTGGGACTATTTTTGGTTTTGAGGCATTATGTATAATTTTAAATACCAAAAATTTTTGCTCCTGTTAGCACTGACTCTTCTCTGCAGAGGTGACTTCATACAGTCGACTGTGCAGCTAAGCAATGTCTTAATTGCATGTCTTCACTAGAATTTGTGCTTTTTTAACTTGGTGTTCTTTGTTTGATGTTTGAAGGAAATTGACTCTTGGGGCATAGCACAGTTTAGGAACGTGTAGTGTCCTTTATTATCTTGCTGTGTAGCTTCACTTTTAACTTGGTGATTGATCGCCAGCTATTTTTTGTAGGTGGATGCCTTGATCTAATAATAAAGTGCTGATTTTGCCGAAAATGTTTTGCTTGGTTTGCATTTTTTTTTAACTCACGGTAAAGCGGCTGGTTTGGCAGGCCAGGCCTCCGCTGCGGCCCCGCCCCTAGACAGGCCCCGCCCCTAGACAGGCCCCGCCCCTAGACAGGCGTTCGTGGCTGTGGGCGGGGCCCCGAGCTGCCCCTCAGGCTCCTCACCATGGGCAGCAAGATGGCGGCCGCTACAAGGGCGGTGCAGGTAAGGGCGGCCCCGGGACGGCGTGTCTGAGACAGCCGGAGCCCTGGCTCGGGCGGCGGAGCTCGCTTCTGCTGCCGCCGCCGAGCAGCAGGTGGAGACGGCCGCAGGATAAGGAGACGCCGCCGGGGCGGCCGGTGTCCTTGGGGAGAGCTGTGCAGCCGCGTGCACACGGTGTCGCAGGTGCCAGACGCTGTTATAGCAGCGGGTGCGGAGCTGACTGGCAGCTCCTTCCTAAGATGGGCCTATGTAAGGTGAAAGTGCTTTGTACAGGCAGAGCACAGCTCGCGATTCCGTTGCTAAAGCACTGTGGAACCACGGCATAGTTTGGATCGGAAGGGACCTTAAAGGTCACCTAGTTGCAGCACCCTCCTGCCGTGGGCAGGGGCACCTTTATTAGACCAGGTTGCTCAAAGCTCCATCCAACCTGGTCTTAGGCACTTCCATGGTTGGGACAGCCACAGATGCTGTGGGCATCTTCTGCCAGTGCTGCAGCACCCTCAAAATAAAGAATTTCTTCCTAATCTTCCTAATGTTTTTAATCCAAACCTGCCCTTTGGGTTGTAAGGTCTCCCCAGTGCATTCTTCAGGCTGAACAACCCCAGCACTCAGCCTGTCTCACAGGAGAGGTGAGGACAACGATCTTAACGGCCCTGCTTTGGACTCACTCCAGTCCATGTTTTTTTTCCTTTGGGGACCCCAGAGCTGGACACAGCACTCTGGATGGGTTCTAACCAGAGCACATTGCATTGTGATTGCATTTATGCAATAGCAGTGGCTGTTTCTGCATACACCCAGACTGATGGGAAAAGGAAGACAAAGCCTGTACCTGCTCTGGACCTCAGGATGCAGGACTACTTTTTAAAGTAGACTTCTTCCTGAGGTAAACTTAGGACTTCAAGAAGCAGTAAGTGTATCAGAGTAGTGGAGCAGAGAGCCGCTGTTTAGAGTGGTTGGTTGATACATTTTATTATTCACGGTAACCTGTGTCTGTTTCTCCCACTGCCTGGTCTCCTTCTAGGTAGTCAAGCCACATACTCCATCAATAAAGTTCCCAGACAGAAAAAGTGGTCCCAGACCTAAAAGTAAGTATTTTTGATATGGATACAGCTTGCGCCACATTTCTTTACATGGACTGTTTTATTTAAAAACCGGGACCAAATTTCTCTCTTTCAGCTATACAGCTGAACTGAGTTGGAGTGAGGTTTTTGAAACGTGCTTGGTTTAGTTTGAAGGCAACTCTTGAACTTTCTCCACAACTTCCTTTCTGTGCAGCTGTGTGTAGACACATAGTGCATGCAGATCTATATTTTTTTTGTCAAGAAAGATTCACAAGGATTTCCAGTGTTTGTGTTCTACTTTATATAAAGTCACATTTTCCCAAATATTAATATTTACTGAAGTTACTGTGCCCAAGTCAGTTTGAAGCAGCTTTAGTTATTCAGTGATATTTGCAAAAATGATGTTGCATTTTCCTAATTTTTTCTTAGTTGAAGTGTGTGATGTATTTTCTGCTGTTTTTTCAAAACATAATTATAGCTGGGAGATCCAACCCTCTGTACATTTTAAGAAGTATTTTCTTGTGTTACTAACCAATGTTAAGGGAAAAAAAATTCATTGCAATCTTTTGTCATTAACTTTTATACCTGTGTTGATATTTATGGTATTTCCAATACTATTATATTTAAACAATAAACTTATATTAGCAATATGTTGATTTAGAAGTCCTTTTGGGTCAAAAAGCATCTGAAAGAAAAGTAGAAGTTGTCTTTAAAAGCTCTGTTACATTATTCTCACTTCTTTTGATATTATACTATGCCTAGTTATTTGTCAGGATTACCAAGCCCACAGTTTAGCCTGAAGTTTAGTTTAACATTTGAAAGCCTCCACAGTGCATAAAAATGCCTCTTCTGACTTGCCTGTGAACTCTTCAGGAACTATTTTCTGCAATAACTTTCTGTTAAACTTCTGCACATTTTGCACAGTTTAGCCAAATGCACCACCTCTTATGCCAGTGAACTACTTTCTCAAAAGCTTGAAAATGTGTTTCTGACCTCTTGTTTATCTCTGTGTCAGAAGACTCTTGTGACTGTATCTTTTAAGTATGTTAGACTTTTCAACCTTCATCAGGATCTGTTATCTTGTTAGTAAACTGTAACCCACTTTGTTTTGCTTGAATGCTGTAGCAAAATCTGCATTTAATTGTACCAGATTGTTGCTTCTACATCACTAAATGGCTCCTCAGAGCAACTAGGGATATGAAAGGCCAGCCAAATTCCAGTGGGCCTATTAATGCTGCAACATTATGGTCTCAAACAGGGAAGGGAGAGATGTAGTAGAGACTGTAATAGAACTAAAGCAGCAACAGTAAAATTTCTGATTACTGCAGTTCTCATGCTTTTAATTCACTAATGAGTCTATTCCAGCTACACTTCAGACTGAAACATACAGTAGAGGAAAATCCTTGACAAATCTCTAGACTTTTGTGGTCAGTGAAACAAACTTGGAGAAACTGCTTTTTTTTTTTTTTTCCTTTTTTTCTTGCCTTTCCCCCCCCTTTTCTTTCTTTTTTTTTTTTTTTTTTTTTTTTTTTGTATGTAAGGTGTATTATTTCTTGAAACAAAAATACTTTGTCCCCCGTTCACAATAAATATGCTACTCTTGATGGGCTCACTTCTGCCTTGCTCTGTTTGGGATCTTCCATTATTACTGAATGACCTTGGGACTTTCAGACCCAGTCTTATGACTGACAGCTTCTTAATATGCCTCTCAATGGTAGTTTCATCACAGTGCTGCAAGTGTTTGATTGTTTGTCCCAATCCTGCAACTGCATCAGATTAATTAAGGCTAAAACTTCATTAAGGCTCCCTCTCCTTTGTGGTCATTGGTCTTGCTGGAGCCAGGAAGGGCAAAGGCAGGCAAAACTGTGCTGTTGTAGCTGCTCACATGCTTTTGCACGTGCTGTTTTCATGCTGCTTATTTTATAGTTATATAGAGCTTCTGTCTAGCTGTTAGATGTTGCACTTGTCTTGCTCAATTTTCTGGAGTATTGGGAAGGACTGCTGTGGAAGCATTCAGCTTTGTCAGGTGTTATACCCTTACATATCACAGGGTGACTAGCAGGTTGGAAGAGAACTTCAAGATCATTGAGTCCAACCCATGCCCTGATACCTCAACTAAACCATGGCACCGAGTGCCACATGCAGTCTTTTCTTAAATACATCCAGAGATGCTGACTGCACCACCTCCCCAGGCAGACCACCTCAGTACTTTATTACTTGTTAGTTAAACAACTTTTTCCTGATATCCAACCTGTACTTCCCTTGGTGCAGCTTAAGACTGTGTCCTCTGATTCTGTCAGATTTTGCCTGGACAAAGAGACCAACCTGCACCTGACTACAACCACCTCTCAGGGAGTTTTAGAGAGTGTTAAGGTGCCCCCTGAGTCTCCTTTTCTCCAGGCTAAACACCCCCAGCTCCCTCAGTTGTTCCTCACAGGTTCTGTGTTCCCAGCCCCTCACCAGCCTCGTTGCCCCCTCTGGACCTGCTCGGGTGTCTCAAGGTCCTTCCCAAACTGAGGGCCCAGAGCTGGACACAGCACTCCAGGTGCTGCCTCACCAGTGCCGAGTACAGGGAAGGGTGACCTCCCTGCTCCTGCTGGCCACACTGTTCCTGACACAGGCCAGGATGCCACTGGCCTGTAAGGCCACCAGGGCACACTGCTGGCTCGTGTTCAGCCGCTGTCACCAGCACCCCCAGGTCCCTTTCTGCCTGGGCACTGTCCAGCCACACCATCCCCAGCCCCTAACATTACTGGGGGTTACTGTGGCCAAAATGCAGGACTTGACAACTGGACTTGTTAAACTTCATCCTGTTGGACTGTGCCCATCCATTCAGTCATTCCAGGTCTCTCTGCAGAGCCCTCCCACCTTCCAACAGATTGACACATGTTCCCAGCTCAGTGTCATCTGTAAATTCACTACTGAAAGCCTCAATCCCGTCATCCATGTCATCAAGGAAGATATTAAACAGGACTGGCCCCAGCACAGACCCCTGAGGGACACCCCTGGTGAGCAGCCACCAGCTGGTGCAGCACCATTCACCAGCACCCTCTGGGCCCGGCCATCCAGCCCGTTCCCAGCCCAGCACAGAGTGCTCCTGTCCAAGCCGTGGGCTGCCAGCTTTTCCAGGAGTGTGCTGTGGGAGACAGTGCCAAGGCCTTGCTGAAGTCCAGGTACACAACAGCCACAGCCTTTCCCACATCCACCAGGCAGGTCACTTGGTCATAAAAGGAGTTCAGGTTGGTGAAACACAACCTGTCCCCCTAAACCTGTGCTGGCTGGGTCTGACACCCTGGCCATCCTGTGAGTGCTGTGTGCTGGCACTCAGTATAAACTGCTCCGTAACCTTACCTGGTACTGAGGTCAGGCTAGCTGGCCTATAATTGCCAGGATCCTCCTTCCCACCCTTTTTATGAATGGCAGTCACACTGGCCAGCTTCCAGTCCTCTGGAACCTCACCAGTGAGCCAGGACTGCTGGTAAATGATGGAGAGCAGCTTTGCAAGCTCATCTGCCAGCCCCCTCATCACCTGGGATGGATCCTATCCCATATATAGGACTGAGTCCTGAAATGAACATATTGCTATGATCTCTGTCCTGCCTAGTGGGGTAATTGCATATTTCCATTGTAAAATCAGCTATGGTGGGACAGACTTAAGGTTTGGAACACTGACTGTGACATTGCCTTTTTGTCATCTCTTCTATCTGCACAATCAAGGCAACTTTTCTGATGTGAATTCCTGAAGCTTAGCTCCTGATCCTCACCTGTGAAGAACTTCATGCACTCCTTGGTCTTTACATTTCATTAACATTGACTGCTGATGCCTGATACTTGGTGGTCATTCTGCATATCATTAACAAAATGTGATAGGATGCCATTTTGTAATATTTAAAATGGGCGCAGCCCTGCATTGCATGTTGCGGCCTGTTCTGGCTGCCAGCTTTATCTTTCTGTAAGCCTCTAGATCTTTTTCACTTGTCTGTCTTTTCAGTTGTAGTAAACTAAAAGCATCATCTCAGTTATCTTCTACATAATTGCCCACACACAAACATTTACATAACTTTATGCTTTTTCTCCGAGTACAGCTTCTCAGTGAAAAAGCCATTGTTAGGGTGTATGTTGATCTTTCGTCTCCACATCAGCGTTTCTGCCTTTCATACTACTGTCAGCATTTTTAGAGTCTGCACTTGATACATTTAACAACAATAAAAACAGGTTGTGAGAAGTAGAGTGATTTAATTCTTTTAGGTGTTTGTTGTAGTGAATAAGATTTTCAGGCAATAGTAGATTTTATTGGCTGCTTATTAATTTTACAGTCTAGTAATATTTCTGTAAATGGTTTTAAAATCTGGGTTTCAGTACAGGAATCTCTACAAGCAAGTATGCCATCTCTCCTTGCTTCAAAAGCACAGGAATCTGTAGGAGGCACATCACCAGCCTTTCAAAATATTTCACGTGTTAGTACAGTACAAGGCACACCAGACACTTCTGAAATAGCAAGAAGTTTACCTCAGAAATACAGAAGGAGACAAATGTCAGATGAAGAGATTGAGTATATTCAAGTAAGTTTTCTTCTTTAATTTCTACTTCTTCTGGTATGGTATTACATAATAATTCTTTATAAGAGTGTGCCCTGGGCTTTCATGGTTTTCATATGCAGTACCCAATGTACCAATTCTTAACACAGAAGGTGCCAAATCTCACTGCATAGTAGCATGGTACCACTGAGTAGAGAGATTTGGACTTAGAACAGATGTGCAGGTAAGCTGGTGATAGTCATAGCCTGCATTAATTGCCACCACTACCTGTTTTATAACAGCTGCTTAAAGTGTAAGTTGACTTTGCTGAGCAGGATCACAGAAGTTCTTAGACCAGAAAAGGCTATTACCTGGTGATCAAAGTACAAAATATTTCTCAAATTAGTTTTATAGGTTATTTATTAGTAAATTAACTCTTGTCTTTCTAGTAGTGGAAACATTTTATTAAACTTGATATAAGTATTTTCTGCAATACTTGTAAATATGACATTTTACATGAAAGGCAAGAAAAACCTGCTTCTATTCTGCAACAATTCTCAGTTGTAAAAACTGATGGTTGAAAAGGGACAATGCACAAAATTTGAGGAATTTGTGAGGTGATGGTGAGTTTGAAATTAAAAGATGCTTGCAAAGTTTTGTTAAATGGTAAGGGCATAATTAGCATAACCGTGTTAGTAGAGGAAATCTAGAAATCTTGTGTGCAAGTAGGCTGCATCTATATAGTAGAAGTAAAATCAGTTATTTCCCACAGTAATACACTTTTTGACTTTTTGCATGTTTGGTTAACAGTGAGGTAAATTGTAAAATAATTTTGTTGGAAAAATAATGAACTGAATGCCTTTCTGATTTCTCATTAAGATTGTAATGACTCTGTTTGGCTTTGTTTTTACTTTGCAGTTTGGAATGTAGGCAGTGAAAGTTATTTTAAAACTTGTGTCTGTTAGCATTGTGTTTGTCAGACCTTTTGAAGGATAAGAGTCAGGTTTCTTCAGAGAAAGAGACATGGAAGCAGCTGTAACTGTAGGTGGCATGTGTTGTCTTGCTCAATTTTTTGTACTTTCCCTTGAAAAAAATGTAGCCATGACTGGTGGATGCTGATATCCACGCTATCTGTTCTTATATAGGTCAATATTTAAATCAGAAATTAAAACTAGAACTGTGTCTCTTAGTCTATAACAGTGTAAAAGAGAATTTTATCTCAGTTTTAAGTTCTATTAGTGGAATATATTTAACTGTATGATTTTCTTTTACAGCGTGGAGGTCCAGAATAAATGTAGAAGATAGTTTCTTGGCCACTGTTGAAGAATGAGGTATTATATTCACAATAAAGGCGTTAAATTAAAATGCCTTAATAATGAAAATTATTGTATACTAATAGCTTTAATACAATCCCATATGATGGGTGAGAAGATTGACACAACACACAAGATACTGATTTGTTTGTGACTGAGAAGGATTTTATGTTGATGGCTAATAGCAATTGAATATATATGATGTCTGCACCATTAAAATATTTTTCTAATTAGCCATTTGAAAAGTCAACAATCTAACAGAGTCATTTTATTTTTCCACTGGTTGAGATCACAAAGTCACAGAATGGATCAGGTTGGAAGGAACCACAATGGGTCATTTTTATTGACCTTCCTGCTCAAGCAGGGTCATCCCAGAACATATGGCACAGGATTGTGTCCAGATGGTGCTTGAGTATTTCCAGTGAGGGAGACTCCACACCCTCTCTGAGCAATCTGTTCCAGTGCATGGTCATCTGCACTGTAAAGAAGTTCTTCCTCATGTCCAGGCGGAACTTCCTGGGCACCAGTTTCTGCCCACTGCCTCTTGTTCTACTGCTTGGCACCACTAGGAAGAGCCTGGTCCATCTTGGCAATTTCCCTTCAAGTACTGATAAACACCGATGAGGTCTCCTCTCAGTTCTATTTCCTCGAGGCTGAAAAGCCCCAGCTCTCCCTGTCTTTCCTCACAAGAGAGATGCTTCAGAGCCCCAGTAAAATTTTTTGCCCTTTGCTGGACCCACTCCAGGAGCTCCATGTCTCTGCTGTCCTGAGGAGCCCAGAACTGGACACAGCACTCCAGGTGAGGCCTCAGCAGGGCTGAGTAGAGGGGCAGGATCACCTCCCTCCACCTGCTGGCAATGCTCTTCCCAATGCCCCCAGGATACCATTGGCCTTCTTGGCCACCAGGACACACTGCTGGCTCATGGAGAGCTTCTTGCCCACCAGGACCCCCAGGTCCTTCTCCACAGAGCTGCTCCCCAGCAGGGCAGCCCCAGCCTGTGCTGGTGCCTGGGGTTGTTGCTCCCCAGGTGCAGGGCCCTCCACTTGCCCTTGCTGAATTTCAGATGGTTCTTTGTCCATTTCTCCAACCTGCTGAGGTCCTTCTGAAGGGCTGCACAGCACAACACATGGAGTGTTGGCCATTCCTCCCAGCCCTGTGTTCTCAATGAATTTGCTGAGGAGGCATCTGCTCCTTCATCCAAGTCATGGATGAATAAGTTAAACAGTACAGCATTGAACACCACTAGGGGTGACACTAGAGGGACACCACTAGGGACAGGCCTCCAACTAGACCCTGTGACACTGATTGTAACCCTCTGGGATCTGTTGTTCAGCCAGTCCTCGATCCACCTCACTGTCCACTCATCCAGCCTCCATTCCTGAGTTTGTCTATGAGGATGTTAACAGACAGCATTGAAATCCCTACTGATATAAGGTAGACAATAGCCACTGCCCTCCCCTTACCCATCCAGGTAGTTATTTCCTTGTAGAAGGCAATCAGGTTGGTCAATATTTGCTTCTAGTGAAGCCCTGTTAATATTCCTGATCATCTTCTTGTCATCCCCATAGGGAGAGATGGCCTCCAGTATGAGGCACACCACCACTTTTCCAGGGATTGAGGCTAGGACTTACTCACCTGGATGTGTCACCGAGAATGATTTTACAGGCAGAAAGATGCTAAAGTGCTCTCAGAGATGTTGGCTATTCTTCATAGTTGCACAACTTTGTTGGTCTTACAGACTAATTAGTAAATAATAGCAAAGCTTGGACATGTAGGGAAATTAATTTTCAAGTGAGAATTTCTCCTGTATGAGAAATACTGTACTACTCTTACAGCAGTAGTATTGATGGTATTGACGGTAGTTTTAAGTACTATATTGTAGGTAATTATTCATAATGAAGAAACTATAGAAGTACAATTAAGAATTTCCACTAGAACCTAACAAAGTGCGTGAGAGCAGCCTTTCTATAGAATAATAATTTTTAAATTAAAAAACTACTCCTCTAAGCACAGAAATTACAGAAATGTTCCTGAATGTCAGACGTTGAGATCAGGTGAAAACAGAAGCAGCTTCGGGGAGAAGCTACTGCCCGTTGCAGCAGAGCGCCGCAGAGCGAACCGCGCCGCGCACCCGAGCCGGGGCCGATCCGTCAGGGAACGGCGCCTGCGCCTCGCCGGGGGCCGCTGCGCGCGCAGGGGCCGGGCCGGGCCGGGGCCGGAAGCGGCGGGGCCGGGGGGTTAAAGCGCGGAGCAGTGCCGCGCAGTGCTGCCGCCTTCCCGGGCATCCCCTCCGCCGCTCTCGCCGCACAACGCGCCGGTCATGGATGCGCGGGCCCGCGCCAAGCGCTACGAGAAGCTCGACTTCCTTGGGGAGGGGCAGGTGAGCGACCGCGGCGGGGGTCGCCCGCGGCCCTGGGGCTGCGGCAGCCCAGCTGGGCCCGGCCCGTGTCGCCGCCCGCCCGCGGCGGGAGGGAGACGCGGAGAGCGCGGGGCGGTGCCCACCCCGGGCCCGAGGAGGACTCGGGGCCTCCCCCTCGCCCAGTCTGTCAGGCCCTGCTCACGGCAGCATCTCTCTCTGTCCCCAGTTCGCCACTGTTTTTAAAGCCAAGGACAAGACGAACGACCGAATCGTTGCTATTAAGAAGGTATGTGTCAGAATGTCTTCTCAGCGTGTCACAAAGTGTCTGGTTACTCTTGACCTACCTAACGTGTTTTTTTTTTTAACCAACTTGATGGGAAATGGCATGATATGCATTTTTATCTCTCTAAGCACAGAAGTTTGTTTAAATGATCTGGTTAACCTGTTTGTAATGCCCACCCACCCCAGAAGAGGGAGTGGCTTTGCTGTGTTTCTGAAGGGTTGCATGGTTTGTGACTTGAATTTCTAGTTATTTGTTAGGTTTATTCAACAAACAAACCAACATGCACATGTTACTGAACTGCAGACTTTACTGTGCCTTGACAGTTGTGGGTTTTTTTTTGTTTTATTTTAAATCGTTCCTGTGGCAGTGTCCAATTTCCTTCATTCCAGAATGTTATACTTTATAAAATTCCTTAAAATTTATAGAAACACAGAATATGCTGAGCTGGAAGGGACCCATCAACATCATCAAATCCAGCTGTCATCACTGTGCCAGACAATGCAAGAATCATACTATGTGCCTGAGGCAGTTGTCCAAACACCACTTGGTGCCATGGCTGCTTCCTTTGGATGAGGAATCTTATCCTAATATCCAACTTAAACTCCCCTGAATCAGCTTTGTGCTGTTACCTCAAGTCTTGTCATTTTTAGACAAATGTTTTCTGAATAATTGAATTAGCAGAGCCTTGTTTCTTGCAGCTTTGTCCATTGAGGTTGGCCACCATCTCAATAAAATCTCATATTGATTCCATTTCCAATAAGTGTGAAGCAGCCTCTCTGTATTCTTTCCATGTCACCTGACCTGCTTCCATTGAGCGTATGCCTTCCTTCTTTACCTTATATTCAAGAGGACATCCCTGTTCAGCCAAGTTGTCCTTCTTCCTCATCTGCTTGACTCATGACATTTGGGAATTACCTGTTCCAGGGCCCTAGGAGGTGATGCTTAAAAAGTAGCCAGCACTGATGGGCCCAGCGCCTGCAAAAATGTTTTTCCAGGGGACTTTACTTACCAATTCCCTGAGTAGCCTGAAGTCTGCTCTCCTCATGTCCAGGGTTGAAGTTTTGCTGGCACTTTCCTACTGTTAACAGAGATTTTAAACTCAATGGCTTCGTGATTGCTGTGGCCAAGATAGCCTCAGTTTCCACTTTGCTCATGAGATTCTCTCTGTTGACAAGCAGCAGATCTAAGAAGGTCCTTTTGAGTCAGCTCCCGTGGGACCTTTTCCACAAAGTTGTCCAGATTTTCAGGAATCTTCTGTCCCAGGCTGTACCTGTTGTGTGATGCTTCCAGTTGCTTTCTGACAAGTTGAAGTCCCCCATAAGAACAAGGGCAGTTGATTTGGAAGCATCCCTTAGTTCCTCAAAGAAGAATTAATTGGCATCATTGTCCTGAGTGGAAGAGATCTGTAGCAGATTTCCACAATGACATCCACATTATTTGTCCCTTCTTTCCTACCCAGAGGCTCTCAACTGCACCATTTCCAGCTGTAAGCTTGGTACATTCCAGCCCTTCCATTACATATGATGCCACCCCCCTGCCTCTTTTGTCCTGTGTGCATCTCCTGAAGAGCCTGCAGCTGCCCAGCAGGGCACTCCAGTCTCAGGACTGATCCCACCAGGTTTCACTTAAGTCAGTGAAATCTGTGGGACTGAATTGAAGCTTTGAGCTCCTCTTGTTTGCTCCTCATGTATTGATAGAGAAACATTTCAGGTGCTGTAATTTGTAGCCAGCCCCTCATGAAGCAGATGGAGGTGGCCCATTAGTGTTCATTTCCTCAAGTTTTGACACACTGTCCCACTGATTATCACTGGTGAGCTGGGTATTTTCCTTTTCTCGCTTCCAAGCCAGTTTAAAGCTCTGCCAATGAGCCCTGCTGGCTCCTCTGCCAGAGCTCTTTTTCCACTCTGAGAAAGGTGCAACCCATCAGGTGTCAGTAGAACAGGTGTTCAAACGTTCAAATGTCAAAGAACCCAAAGTTCTTCTTGTGACACCAACCTCAGAGCCACATGGCAACCTGATGGATCTGCCTGTTCCTATCAGTATTGTTTCTTGATACCAGAAGGATCACTGTCTGTGCTCCAAATTCTTTTATTAATTGTCCTGGGGCCCTCAAGTCTCTTTTGAGTACCCTCAGTCCTTTATTTGTTACTGTGTTGCTGCCAGCTTGAACAAACAATAATGAATAGTAGTCAGAGGCCCTTACTAGACTTCAGAGTTTTCCAGTAATGTCCCTTATCCAGTATGATTGTTTTTTGATAAAATATGACAAAAGTGATCTTGGATATCTAGCACACTGGTTTGCATACAAATGATGAAAATGCTTACATTGTCATGAAGTGCTTCAGTTGTTACTATCTGAAGGAATTGCAGGAAGTTTTTATATTAAAAATGGGTCTTCAGCTGTTCTTTGTAAGGGATGAAAAATGCATGTTACAATGGTTTCTCTATTTGAAGACTCAACAGGTTGAATTGTGTTAATAGTAAGCAATCTTGTTTAATGCACTAATTCCTTTAGCATTGCAATATTTTTTTTGTATGGTTGCTGCTGGTAGAGGCTATGGTGGAGAGCATTCTTTGTTTTATCAAAATATTTTCTTAACTTTTATCATCTGGAAATATCAATGGTAGGATTCTAGACTTAAAATTTCAAGTCATTAGATGATTGAGACAAAAAGACGTAGAGCCTGCCTGAGTTTACAGTCCTATGCTAATTTTACTAGAATCACTCTAAGATAACTGTCAATTACTTAGCTCTCATTTGTCCCTAAGGAGAAGCTCATTTAGTGTTGTAATAAAGCTTTGTGGCTACAAAGTAGTTTATACTTGCATTATGTCTGTTTTTAGTGCCCTCATTGCTATTTTTTGTCAAAACTAATGCTGTAGAGACAGTTAATTTTTAAGGGGGAAATAAACTCCAGTTAAAGCCAACCCAGCTGGTAAAGTGCTTCATTAGTCAAAAACTAATTCTGTCTTAGAGGAGCAGCACTAAAAAAATGTATTCTCCACCATGTTAATCTTGCTTAACATGAAATATTTATTTTCAGATTAAACTGGGGCATAGATCAGAAGCTAAAGATGGTGAGTTTTAAAACAAATTCATACTGTAGAAGCTGTGCTTTGTTTGCTTTGTTTTTGTGAATTGAGACATTAATTTCCTATACCATTGGCTGAGAAAATTGAGCTCAGTAAGCTTAGTAGAGGTTTGCTTCACAAGCTGCCAGGACAACCAAAAACAGCATGGACAGCTGCATGAATGGTATATGTTTAAATATGAGTATATAACTTCTCAATTTTAATGGAATTCATACATGAATATAGCATGGACTAATAGTAATAACAACAGCACTGAGTTTAGAATACCTTTTTGTATCAATACATCTCTATGCCTTAAACACTTAAGACGAGTGAGAGTATTAGCATGTTTTCAGATGTTTCCTTTGTTCTATTTTTGTGATGTGTGCAGAGGCAAAAGTGGATAAAAACAAGATCAAAACTCTTATCTCTGTGTCCTGTTTTTTTGATGTTCAACCCTATGGAGCATGTGCTCTGACCAGCCCTGTGCCTGTAGTTGTGAATATGGCAAATTGAAACCAAGTAATCTTTGTCTTATCGCCTGCGAGGTGCAGCAGAATTTTATTTGTGTGCAGGCTGCTGTCCTTCAGGACTCCTTCATCAGCTTTCCAGTGAACAGTCTTTGCTATCAACTCTCCAGTTCTTTTCTTTTAAAGAGAAACTGATCACTCCTCCCAGAGTCTCACAACTGAGTCAACTGCCTAAGAGTTGTGATCTACTTGGCCCTCAATGGCTTAATGGCCCTTAGGGACAGACATTGCTTTTGCCCTCTACAGTGTCTAGCTGTAGGTGAAAGATGTTATTCAAAATAATGATCATATCTGCTTTCCCTGTGTTATCTGATAACATGGCATGCTTTTTTGTTTTCATCTAAGACTGTGCCTACCCAAAAGCAGCCTTTGTTAATTTGGTTCCAAAACATGTAATTAAAACAGGCAAAGCAGGAATGTGAAGTAATCAATGTAGCTTGACCCAAAACTTGGCAAGTTTTAGCATTGAATCATATGCCAGGTTTTAGGAGAGCACTGTTTTTCAGTTCATGTGCAGCTGGAATTTTCTGCATGATACACCACAGGAGTATTTGCTTGCCAGTTTTCATACAAGCCACACATGCTAGCATTTTTGAAGGAGGAATTGGTACCCTGCAGGAGCCATGGTTTGATACAGTGCCATCAGTGTGCCTGCTGAAGGACACCATTTGCTCCCTATTGGCCCCTGGTTTTTCCTCTATAAAATCTGCTTATGGGGAAATTCAAGTAAGAGTAAGCAGGTTTTGGTTGCTCTCTTTTATGCCTTGTATATGCTACAGAATAAATGTAGAAAAACATATGCCTTGCATTATTAGATAATGGTATGTCAAAAAGAAAAGAGGTTTATTAATGAGGGTTGACGGTATGCCTCCCTCTGGAAGTGAGACATGTTGAGGGACTGATTGCAAAATGAAACTTTTCTTTAAAATTAAAGGAAGCCTTCCAATACCCTGAAAAAGGTGATTTTTTTTTCCTTACAACTTTCCCTTTGTGCTAAAATGTAGATGTGTTGCTTCAT
This sequence comes from Zonotrichia albicollis, assembly GCF_047830755.1. Classification (NCBI taxonomy): domain Eukaryota; kingdom Metazoa; phylum Chordata; class Aves; order Passeriformes; family Passerellidae; genus Zonotrichia; species Zonotrichia albicollis. The sequence goes on from NC_133860.1 coordinate 38,577,943, forward strand.
TTTCTAAGCCTGATTACTATGGTGTGAAATGGACTTGCCGTGGAAGAAAGTGTATGCCCATTTCTATTTTGCAGCAATTTAGTTAGTTATGGCAATGTCCATGTTATTTATCAAATTGACTAGTGTTAAGAATGTAATTTGTAGTAGCAAATAGTCTGTGAGTGAATGACAAGTTTATTTGGAGCTTAATCCAGAGTTTTTATTTTGTTCTTTCATCTTCTTTTCTCCTTTCCATCACTGTAGGAATCAACAGGACTGCCCTCAGGGAGATAAAACTGTTACAGGAGCTAAGCCATCCAAATATTATTGGTGTAAGTAAAACAAATGCTAGTTCTAGAGTCAGTCTTAAAATACTTTCAGTAATTCAACAATTATTATGTCAATTATTATGTGCCTATTTCAATAACAAAGGCAGAGGTGTTGTGGTTTTTTTTTTAATCATTTCAGTTTTTTGCCTGGGCCTACATAGATGCTAATGGTAGAACAATTGTGAGCATGTAGATTGCTTGGTTTTGCATCTCTTATAGGATTGCTAATTGTCCGGTTTTCGGCTGTTTGAAGGGCCTGGAAAGGCCCGGAGTGGCCTTGGGGCAGCCCGCGTATCAAAGGACGAGAAGAGGCTTCAGTTCTTTCGGTCTTTATGTTTATTAAATGTTTATCTAAAAGATTTTCTTTCGGCCCGACAGAGGTCTGCTCAGCAGCCAGCCATGAGCACACTGTGTAGCCCTCCGGACAGTCACCTATCTTTATACCCATTGTTACGTGTACAATATTTATCATTTTTCCCCAATCCTTTTTATTTTTATTGTCCGGTGCACTTTCAGTAATGACCAATCCCAAAGTGCCACCATCACCAAAGAAGATGGAGGAGAAGAAGAAGAAGAAGAAGGACAGGACACGCCCCAATTCCTCCATCTTACTTCTCTAAACCCCCCTGTACATAAATCCTAAACCCTGTGTCTCACCCTCTAATTAGCTAATCCCTTCACCATTTACCCCGGTGAAGTCCTCCTATCCTCATACAGGTGTCGTCTCCCGTGTAGGATCAAAGTCCAGCCACCAGACACTTCTGGCAACATTCCAGGACTCCCGAGCCCCCCAAGGGTGGTCTCGGTGACTCGGCACCTCAGTCCTGAGGTGCTGAGATCCCACAGCTAATGAACAACGTGCTGAATTTACTTAATTGATTGCTTCATAGGGAACTGGTGACAGTCAAAAAGCAGGCTTTTTAAAGCAATGGTAACAGGGAAGTCATGTGGCTTATTAGTCATGTATAAAATAGCAGGCTTATTTTAGCACATAGATATGATGTTTAAAATCTCTTTTGGGAGGAGTAAGACTGATAGCTTTTTAGTTTCAATTGCATTTTGGTATACTTACAGATACGCAGCTAGAGCTAAAGACACTAAAAAGTTAGATCATAGCGATAATTAGAAAGTGTCAATATGATTAAGTACATGAAATATTAATTTTCCGTATACTTTTCAAAGTGGAAATATGGTTCTCTTCTGGATTGTGACCCTACTTTCAAAGTGGTTTCTTTAGCTATCAAGGTTAGAGAATATGCAGGGGGTGACAACTAAAATGGCAGAGGGATGGAGCATATTCTTTATGAAAAAATGAGGAATTAATCACTTTGGAGAGGGAAAAGCTGGTAATGGGGAGGTCTTCAAAACCAAGGTGATAGGTGGTGTCTCTGCAGGAATTATATTTCCAAACACCATTGTCCTAGAAATAAGATGCATTTAAAACCTGTTGGCAGCAGGAGTGGAGACTGTACTGCTTCACTCAGTGTGTAATGAATTCATAGGATGTGTTGCCATGGGCCGTGTAGAAGCAAATTGCATCAACTGTTCAAAGAAGAGTTAGACAAATTTATGATCAGGAGTTCCAGAAGCAGGTTCTAAAAACAAGAGATGGTGTTGTGCTCCTCTTAGTAGTCCCTACAAAACTTTTGTGGGTTTTGGGAGTGTAAGGGGCACAGTCACTGCTATTCCGAACTATTCAAACAAATACCTTGCAATTTGCCAATTTATGTGGTCATCACACTGAGACTGAGGAATGAGCTGCACCAGTTGCACACCTATCTTCCTCATCTTGAAGGAAGAACACCAGGCTAAATGATCTCTTGCTTTTGCTCAATATCACGCTTGTGTTATCTCAAATTAGAAATTGATTGTGTCATTACGCAGCTTCGTCCTAAGAAAGGGCTGTTTGGATGTCCTCAAAAGAGTTTTATTTGCCTTGGAAAGCTAGCTACAAAAATGAATACAGATCTAAAAATGTCTGAAGTTCATAAGCCTAACACTTAAAATTTCGAAATATCGTATGCTTACAGGAAGGAGATGCACAAAGCTGAATCCATGGGCAAACTTAGTCTTGTCTCAATGAAGGGTAGTTAGAACAGGAACGTTTGGAAGATATGTGGTTTGCATTACATTATCTGTTGTAGTTAACATGATAAAGTTAATTCTTGCTCTTTTGTCTATCTCCAGGAAGGAAGGGCAGTCATGTGAAATGTTATTGCCATATTTAATGGGAATTTTTTTCTGGTTTGGAAGCTGAGTTAAGAATCTAAACTGAGTAAGAATTTTTGTTTTACAAGTCAAAGAACTTGAACAAATTCTCAGTAAGCTGAAAATCCACGTACAGACTACAGTAGTGTTGAATTTCAGAAAACTGGAAGAGTCAAAGCATGCTTAATCATAATGTATTTTGTTTTGCAGCTTATTGATGCATTTGGACACAAGTCGAATATTAGTCTGGTGTTTGATTTTATGGAAACAGACTTAGAGGTAAGATTTTTATTTCTGTATATTAAGATGGTTTATGAAAGTGCTGCTTTAACAGGCTGTCATGGTTTGAGCCTGGCACAGAGCCAGTGCCCCCCATGAAAATGCCTTCACCCTGGTGTCTGCTGTGAGATGTGACCAGGAATAAGCAAAACAGGCTCCAACTTAAACATAAAGAACACTTTATTACCTAAACTACAGGAAAATAGGGAAAGACTATAAGGAAAAGAAAAAAAAAAATTGAAAACCTTACAAAAACCACTTTCCCCCCTCCCCACTACCTGACTTTCCCAATCCGATACATTCTCCCAAATCATCAACTGCCCAGCCTTGGCCCCACATTTTAGTATACTCAAACTGCAGTTCATGAAGAGGAAAGGAGTCCTTCTTGTTCCATAGGCTTCCCCTGGAAACACACTGAAACCTCGTGTGCTTCCCTGTCACTTCGGCACCGCCCGGAAAAGGTCCTTTTGCCGCTTGTGACATCTTCCTTCCATGCCCAGTGCTCTCACCACTGACACATGGACAGAGCTGCTCTTAGGGTTGTCTTTCAAGGATGCCTTGTCTCACTCCAAAAAGGCACAGTCTCTGCTTTGGGACATCTGTCCCCCCCATATTTTTCCAACCCCCTGGGGCCGGGGGGTCCTCACGAAGAACCCTCCTGGTTTTGAGCCACTGCGTCCCCCTAAGTGCAGTCTGTGTCACAGGAACAACTGAGTCCATGGCCACAAGAAAAGTCCAGCCAAAAGGCCACTCCAAATCATCTCTTCCCATTCAATCATCTCCACGTCCTTCGGGCCAGGTCCTTGTCTCATCTCATCTCTTATCTCCCTTCTTATTCAGCTTCGAGGAGGATTAGCATTTTTGCAAGGCCCCAATCATGAAAGAAAGGGTTAAAAGTTTCAGTCTCTGTCTGTCCCGGAATGCTGGTACTCCCACAGGTGCTGCTGCTCCGCCGGCCAGGCTGCACTCTTCCCTCCCCTTTCTCCTCCCGGGCTGGCTGCTATCACATTCAGACGCCGGCTCTCCTCTCTCTCCCTCCTGGGGGGGGGAATGGCTGCCCAATGTCTCTTGGGGCTCCTCCACCCTTCCATCTTTGAGAGCTTTCTCACCCCCATCTCTGTCCAGGCCCCGGGCCTACCGCATGGCTGCCCCTCCCCCGCCCAGCAGCAAGGCTGGACAGGGGAGGGTGATCTGACCTCTTCACAGCGACGTCCCAAGAGAGAGTGCCAAGTGCAGTGCCCTGCTTTTTAACCCCTGTGTATTCTCGGAGGTGTGTCCAAACCCCACTGGCTACACCAGGTGCCAGTCTCAAACCCAAAACCTTCATTGGTTTGACCACAGCTTCCCAGAATTCCCACTCCTTCCTGGTCAAACCACCACACAGGCTTATGTAAAGTGCTGCTTTAACAGGCCCATATTTGAAAGGTGTCTTTTTTTATGTCAGTTGATTAAGGTCATGTCTTAAAAGTAGCTTCAGTAATTTCAGTTTTTGAGTTCTCATTTGATTAATTCCTGTACTTCGAAATACTTGTCAGCATGATCTTAAAGGAAGAAATTGTGTTGACTATGTTCGTTTTCTGGAACTCTAGTCAGAGTGTAGAACCTCTGGATCATTGCTTCTGGAATGCAGTTGATAAGCATAACACCAAACATGTTGACATAAGTGTGACACTAAGATATAGTAAGAGACAAGCTGATAGTAAAATCATGTGCACTTTAAACATGTTTTCAAATGTAGCAATGCTAGGTAATTGCAAATCAGTGCCTTCCAGGGACAGGCTTGCTGAAATTTAGGTGAATGCAAGTCATGAAAAGGTTAGATCAGATTTTTGCTAATAGAGGTTAGTAATGAGTAGACTTTTAGAGGATTCATTCTGTTTACATAGTAGTTAGGCAAAGTTTAGAGATGAAGAAGATTGGTGTACAAAGAAAAATTAAATACTCTTGGATTGCATGATGTACATGTGTGCAGTCTTTAAATTGTACTGTGGTATCACTCAGGCTGCCACTGAGACTGCTGCCTGTTGTGATTAAGCATATGCTGCGTACATGAAATTTGTGCAGTCTTAGCTCTTCCATAACTCAGCTTATGGAAGGCTATTACTGAGCAGGACAGTAGTATTAACAAACAAGCTTTGGGGTCTTTGTAGAATTTTAATGTTAAAAATCAAAGAATGTAGAAAACTGAAGTAGATTTTTTTTTAAATACAATCAAGTGGCCATACCCTCTGGTCTTTTTGGAAATAAAAGAGGAAACCATTGTATTTACAAAGATTAGTTACTTAAATTGCAAAGAGAAAGAAGGAATAAGTGGAAACATAATTTCTAGTTTATTGTCACTTTTATCATTCGTATGTGTACATCTTTGTCCTGGAAGTTTGGGTATCAACATGGAACTGAGATTGAATGCTAAACTTCTGTTTCCCACACATTTTTTTGTTGTTGGGTTATGCAAAGTTCACGTAAGCTATCTGGACTCCCCATTTCAATTCAGATCTCCAGAACTGACTATTTTTCTGGAAAAAGGGTGAAATGGTAGAGAATATATGACTGCCAATCTGAAGCCTGTCTTAAAGGTGGAAATAACTGTTGAGCTGAAAGAATGGAGATGAGGTTGTCTTGTGTGCTGAGCTTTACCATGACTTCAACACTTTGCAGGTTATTATAAAGGATACAAGTATTGTGTTGACGCAGTCTCACATCAAGGCATATATGCTGATGACGCTTCAAGGATTAGAATATTTACATCAGCATTGGATCTTACACAGGGTAAGCATGTACTAAATTGACCGTCTTCGTCCTGCAACAAAAATCACATTGGGTGGATTTAGAGTCTAAAGCCTAATGAAGGTAGTTTTGGAATTTAGACAGTCTCATTCCATAAGCATTCGTATTTGCTGTTTTGGAGAGATAATAGCAGTACCAGAAATGTTAACATTTACTGATGTAGTTATGACTTTGATACTTGCATAAAAGGTTCTCCAGTTAGATGTGACTTTAATTGTCACTGTGAATTGGGTCTGCCTGGGATGGATTGGACTTTTTTCATAGCAGCTGTACTCTTGAGGCTTTCTCCTTTCTATTAGGCAGTGTCAAAGCTTTCTCTTTTTCTCACTCTGCCCTTGCCCTGATGAGTAGGCTTGGGGCAAGAAGTAAGGAGGAGACACAGCTAGAGCAGCTGACCCAAGTTATTCGTAGGCATACTGTATGGCATGTAATGCCTTGGTCAGTGGTAAAAACTGGGGTAGAGGAAAAAGGGGGAATTTTGGTTTACAAGCTAGCTGCTGTTTGGAGACTATGTATCACTCTCCTTTCGGAGGGTGGTGAAGGATTTCCATGGCCTTGCTTGTTTGCTTTGGTTTTTAGTTCTTTCCTCTTAAACTGCCTTTGTACTGCTCCTAGAGTTTTCCTGCTTTTGATCTTCTCTCCCCTGTACTGCTGAAGGTGGTGGGTGGGATAAGAATAAAAAGAGCAAATGGCTGTGTGGATACTTTTGGGTTGGGTACTGTTGGGTTGATCTCTGTTGGCCTGAGGTCAGCCCACAATATACTGCTACTGTATTGAACTGTGTGACTTCTGTGATTTCTGCCATTATTTGAAGCATCGGCCAAGTCTTTTTATTATTAATTTGGCAGCTGTGCAGATAACACAACTGCTGTACTTGCAGAAAATGTAAAACCTATCAAGAAGCTTTTTTTGAACTCTGCAAGTTAAATGTGTTAGTATTAAATGGGTCTGTCTCACAATGGTTTTCATATATAATGAAATCCTTATATCCTGGGGGGGTTAAATTTTTTGCTCACAATGTAGGATTTAGGATAGAATTAAATCTTTCATTTTACAACACTGTTATGATGTGTCTGCCAGGAGATTCATTATATGTCTGTTTTTATCAATACTGGCAAATCTCATTATTTGTTTTCTATACTGACAGGATCTTAAACCAAATAACTTGTTGCTAGATGAAAATGGAGTTTTAAAATTGGCTGACTTTGGCTTGGCAAAATCTTTTGGAAGCCCAAACAGAGTTTACACACATCAGGTAGTAACAAGGTGGGGCACTCTATTTTGTTTCTTACACAGAGATTGTTTAGTTGCTTTATAGGTATTTCTTGAAATATGTCATATCAAATCAACATATTCAGAGTGGTATTTGCTCATGTGATGTGGCAAGAGCTGCATAAAAATACCACAAGGAAGCATTTTTAACAAAGTCTCTATAAGAGCTGCTTGAGTATAATCTGTGGGGGTGGTTCCTGTTATCTATCAAAATTATACTCTTTTGAAATGTCTGGAAATAGCACGTGTCTGCTTAGAAGCCTGGATTTTGGAGCAAGAAAGACAGCTGCTACTTTCTGCTAATCACAAGAACCTAGAACCATTTTTGGAGTTATTCACATTACCTATTTTGAGACAAACACTTGAACCAGTTTAAGTATTTATGAATGGTTTTTATGGCATGCTTATTTAAGGTATGCTATAAAAAGTGGGGCTGCAAAATATGCAACATTCTGCTTTCTGACTGCTGGGATGCTAAAGCTATTCAGGCAAAGCTGGTTTAATACCTTTATTCAAAAGACAGAAATTCTACAGTGTCAAATGCAGTGCCATTTTGTTAAATTTGATTGTTCTTAGGCAGTGTGAGTAGTTCTTTCAATAAAACAAGGCTCATTTTACATAAAAGTAGTCTCTATACTTAGGTTTGTTGATATGGAAATTCTTGGGAGATGGAAGGAATTCTGTCTTGCTGTGATTCATTCAACATAAAATTTTAAGAAAATTTCAGTTTACCTGCATGTTAAGAACTTTCTTCCTTGCGTGTCTGCTGTTCAATACTTGTAATCAGGTCAGTTGAAACTGCAATTAATCTGTGGTTGTACATGACCCTATGGTGAGGTGTGCACAAATTTGTTCATTTCTTTTTAAACAAAACACTTTACAGAATACAACTCTTCAGTGTTTAAGAAGTATATAGGTAGAAGTTATATCCTTTTCTTAGCTTTTGCATTGCAACAGTATGTAGCATTTGACATGGGCAAAGCCAGATTATTCTTCCAAAATGTGTTTTCTTTTCAGGTGGTACCGAGCTCCAGAACTATTGTTTGGGGCTAGAATGTACGGTGTTGGTGTTGATATGTGGGCTGTTGGTTGTATTCTAGCTGAATTACTCCTCAGAGTAAGTATTCAAATGTAAGCATTTTGTATTTGCCCTTCTGTTCACTACAGCTTTTTATGGGTTTTTTTCTTTCCTGCTAAAAGCAGATGAACACAGGCCAGAAAAAACTTTCCAAAATCTTATTAACTGTAATCAAAGTGGTTTTCTGGAATAAACTGAGGCTTCATAAACATCGCAAGCATTGGAAGTCTTTAAACACCTGGGTTAAAAAGTTGCCACAAACTGTCACAGTCTTGTCTTGGGAGAAGTCAAGGAGGTAACTCTTACAGTCCACAGATACCTATTTTAGTTCACTACTGTTCTAGGAATGTAACATCACATGCATATACATGCTTGGGCTATCCCTTATACACTGTTCCTCAGTTATAATCACCAGTACCTTAATTGTGGTTTTATTGAAGATGAATGGAGGACTAATTTTCTTCTAAAATGCGATTAGTTGACAATACTGGAATGAAGCTGTGAAGCTTAACATCCGGATAATCCTATGGCACTCTTCAGTGTGGTAAACAAATGTAATGATCCTTGAGTATTTTCCACTGAAGTGGAATGTTTATTGTATAGCTCTTGGGAGAAGACATTAAAGTGTGAGGGGAGCAGTGGAGAGGTGGGGTACAGATACAGCTGAAGGCATGAAGTATCCTGCACTTCCATGACTAAGTGACTTCTGCTTGGTTTCTACACCTTTGAATGCTTTTGTGGCCATATCATAACCAGACTTGTGTGAAAAGACTTTGAAAGAAACCTTTTGCTTTGACTGGTCATACCAAATAGGTGTGCTGGTTCAATTTGATTGGCAGGTCAAGATATGGAAATGAACAGTGGCTCTTTAAGCAGCACTGGTGATGAATACATAAATATGCATTAGACCTGCTAAATCTGAATGCATTTAAGCAAAGTTAGTAAGCCAATAATTCTTGAATTCAGTTGATTCTTTGGTTTGTCACAAAACACAAAGTGCATTATGGTTCAGTTTTTATCATTGTGGTATTTTGAAATGTATTTGTCCTTTTTTGGGACAATGCAACTTCCGAGAGCTTTTTATGAAAGCAGTTTATATTCAAGGGGCTTTCATGATGCCACAATATAGTATGCTGTCTACTAGGGATATCCATTATGGTTTTTCTGTCCTAATTAATTAAACACTGCCTCTAATTCTTCATAAATTTGCTTCGGTCACCAAGTTTTTTTTTCCTTACATTGTGTGTCTGATATGTGAGCTAGAAGTTGGACCGGACAAATATCCCCTTTTCAGTTTTTTGCTTTATTTAAATGTCATGTGACACTGATCAGACAGTTTTCTCTCCTAGTGGGTCTCTTCTTTCCTTCAAGTTTTCATTTAATTTCGTAAACCAAACCTGTGATTCACTTTAAATATATATAAAAGCTACCTCCTGAGAACAAGTGGGGAAAAGATGACCAACTGACTTTAGGCTGACTACTGAGATATAAAATCTTTTCTGTGTTTAGTAAATTTTACGTTAATGTGGTTGTGATTAAACATAGTCTTATGTTTAAGCTGTCTGCTGTCAAGTCACGGATACCAAGCCTGGGTTCTGGAAACTTTCAGAATCTATTTGAGCATAAACAGAATGCCTCTAGTGTACCTCTTTGTGGGGAGATGGTATACAGGGGGCTTTTGCCTTACAATTATGCAGTATCACTCAAAGCTTCTTTCTAAAATTGAAGTTCAGAAGTTAATTCAATCAAATACCATGTCCTTCTTCCAGGTTCCTTTTTTGCCTGGAGACTCTGATCTTGACCAGCTGACAAGGATATTTGAAACACTGGGCACTCCAACGGAAGAACAATGGCCTGTGAGTTGTTTTGTTTAACAGACTGATACTGGTTTTACTTGATACTTTCTATTTTAGCTCTTGAAATTAAGTGATTATACCAGAATACTTGAGTAGATTTTTCAGAAGGCAGTTGCTTCATCTCATAAAGCAACTGAGATTTGTTGTTTCTCTTGTCAAACCTCTGGTCAACAGTAACAGTATCAACACTTCCTTTCTATGTGCACAGTATCACATAGTGTGCGATTGTTGTTGCTGCTTAATGTTTTTGAGGTGCTTGTTTAATTAGCATGCTTTAACCTGGAAGGCTTTAATCACTTTCAGAAGTAGGAACCATTTGCAGGTTGGCCTTGGTAAATTATAGTTTGGGGATAATATGAAGCGGAGACCAACAGCTTTAAGGATAAATAATTTGCCTCAACAATGGTCCTGAAACAAATACAATCAGTACGATTTCCTCTGAGATGACAGCAAGTTAAATAACACCAGGCCAAACTTACTGTCACATCACACAATGACCTACCCAACCGTGGTTATTAAACAGAGTGACAGGAGGCAAGACATAATGTCTGATGAGCTACTTGTACCAGTTACCCGGGAGTAGTACCAGTTCTGGACACAGGGAGTCCAGAATTCTTTGATCAGGATGGAGTTGTGGAAGCACTCACTGGACTTGTTCACTTCTGCCTTCTTTCCATGCAGCTTTTCTTTATTGTAAGTGGTGCTGGAATGCTATGGTATGTGATCATGAAATGGAGCTATAGCCAAATGGAGAACTGCTGTGTGAGGCACTGCTAGGCCCCCCCAATTCTGATATTTCTTGAAGGTTCTAAATGGAATGCATGAAGGTTTTTGCAATGACATTTCTCCTTCCTTTGGAGGGGAAAATTTAAGACGCTAGTGGGGAAAAGAGAGAGTAGGAGATTGGTTAACACAACAAAGATGACATAATTCCCAAGTTCATTTCCAAACATGTGCATTTTAATAATTGCAGCCTTTACTATCAAGATTATAACTGATTGAATACATATTTGATGTTGTATTAATATTTTACTTTACTTGGACAAACTTGAAGTGTGACAGCTAAGGCTTTAAATACTTAAAACACTACAAAATCATTATGTTTGTGTAATTGTCTGTTACAATTGTCTGTGTAATTTTTATGCTAGAATGTGAACGCAATGGGTTTGATTTCATACCTAGAGGACAAAAAAGTATGCAGTTCATTTTTTGTTTAACTGCTTGGTGCATATTTTCCTTCCCTGCTCCCATTATCCATATAAAGTTTCAGTTGTGCATTTAAAATCAAAATGCACATGATGTTCAGATAACTTTTATTAATATAGAGAAGATGAAGACTGACTCTTTTGTAAATATTTTCCCTCTTGCCATGTCAGTTCACTAAAGGAGGTTTTATTTCATTTGTCTGACCCAGTCTAAAATTCTTTCATACTTCCTTGAGCAGTTTTTCCTTTTGGACTGGTCACAACTAAGGCAAGGGAAGGACAGATCATTTGGATAGTTGTTTCACACTGTAGCAGTTACTTTAAAAAAAGCTTTTATGACCTTCTATTCCTCTAGTTATTTTATTTCAGTGACCAAGTATTAGCAGTGTGTTTTGAAAGATGAGTTGGTTCTGGTGAAAGAGCCATATGCAGTTCACTTTCTGTGAAAAGCTGAACTCTTTCTAGGGGAAAAATATATATTCTATTTTTGGTCTTTGTAGGGGATGACAAGTCTTCCAGATTATGTTACATTTAAGCCATTCCCTGGAATGCCACTTCAGCATATCTTCAGTGCAGCTGGTGATGATCTGCTCAGTCTTCTTCAAGGCTTATTCACGTTTAATCCTTCCACTAGAGTAACAGCTACTCAGGTATAGTGCACTTGGGTTATCTCCTAATGTTCGTTAAACCACTGTTAATAACAGATAAATGTTTTTTGAAGCCAGTTAGCCATGTTTGAAATGAAACATGACATGAATTACTAGAAACATAATCCCAGTGTTTTATAGAGATAACTGTGAAAGGCATGGATAGTACTAAGTGGTCATCTCCATTCCCAGTGTGGAGTCAAGGTAAAGAACTAAAATGTGTATGAGCCATGACCTTCCAACAGTGATATTTGACATGCTGAATTCAGTCACCTAAAAATTGAAGGTTAAGTCTTAACATAGCTTATCTTACTCCCTGGGTTTGGAAGATTTTTCTTCTTACTTCATCCTGTCTCTTCTTCAATGTCTTTTAAACTTTTATGGTACTTCTTAAACATAAAATTCTGTGGTGATTAAACCATCATTTTTATCTAATTATCCTTTTCTGTGATACTTTCAATTTTACTACTCCGTAATGGGGAGAAATAGAGGACTTGGAAGCAAGATCTTGCAGAATGTTCTAGTTTGCAGTACTGATTTCTGAGATGAGGCAGATACACCAGTTGGCAGTTAAAAGCTTAAAAGTTAAAAGCAGCTGGCACGCTTCCCTATCACTTTACACTGATAGGGAAGTGTGCAAAAAACCACTGTCCCCTTTGAGCCAGGACTCCCTCATTGCTGCTTAGATTTGAATCCATGAGATCAGTGCATGTGTTATGTATCTTTTTACTAGAAGACTTTTCCAGAGCACATTCAGGCTGTTTTGGCCACTATCTTTAAGAATATTTGCTCTTAAGTTTCCAGATAATTAGTTCTGCTATGCTTGAGACATCTCTCAATAGTTCAAAGATAGTTCAAAATTATGTAGTCATTTTTCAGGTCATATTGTAGGATTGTGACTTGAATATATATTACTTTTCTAGTCTAAACTTTATAGCTGACATTGAATATCATGTAACTGGCAAAGGAATTATTACCCAAGAGACAGCTACTTTTTTGTTAATCACACTTCATGGTTCCAAAAATTTAAAGTAAGGTATGTAATTCTGCTACATGAAACCAATCTTGCTGACTAGTGTTTGTCTTCTGCTCTAACACAAGTGATTTCTTTCTCACAGTTTACAGGGTAGAAACAGCACAGTTAGAGCAATATGGGGGAAAGGCCCATCTTAAAAACTAACAAAACAGCTGGTGTCCAGATTGTGAATCTGATCAAGACTTCAAAAATGTTCCTTTAATTTTTCATTATTCCTACTTTCTTTTATATCATCATCTTATATGATCTGTCTATTCAGAATGTAAGCTCTTCAGAGCTAGAAGCCACTTATACAAGACTTCGTACAAAATAATCTAGTTTTGTCAGGATGTCTGGACACTGGTTAAAAATAGGAGTGTACAATTATCTCTTGCTTTACAGATCCATGTGGGGTGGATAGTAATTGCGAACATAACCTTTATTTGCCTCGAGGCCACTCTGTAGTATAAAAGTGCTCAAGTAGTTTTTAAGGCCCAATTAAAAGTGCTTGGTTTCACTATAACCTCTTTATAAATTATGCTTCATACTAATTACTTGTTTCTGTTTCTTCGATTATCATTAAGGCATTGAAACAGAAGTATTTCAGTAACCGACCAGGACCCACTCCAGGAAATCAGCTTCCAAGACCCAACTGTCCTGCTGAAGCTGCAAAGGAGCCACAAAATGCACTTTTAAATTTAAAAAGGAAAAGAACAGAAGGAATAGATCAAGGTAACTTTGTAATACGATACCAATTTTAAATAGGAGCTACATGCTCAGAGAGAATGGGATGCTTCCAGTGTTTTAGAAGAAAAACCCTCTAAATGAACTAATTCCCTGAGCACTGGCAGAAGCCCTTTAATGATATTTGGTTTGGGGTCAGAATTACTTAGCCCTGTTTCTAACAGAATTAGCGCAAAAAAGGCTCTTCAGTGATGCTTAGGAGTCTATTAGAAAAAATAACCCTATTCCATTAATTCTGTAATGGAGAGTGGTACTCCCCAGTAAATTATAGGCTATTATGATGCACCTTTTTTTTTTTCCTGAGATCTCTTACTCAGATGGAAGTAATTTAACTTCACACCACTTAAAAAAAGAAAGAGAGAATCTGAAACATAGCATGATATTCTGTGAAATGACAGGCTGGAGAGGGTAGATCAGATTCAGAGGAGAGATTTTTGCTCACTCTGTCTTAAGGTAAGGAGGTTAACTTTTAAGACCACTCTGAGTCAAGAACATTAAGCACACTTCTGTGACCCACCTCCAGTCTTCTCCAGACAGTAGGATATATTTCATACCTTTGTGGCAACCCAAGTGCTCAGGACTCAAGACCTGTATCTGACACTAAATTACTCAGGCCTTCTATCAGGAGGTAAATACTATTTTTAAACTTGGAGTTGGTCTTCTTAACATCTGGAATATGCTAGATAGCAGTCATCAGGTTAGCATCAGCTTTTTCTTATTGCCAATATGAGACTCAAGTTTTAATATGAGTGATATTTTTTTTTTGCATGGAGCTACTTTGATAGAAGTGTACTTCCTCTTGAATTCAGAGAGAAATCTCCCTTATTAGGGTTCAACTTGCTTTTTAGGCACTTTGAATTGTTGTTTCTGTCTTCATCAAATTAGAGGTAAAATACATTAGGTTCACTACTTTGAGTTTTCAATCTCAAAAAAAAAGTTATCTGCTGACTACTTGCACATTGTTTGCTGACCCCAGTACCATGGGTGTCCTGGCATGTGGGGACTTGTCAAGTTACAATAGCACAGACAATTAATTTAAGCATTTTATCTCCTTCTCCAAAGATCATGGAGAGTTTGTGATAAGTTTTTGGGGGTATACACCCTAAAATACATCTGTTGACTAAAGGACAGGGAAAAGGAGAAATGAGTGCTTGATTTCTGTGACTTAATGATTTGAATTTGTGCATTTGACAATGAGCAGAGTTTCCAGAGCTATATCAAGCTAGAACAATTGTTGCTTTAACATGTTTCCATGCTTCTGTGTAAATGCTAGGAGTTTTGAGATTGGCTAGAAATGAGGCAGTAAGGAAGTTAGCATTACTTCTTGAGACCTTTGAGTATTGCTATAAAAAGCATTATAATTTCTACCAACTGGGAATGGAGACATGATGTATTTTCTAATGTGGATTTTCATAATGTTCTGTTACTGCCTTAGATGGGCTGACAGATCCAGAAGGTTTCAAAGGTAGTTCCTCTAGTGCCAACAAATGTTAAAGTAGAGCGCCAATGATAGAGCTAGAAAATCTGCTGTCCTGGATTTGCTCTTCTTACGTAGCATTACCATCTAAATTTAAAATCTGAATAGTAATTTGGAAGAATAATCCTCTAGTCTTGGTTTAAATAAAAATTTGAAGGACAATAGTGCTGGAGGGTGTGGAAATGTGCAAATGTAATTTCCAAGAAAAATAACTTGCATTCCATGAAATTCTTAGAATAGCCTTGCATCCTACACATTTCTTTCCCCTAGCCCTGTTGAGTTAGCACTCCAGAACCTGGCAGAATAACCTGAGTGCTTGCTGATGGGTATCCTCTTTGAAATTACTGGCACCGGGAGCTGACTGTTGGAATAAAGATTCATGCCATTGCCATGTTGTTAGCGTTCAAAAACACATAATCACGGGGGATTATATGCAGTGCTTTTTATTAAGAGCTCTGGGAATCGGGGTATATTCAACCCAAATCTGACTCCGACCATACATTCGAAATGATCATGGTTTATACTCTATCGTTACATAACTTTCATGTTAATTATTAGACTTATATTGTTCTATTGTATACATAAATTTAGCCCCTCTCTGAATTTCCAACATAGTTTCTCACTATTCTTCTTATGGTTATATAATAATTACATTTAATTACTAAACAATCATCACATCTAACAATTATATAATTTATCATACTGCTTACGCAGGTGCAGTTGATCTGGGAAAGCACAAAGCCTAACATTTTAGATTCTATCTTTAACTTTTTCCAGGGTTCCACTATCATTCTGTGCTGCTTTTCCACAAGAACAAACCCCTGTGGCCTGTGGGATGTGTTCACCAAATCTAAATACTTCTCAGAAAACAGCCTCTATTCTCAGAGGAAATCTATCACTAGATGGATGACTGCCTGAGAAAAGTGTGGAACATACGTGCTTTGTATCTGCTGCTACCATTTACTTCTGATCAGTGAGGTTTTGGGAGACACTGATTCTATAATGACATAACTGCCCATCTCCTCTCTGTCACTTAACCAGAAGCAGCACTGCTTCCCCAGAACACCTATTTCTAGTCCTGTTAATATGCATTCCTACAGAGCTGTAGCTACACAAAACAGGGATTATAAAGGATGATGCACTGAAGTTTTCCTATGTAGATAAGGAATCTGGTATCAAAACTATTGGTTTTGAAAAAAACCAGAAACATTCTATTCATATTTAAGATTAAGAATTTGTCCTAGATTTGACAGCACATAAGAAAAATCCTTTAGAGTATGTGTGTGGTGGGACAAACTTAAGCCTTAGAACAAGCTTGCTTTTCTTGAGTTTCAAAGTAGAATTAGGTGGTTAGCTTTCCGTATCAACAGTTAGGTTTTTGTATGAACGAAGATAAATATTTACATGTATCCTAAATGCAATTAAAACTTAATTACAGAATTGATGACTTTTGGAATGTACATATTGCTTCAAGTGAACTTTGATTCTAGCACTCTCTGATGGATTTGTTAGAAAATGTCATCAAGTACTGCCACTGTCATAAATAGCATTCAATAGTTAAGAGTAGGAGGGGGCCTTGAGGAGGAGGCTGGACCTCTATACTTTGCTAACAATGTGATTTACACTTTTCAGGATTACCAAAAAAACTGATTTTTTAATTGCTGTGGATGATGAGTAAAAATGAGTGAAAATGCTCCGAGTCCCAGCCATTGACAAAACGCTGTAATCGTCGCTGGATGGTTATTTTTCAATATTTTCATATGTAAAATATGAACTTATTATTTCCGTATGGACAGAGAAGTTTTATTAACTGTTCTTTTTACAATAAAATCATTATTGAGAAAAAAAGATTATCTGATTTGCTCTCTTGTCCTTTGAGAGTCGTGCTCTGAGACAATAACTGTCAAAACTGCTTGCAGGCTACAGGTGTACATAGAGTAATTTTGCAGACTCTGTGCTGAGTCACGTGCTATTCTGTACACATATGCATCCTAAGGGGGAAAACTACAAATAACATTTTCTTCTCACATGCTGCTTAGATGAACATATGACTGTCTTCTAGACCTGTAATAAAAATGTATCCCTGTAAGTAAAGGGTAGGATATGTTTTTGTTTCAGTTAGTAGGCTCAAATATTAACAAACAAGTTTGCAAATGCTCTCTCCGCAGTCATGCATTCAGACTTCTGCAAAGACACATCCACTGCCTTGAAAACAGTGTGAAGTGCAGATTTAATGTGAATTGTTTGGAGGGGTTTTTTTTTCTATTTGATTGTTGCAGAAGTTACCAGAGAAAATATACAGATACTGTTTCCTTCAGAGCGTGGAAGATTGCAGTGAGAGACAGAGGAAGGAGATCCAGCTGGTGAAACTACACTAGCCCTGCTGTCAGCCTGTGTCTGTAGGACAGTCTGTGGTGCAGACACTGCACTCAGCTTTGCCTAAATTCCAGAGGTAGCAAAGTTTCTGCTGGGTAACTAGACTTCTGCAGTGGAGAGAACCAAGATTACACATGCTGGTGCTGCATCTTAACTGTGTGCCCACCTGCTGTTGTACAGTGGATTTCAGGGATACCTGCTGAGCCATTGTCATCTTTCTGCCTTGGAACCACATTCAGCATTCTCTTTCCTAATTTTGTGGCAAGCTTACTAGTGCCGGACTTTGAGGCTTGTAGAGGAACAGCAACCATCATCTTGCTCATGTGCTCCTTCATTTTGCTGCTACTTGAGCTAATGCAAAGTATTAGGGCTTGTAAGGGAGAAGAGTTGGTATTTTCCCAGTAGCCTTCTGTGTTCTCTATTAGGTGTTGGCAGTTGAAAAGTAACCAGATTTCCTAGGATGGGTAATTGAGAGTGTAGAGAAAAGTTTATCCATTAACATTAGTTGTATAAATTTTTATTGCCTGTTTAATCAAACATCATCCTCTTCATTGCAGGCTAGAGGATTAAGGTAACTACAGTCCTACTTCTCACAGGCACAGGTTCAAAAATACGTTAATCAGAATAGGGAAGAGGGATCTAGGAGTACTGTCAACTTCTTTGCCTTTACTTATCTAGCATATCTTTTAACTGGTCTTAAAAGCTTGGAGACCTTCAGCCCCTAGAACAGATAGTCACTGAAAAATGCAGTATCCCTTCTAACAGATAAGGTTTGCATGACAGTGACAATCTTAAGTATTCTGTCAGTTTTGCTTTGGGAAAGAAACACCCTTTCCTTCTTGTGAAAAAGCTGTATCAATCTGGAAAATACCCTTCCTTGAAGGTAACCTTTTCCACTAGAACAAATAGCAAACGTCTAAGCTCCTACTGGCAAGAGTTGTAGAGGTACCAAATTATATAGGCAGTCTGTATATTAATGTACAGAGCATGGTTATTGTACTGTGTAAGAGGGGGTTTGAAGTGTGAAGTGCTCAGCCAGAGCTGACTTAGGGGATGAATCTTGGGCATTATGTGATAACAGTATTGTTCAGCTAAAAACAAATGACTGACATGCTTATGCTAGCTGTTTATCACCAACTGGCTGCTTTAGAAACTTTCACACCTTGTGCAACTGTTTGCAAGAATTGTATCATTTTAAGGAACTTTCCCACTGGGCATTAATAGAGTCTTGTTTGTAGGGTGTTTCAGAGAAGATGCTCCCAGCCAAGACCTGGCCCCAGGCCATGCCCTGCCCCCAACTGGGAGGGAAGTACACCATCAGATACAGGTGGTTCGGCACTAAAAATGCAATCAAGTCACTTTGACTTGCTGATTTGGACCTGTAAAAGCTGGATCCCCTTTCAGGGTGAATTTAGAGACCTCATCTACAAGTGGATGCACCAATTGCCAGGATTCTCCCAATTGCCAGGAAGGGTTCTCCAGGTCATCACTGCAAAATGGGGCTCCCCAGCAATTTCTTATTCTGGATGATGGTAAAGTATTTAGGCAGTTGGTGATACATCTTTCTAAATCACTGCCCTTTCTCTTGTGTAGTAATGATGAGGTGCATTACCTTGCTTATTTTTGCATGTTCCTAACAAGCACGTAGTAAGCTTATTGTTTTATTTAATGTATCATTTTATTTTTGTGTTGCCTTAATACTTGTAGTAAAAAAAGATCATTCTTTCCATTGGTGTCTGTGTTCTTTAAATTGCCCCCATCAACTGGCATAATAAAGTGGGAGGCTATTTTCTGACCAAGATTGTCTTGTACGCTGTATGCCACAGGAGATGCTCATGAAGTGCTGTTTTTTATATGATACAAGTTCAGGAGCTGTTTTCCTCCAGATCCCACACAGCAATTTGGATTGTGCTCTGTGCATACAGTTGAGCCCTGTTCTATACCATGGGTGTGTGCAGTGAGTTTTGTTTTCAGTTGAGTTCAGCTGAATGGAGCTGAGTGAAGCTACCTGTGTCAGGGACTAAAACTGCCTTGCTCTTAGTGATGGTGTACACAGATAAAATGTATGTGCATCACAGAGTAAGATAAGATAATAGAAAGGATCAGCACAACATTTTTTTCCTTAATCTCGGGCTTTTGGATGGTTTGATTTAACTTTTGTGACAGGTCAGAACTCTGGAAGAAATATTTGGGACTTGTGGTGAATATAATATGCAGTCACACAATTAGTCATCTAAATACTATTTAATTTGTGACTTGATTAGTTTGTAAGCTTTATATATCATGGTAAGCACGCTTCAGCATTGGCAGTCTGTCTCTAATCACACCAACTGACTGAATATGCAGCTGCTGCAATATATTTAGCTTCTGTTCAGAACCACAACAATCAAGCAGGTTTTGACTGGAACATGCAATGTGTCTACATGCTTGTGCAAAACTCTCAGTTGCACACCTGAGCAAATAGGAACACAATGTAAATGCCTTGCAATGTGTCTTCTGCTTTTACCATCTTTTTATCATTAGTTACTGCTGTTTCTTCCTAAAAGGTTAATTCTCTTTGCAAACATGACAACTTTTACCTCGGGACTTGATGGAATTTGAGTGTCTTCTGTGCATTGTACTGGTATTGTTTGTAATTGAGCAAGAATGTTGTAATTATAATAGAACTAGAATGTTGTTTTCTTCTTCCACTTTGTTGCCACAATAAATGGAGCAAAATGCATTGTATGGGCACACCAGAAAGGTGTGCACACAGAGCACACAGAAAGGTGCTCCGTGTTTTAAACAAAACTGATTTCCTTTTCTTGTAGATGCCAGGATTACTTGTGGCATGGAGAAAAAGGACTGCCAGCTATCACATCCTCTGTTTCCATGGTTCTTGATAAATGACAATGCTGATCCCAGAAACCTTTTTGTTTCGGCAAAGAAGGTTCGGAGTTGAGTTGTTACACAGTTACTGTTTTGCATATTTGGTATTTTTCAATACACAGTGTGGCCTTGATGTGCTCCAGGCAGCACTGCCAATTCTTTGTTTTTACCAGTCATTCTTGGCTTTTGTTACTGTTCTTGTTCTCTTGAATTACTGCATGTGCACTGCTCACTTAGCCATTTCTTCTGGTGCACAAATGTTTGTGCCCCACATGCTCCAGTGTAATGATTCTTTCACAGAGCAGGTTTCACCTGTGGCCTTTTGATCCTGCAAGACAAGGAACGGGTCATTACAAAAGACCCCTATCATTGGGTCTATTTTTCTTTTAATCCTTCTTCTCCCCCTCGCATTTTATACTCAGCTACATCAGCTTTGTCTCTGAGTTAAGCTATTCTCTCCACAAGCCTGTAATAAAATTACAGGATAAACCACAGATAGGTCTGCATATGGTTTATCAAGTTGAGACAGAAAAACTTCTCAGAGAACTAAACTGAGTGCTTTGAACACTTTTGGCAGGCTGTATTTTGACATAGACCTTGCTGGTATCCAGTACTGTGAGTGGCTCTGCAAAAGACATGCACGGCTTCAGTCTCTTTTTACTCCAAAACAGCACTGCCTAGGAAAACATTTGTTGATCCTAATCTTCCAGAAGACCTTCTGGGAATTAGACTGACTCCTCCTGTAGTTCACCACTACCAGGAAGATTCTGAAGCAGCTCTGGTCTTGCTAGTGAGAGAACTCTATTTGGCCAAACTTTTTTCATCACATAATGCAAACTTCTCATTTTCAGATTTTCCTAAGTAGAGCTTTGATGCTACATGAACTAGACTCATATAATCTCCGTGTTCCATTCTGGTGTTTCCAATATTTTTTTCTCTTTTTTGGCAACTTATTAAGAAGATTTCTATTTATTTCTTTCTAAAAACTAATTTCAAATAAAAGGACAGAGTGAAGGAGAGGGTTCTGTCTTTTCCTTCCAAAGTATCAAATCCATGGGCTACAGGTCATGCACAAGGATATTTTTTTGAGATGTTTGCTGTGTGGACAGCACAGAGACCATTAGCATTGTAATAATTTCTTCTTGTTCTGCCAGCCCAAATTGTGCCCAGAAAGCTTCATAGTAACAGTACTCATTACTGTGATATGAGCAGAATGATCTGCAGAGATGGAAGAAAGAGATGAGGCACTTTACTCTTAATTAGAATGCATTACTACTGTGTAGTTTATTGCCCACCACATAAGATTTGTACCTTTGGCACTGATAGTTATGCTGAGCTCATTTACACAACAGGTATGTATCAAAGCTACGTGCTTTGATTTGGGGAAATCTCCACTTTGGGCCAAGGTGGTAGGCAGGTGCACTTAGAGAATATTTATGCTGTCCTGCATGGACTTGTCATCTGTGATAATTTTTTTTTAAAGAAAAATATTCACTGTCAAAATTAACAGATAATTAACAGTTATTGCAATCTGCCAATCCTGAAGAAGTCTGCTACAGAGGTGACAAATATAAAACTGTCCTCTTCTTGCTACTCTAAATTTACCTGTAGGTTCAGGAAGTTCCTCTGGTGTTCCCACATCAGCATCCCAAAGGAGTCAGCAGTCCAGAAAATGCCACCATGTTTTTCAGCTTTATATATGGTCGTAGAAACTGATTTTAGTCTATTAGACTTAACTGCAGGAGTTGAATTTCTGATTTACAACCTGCTCAGCTCTTCCTGCTGCTTTAATAAGACCCTTTATATTGACCTTATCTGGTGACTCGGGGATATCAGTCTTCCCTTCTTCCATCTGCCACTCATGAAGTCCAGTAAGGCTCAGTGCCCCCCAGTCAGCACCAGACTCCCTGCTGGTTACCTGAGTGTCTGAAATGTGAAATATGCTGGGGTACACTTTCCTCCCAGCACATTGTTTCCCCAGCATCACCTAAGTTAAATGTCCATGTCACTTGTTTCTAAGGTGAAGGAATTAGTTGTGATTGAAAATCTGAGATGTCATGTAATGAAATGCTGAGTAGGAAGGAAATGTTGCACTGCATCCAGAGGCAAGGGGCTTAGAAAGAATAACATTTGTAAGTGGCATTTCATGGCATTGTGCTAAAAAGGGGCAATGATGCAACACTGGGGAGTTCAGTGCAAACCTGTGCAATGCCCCACTTCTATGCTTACCTTACAAAAATTAGCTCCCTCAGAAAGGGGTTATTTACGCATTTCCTTAATAGACAATGCAGATCTTAATCCATTCTAAATTAACACTGGAGTGGAAAAACAGCTAATGAACCAGTTTATTAAACTATCATTCTCAAAAAACCAAGGTTCTTTAAGCAATTTTGCCTGGAAATACCAGCCTTGTTGTCTTTTTAAAAATAAATTCTTCAAATGCCATAGCATTTGCCATATGCAATACTTTCTTTCAAGTCCAGCAAGTTTCATTTGACCAGAATCTAACCAAATTTGAATACTTAAATGCATGGATAATTTTTTTAGAAATGAATAACTGCTACCAGCCAGAATATATATTTTGTGTGAATCACAAAACACTACTAAAAACACAGAGGATGATACCACCATTTAGCATTATGACCAACTCACTGTTCTGAAAGGGGAAGTTACATTTGTGTGTCAGGCTCCACGTGCACTGATAGTGTCTGTGATCACTCCTCCTCAGGGATTTATAGTTGCGGGCTGCTCTTGCCTTGTGCTGGCAGATCCTTGGGTTGCCGTGGTGGTTGCTCACTCTGCCTCCCCAGCCTCCACACACAGTCATAAGGGTGATTATCCAGCCACATTGGTAACAAGTACTGGGATAATCCAACTTTCTTTTTCTCAGGCCCACAGCTTGGACATACTGTGCTGCTCCAGCTGCTCCTGGCATGATTCCTGGTGTGAAAAACACCATTCACTTTTGTTAAAATTTTAGAGCCTTAATAGTAATATTAAGTACTATTAATGAAAATAGTAATAAAAATTAGGACAATAAGAGACAATAAAATGCAAAGAATTACGGATGTCTGGGTGCCTGGCACTCCGCCAAAAAGCACCCCTTGCTATCAGAGAATAACTCCTTAAAAGTAATAGCCTATTGCATATTCATATATCTTATACATTATTCAAACATTCCTTTCAAACTAGGGTGCTTCTGCTTAATTTCAGCTCCCCTCCCACCATCTTGTAAATCAACCTTCTTGGTTCCTCGGAGTCTGAGCTTTCCTGATAAGGAGACAATAATTCTTCTCTTGGGATCTCTGTGTCTGTTGCTGTTATCCCTACCTAGATAGGAGAATCCAAAGAATTTCTTGATTATCTCTTCCATTCCTTGAGCTAGTTACAAAAAGTATCTTACATAACATAGCTTCTATTTTAATATTATGCTATAGCCTAAAAACTATATTTACCACACTCCTTAAAACAGATTAACACAGTACTACTTAAAATAGATTAACACAGCATAACTTTCCAACATAACACATATAGTGTTCATTTTAATATTTGCAAAGAACCAATCACATAATATCCATTTTTCACACTAGGATATGCTGGCTTTTGGAAGGTGTCCAAAGGACAGGGCTTCTGGAAACCCTTGGCTACCTACAAGAATGTGAGGAGATGTGATCCATAGTCCAGATACTGGTGCACACTTAGGAACAAATGGAGAAAGATGTGACTTTATTATGGTATTTAGCCACCTAGACTGCATGACACAGATGGTCTTGCAATGACACACAAGTAAAACTACAGGTGATAAGTTATTTCTGCTGTCTGATCACACCTGTGCAGTGCTTCCCTATACTGCAATATCTTTTCCACAGGAAACAACTGTAGCAAACAATAAGGTTGTTGGCTGTGTCAGAATTCCCATTGGGAATCTATTGTGGTTCCCAGAACATGTGTGTGCACATGCGTAGACATTTCTTTTCCTTCCCATAACCATGTTTTTGTCTGGTTTCTTAACTACTAGGCTCAAGCAGAATACACATTTTCTTAAAAAGCAATTTCAAGCCTTTTTTGTTTTAACAGGCATAGAAATTCTAAATTTACAGAAGTGACCACCACAACATGTAACAATGTGGTTTTGTTTTCCTTCTGCTTGCATACACATTTGCAAGAAAATTGCCATATTTAATTTCACCTGAAAAACAGCCAAGTGGTGTATTTCTCCTTCTCTTTGGATGCAGACATTTTGTGCTCTTCATTTTGTCAGTTGACACAAACAAGAACTGTTTAATTACTGAGAAAAATTGAAATTACATAATACTGAAAACATCATTCTGAATTGTAGCTTTATTTCAGAAGATGAGAACAATGCAATTCCTAATATTCTTATCCTAAAACACACAGAGCTGGTTCATCCTTAGGAAGCAGAGAGTCTTTGAGCATTCCTGGTAAGTTATGATTTCCCTGTGCTATGCCAAAAAGCTTTCTGCCTCACCACAAACATCTTTTGAGTTCTCTGCAGAGGCAGTGCATTCCTCTCACAGTGAAGGAGGATGGTGAGTACCTCTGCTTCTGCAACAACAGTCCATAGCAATGAGTGGGGCAAGAGTAGAGCAGATATGTGTAAAGGTGCAACACCTGCAGGTGAAACTGTGGTTGGCATCTGAGGGCAATAACGCTTGTCTCAGTGACCTGAGCAAAGCTGATGTGCTCCACCTGTGTACATTCTGGTGAGGAGAATGGTTTGCTCCCAGGGCACAACTGGCTTCTGGTTAGAAGGGGTTTTCCTGAGAATTGCCCGATGGTTACAGCTTCTAACCCAGTGCTTTCCTTCCTTCTTTGCTCCCTGGCACCTGAATGGAGATCGGAATTTTAAGTCAGTTCTTGGGTACTCCTTGGCTGTCTTTTGTCCTGTGGGGACACTCCATGCTTCCCTTCTTCCTGACTTACTAGAACCCTATAAGTCTGTGTGCATAAAATTCCCCATACAAAGCTAGACCAAGGCACCTTGCCTTTCCCTAGTGAAGCAGTGAATTCCCCACTGAAGCAGTCACTTGAAAGCCCTAAATCAGAATTAGCATCTCCTCAAAGAGGCCCCATGCAAAAAGGAAGATTTTGAGGCAGGAATTCCTACTGGTTGAAGATTTCCGCCCAGTAAATCAGATCACCCTTCTCTGATTTTAGAATGTATATTTGATGGATAAACCTTATTCTAAATGCACTGATAGTTTGAGAATGACAGTCCTTTCCACGTAATAACATCTGCACACTGCTTTGCTATTAGTCTGCGTAATGTTTGCCAGCAACACAGCAGGGAAGTCCAAGCCTTTCTGGTGATGAATTTTTACTGAAAAAGCCAAGGCACACATCCCAGAGCTCTAGGGTGCTCTAACTGATTGGAAAGCCATTACAGAGCTCTGCTGCTTTCCCCAGTGCAGAGGCTGGGTTTGTTCATAACAGCACTGGCTGACATTAACAGATCTGCACAAACAGTGAATTAATGGTGCTCCCCATGCAGTGAATGCTTGTTGCTATTGCAGACATGCTGATGTATGGTACAGCCCCCAAAGTCTTCCACCATGCCCATACATCACCTTCACCAGTCTCTCTTTGTAAGACAGCTTCATTTTTAAATTAAACCTCAAATTCTACTTCATCTTTTGAGTTGATTTTACAGATGTGGAAATTTAACAAAGCCTGACCGGACATCTTCTTGCAATTGTACAAAAAGTCTGGAACAGAAATAGAAGATGATTGCAGTTTTGCTGAGTTTTCACTATTCTGTGATGCTTGTGTTCCCATGTCTTAACCACATTCTTTGGGAAGCTGACTGTGTTTCAAAGTTAAACACAGCAGTGGTTTTCCACTGCCTGTTGGCCGGTCATGCTGCTTTCCTGATCCTTGTTCAATTCTTGAGTCTATCTCTGCAGCTTCTGGGGAAAGGAGCTGCAAATCAAAGAAGGTGTACTGAGTCCCCAGCCCAAACCCTGGCTCCAGGAGTCCTCATCTGAGGCTGGGACTTTTGCTGCTGCCACAAAGCATGAGCATCAGCCACATCAGTGCCTGAACTGTGCTGAGGTCCTCTCAGATGCCCACTGATGTGCTTTTCAGTTTAACAACCATCTGGTTGACAGAATTAATCTTGTATGACTGGTAAATACCTTGTCTCTGGCTGAGTATATGCAGTTTTTGGAGCACCACTAAAAACAAAGTACGTATCTGGTTTTTATTAACTGTACCACTATGGTAATGGGTCTCCTCAGTCCCTAGTGTAACACCAAATTATGTAATGGTGATTCATCATGTGATCCACTTCCTGAAGCATCAACTCAGTTTGTTTGAATACATGAGGAAAGAGGAAGGGGTTTTACATCCTGCAATCCATCCCAGTTTCCTTGGTAAGTGTTGCTACATTATCTACACTTACATACTCCTACTCAGGATAATAGCTTTTAGTTGCACTGAATTCCTAAAATAAGAGCAGTTAGGACTAGAAATAGAGTTTAAAATAGTTGTTTTAAATATTACAGCACGCACACACACACACACAGAGCAGTCAAGACCAGGGTCCTTCCAGAGAGTCCTTAATTTCTACTTTTCATAGCATTACAGTAGTAATTCCTATCTGTGTGGAAAATTCCTGTCGCTACAGTTTAGTCTCCACAAAGGAGTCCTGTGGAAGTATAGACTTTCCCATATCCATCTACAACACATCTCCTTAATATGCAGCCTTCCTTTAGAACATACATGATCATTAAAATTAGTTTTAAGTCTGCCCTGGGCAGACTCCTGAACTTTGTGAAGACTGTATAGAGGTATGAATATTATACCTCTATAAAGGTATAATAAAGGATATTATACCTTTATAGAGGTATAATATTCATACCTCTATACAGTCTTCACAAAGTTCAGGAGTTTAGCGCGACCTTGGCTGAGCAGCTGTCTGCATCAATTAGTAAAGCCTTCTAAAATTAATGGGTTTTCTCGTTATCTACCTTATCTCTGGCCTTCTCTACAAGCAGTGTGTTTGTAAAGACACAATAACCTGATATGATGACGCCTGTCATATCTGAATTTGGCTTTGGAAGTTCCTGTCATCACATGGGAAGCTGAGAAATCCTTGGCTACTGCCTAGTACTGTTCAGGATTCTTAGCTGGAGACTGGAGGAAGTATTTTGGAAACATCGGGGAAAGGTCGCAGCTCCTGTTAGGAAAGCACGGCCTCACAGCTCTCCTTAGAACAAACACGGCTTTTTCCACGCAGGAACGGGCGTGTGTGCCGGCCGTGAGAAAGCGGCTTGCACCGGGGCTGGTGCACTACAGCGTTAAACTTCAATTCCATGCCCGGCCTCGTAAGACCCGCACGTTTAAATGAATTTAACTCACTGAATTTATTAGATCTCAGCTACTGAAAACCAGGTGTTTTAGTACGTAAACTAGCAGGCAGGCGGTGTCAGCAGTGTCCTGGCGAGCAGGACAGCCCGCCGAGGCGGGTCCCGCTAGCAGCGCAGCTCGGCGGCCCCGGCGGGCCCGGGCGGCGGCGGCGACGGAGCCCACAGGCGGCTGACGACAGCGGAAGCCGGGCGGCGGGGCCGGGCCGGCAGCGGGGCAGAGGCGGTGCCGCTCCGCCCGCCGCGGCGCCCCGGGCTGCCTTGCCCATCCCATCCCAGGACATCCCAGCCCTGCCCAACCCAGGACCTCCCGGCGTTGTGCTCTCCTGCATGCGGGAGCGGCGGGGGAGCCGCGTTGGCCCGCTCCGCCAGCATGTCCGCCCGCTGCTGCGCCGGCCAGGTGGGCTCGGGGAGCGCGGCAGGTGTGGGGCGGGCGGCGTTCCCGGGCATTCCCGCGGCCGCGGCGGGGAGCGCGGTCCCGCGGAGCCGGGTCCCGGCGGGGCAGGGCGGTGGGCGCTCCCCGCGGCAGCGGGGCCGGGCTGGGCAGGGGCCGTCCCTGCGCTGCGAGCGGCCGCGGCTCGGCGGGCTCCGGGTCGGGCTGCGCGCCGGGCTCCCCGGGCCGCCGGCGCGGTAGAGGCAAAGCAGCCCTGCAGCGAGCCGGGCTGCCTGTGCAGGCTCTCCGAGTGTCCACGGTGGTGTTTCGGCCAGTTTCTGCGTGGGCTCCGCTCGTGTTTCGAGAGGGAGCTGTCCCGAGGCGCGGGCTGTGCCGAGTGCGGGCGGACGGGCGGGAGCCGGGAGCGGGCAGCGGCGTGCGGGTGGAGGCGCTGACAGGGAGAGAGGCCTTCCCAAAGCCCTGCGCCGCAAGGAGCCATTCCCAAAGGGCTACAGATCCTTTGAGCTGCTGCGGGAGGCGGTTGGGTGATAGCCACTGGCTGCAGGTGGTGCAGAGTTCTTAAACCACATGGTATAACAATTGGAATGCACTTAACTAATCTCATAGCCCCTGGATGCCTATCCACAAACTCCTTTAAATTCGGCTTGTGGAAGGTTTCAGCATATTCAGGTGCTGGCAGAGGAAGTGAGAGATTAGAGCAAGTGGCAATGGAGGGCGGTGCAGGACCTACACTGTTCAGTATCCATGGGGTGGGAATTCAGAACTCCTCATCTTACGATGGTACATCTGTTTTCCCATTCAAATCAATTCCACAGGTGAAGGATCATGACTTGGAGGAGATAGGCAGTAGTGAGGCCCTTTCCAGATCTCCTTCTTGGTTGCACTGAAGGGAAAGACTCCGTTCCTAATAGTTGTCTCTCTGGTATGATGTTAGACATCTTCCCCAGGCACTTTATTTTGTGGTTAATTTTCATAAATCTCTGTTTCTGGAATAGAAACCCATTACTACTTCTGTCTGCAGCAGACTAGCCAGCGAGCTTATTTCTATTGTTTTACATATTTAAGTACCTTGTGGTCCTAATTCTATTGATATTTCTTTTCCTTTGCTCACTCTGCCCACCCTTAGGCTCTGATTATTCTTTTGCTCTTTTATGAGCCACCTGGGAAAAATGTTGTGTCTTTCCTGTAGTTTGAAATCCTGGGGTGGATTTGGTCTTTTGTCTGTGGTTCTTTCAGTCTTCAGTGGGACAGGAGGATTGCTGAGCATGCATTCACTTGCTTACCCTCTGGGAGCTGCTCTGAGCCTCTCCACACAGTCCTGTGGACCTGCAGGACAGCAGTAACTACATTTGCTAATGCTCTTCTTAATGCAGGGGCCTCCCTGACTGCTGCTTCATAACCATTCTGGCAGGGTGTGAAACAAGTTGTGGAGCAGCTCAACAAAGTGAAGTTAGTAGGTGCTGCTACTACAGTGACTCGTGGCTTTTTGCATTTTCATTGTGCCTTTTTTTGGTGTAGCTCCTGGAGAAGTAATTTAAATTACCAAGAGGATGAAACTGTTGTGATGCTCAGTGAATGGCATGGCTTTAGCATGACCAACCTTTGAGACAATCTTAAAGCCTCCATCCCTACCCTGTGTAGTAATCCCTGATAGTAATGTGTTTCACTGTCGGGTAATCCCTGATAGTAATGTTTCATTGACACTGAAATGTCACTTTGGAGTATGTGAATAAACTGAACTCCTTACTGTTGTTGAAGACGAAGTGAAAGCCCTAAGGTGGATGTAATCATTGTGCCAGAAATCTCTGGGGACATTTATTCTGCTGGCTCAAACACTACTTTTGATGTAAGAATTATTTATGCTAAATAGGACATATTGCTGGAGTTACACCAGCAAACACAGCGTGGATAACCTTTTTACAGGCCATGATAATGAGCAGAATAAACCATGTTTCATTAGCATGCAGTGTCACATTTTTAAAATGAAAAATGATCTTTGCCTTTTTTATTTGATTTATTCCAAACTCGATGAGGGCGTATTTGTATAGCATGATTAATACACAAGAAAAACAAATGGGATAGAAGTTCTTCATTCTGTCTCATCCAAGCATCCTCAGGCATTTTGTGGGTACTGTTCATTAAGCTGGAAAATCAAGAAGGAATTTGGCCTCTCCTTCAATGTTTCCCTGAAGATGAAGTTAACTCTGTGTCCAGAAAGAGAGATTAAGTGCTTGAGGAAAGATGAAACTTTTTCAAAGAGTTACACTAAGCAACTCTCATGTTAGGTCCCTCATTTTTTCCTAAAATGCAGTAGTTTAATGTGCTTGATGTCCTGTAGTGTGAGGGTTTTTTTGTGGTGAGTATTTCTGCCTTGTTGATATCTTATGCATGCCTCTGTCTGTGGATGTGCTTTCCTAGAGCTGAATGAGAACTTTGGTATTGTCTTTCTGAGCTATTTAAGTGCAGTTGTCATTTGTGTGTAATTGCCATTTGTCTGTAGCTGATATGGAAATATTAACATATTAACATGACAATTAATTTTCACTCAAAAAAATTTCCCTGGTGTGAAGTGGATGATCAGTGATTGGTACTTTATTGAGTCAGACCATGCTAAATGTCTAGTCGATGATGCCTGTCAGAATGAATGCATCTAGGTTTGCAGCCCATATTCCTGTTGTTACAGGATGTAGCGGCAAGATGCCAGACAAAATCAGTTATGCTGATTTTGCATTTGTGAAATTATTTAAAATTATCTTAATGGACATTACTGTGTGACTTGCATCCTTGCCAGGTAGACCCTGGAAACTTACTTTGAAGGAGTTTGGCCATTTATAAACTTTAATTTCTGCAGTAGTTTTTTACTGGGCAGTGTACAACCTTGCTTTGAAGATAATTTTGATATTTAGATTTCTGAGCTGTAATGAGCTTGCTATATGTTTCTTCTTTTGCTTGTGTCTCATTGATAGACTTATTTTTAGAATGCAGTGAGAATACAGTTTGGCTTGGGCCTTCACAATGCTTTTGATTACATAAAAACTGCTTAAATTGACAGGAAACTGGATTTTCTGTTTGGCTTTTCTTCACTAATGATTCTCAAGAGGATAAAGTTGAGATCATGGTTGAAGAAAGCAGCTGTTGCGGAAAGTCTTTATTACAATGAATATGTTTTTTCCAGAGTTAAATAAATGTAATTTAGATCGTTAACAATCAT
Organism: Zonotrichia albicollis; assembly: GCF_047830755.1. Classification (NCBI taxonomy): domain Eukaryota; kingdom Metazoa; phylum Chordata; class Aves; order Passeriformes; family Passerellidae; genus Zonotrichia; species Zonotrichia albicollis. Next base: position 38,609,053 of record NC_133860.1, read on the forward strand.
TTTGGGTGGATGGTATCTTGTAGCTGGGTTGTTCAAGTAGATGAATTTTCGAGTTAGAACTGATAGCTGTTCAAGCTGATGGAGCTCTTTTTGTAGGTCTGTTAAGTCCTGAGAGACGTCCTTAGTAGTATTCTGCACTTAGAAATCATATCAGGTAGTAAATAAAAGAAGTGCCACAAGTTAGAATATCAAGTTTTCATTTTCTACCCAGAATTCTAATTCTGATGGGGTTAAAAAAAAAAAAAGAAAAGGGATAAAAACAGTACTGCTATATTTTTAAGGTTGACATTGGCCCATCTTTTGACTTCTGTGACTCATAGCTTCTGGGGAGAGGAGGGAGATGCCTATGCACTCCGGGACTGCCTGCCTCTCTGGTGCTGCCTGTTTGCATCTGCAGGTTGAGAAGGGGGCTTGCAGTCCTGTCCCCCATGGTCTCTTCTTTTCATTAGATGGTGAAAAGGGTGGTTCTGTCACCCTCATCCAGATTTATGTCCTCTGAGGTCACAGGAGCGTTGCAGACGTGTGTGTAGTGTGATGTACCACAGTGCTGAGGGATGGTGCGGTGGTGATCCTGGCTTCACTCCGCATGGTGCTCCCAAAAATGCTATCTCTTGTTCTGCAAATGGTCTTCCTAGGTGCCAGGGGTGTGTTTGGTGTGTTTGACCTGAACATTTAGCTCCAGGTATTTCCACACCTCTGCCACTGCTGTTATCAATTGTGATAGAAGGTGAAACTAGCTGTCTGGGGTCAGATATAGGGTATTACAGTGTACTCCAGTATGTTAGGAAAAAAAGCCTGGTGAAGGACTGTTTTCCCTGTTTGCAGAAACATGGAGTTGTTGCTTTAAATAAATGGTTTCCTGAATAATTGAATTAGCAAAGCCTGATTTCCTGCAGCTTTGTCCATTGAGGTTGGTCTCTCAGGCTGATTCCCTTTCTAATAAATATGAAGTTGCGTTGCAACCTTTTCCTTGGTTAGGGTTGAGAGATCATTTTTTCCTCTACTAAAACTTTTGCCTCTTTTCCAGGAAACTTTAAAAACTTATCTTGGAAGTTTCATCTGCCTCCTGTAGCAGGATAAAATTTACTGCTGGATTCAAAACTGTTCAGAATGGGAAGGAAAAGTGACCAAAAGATGGGGAGATCCTGTTAGTGTTGTATCATTTGACATTGCATTTCTAGGTTGGGATCCTTTCCCTGTCGCTGCATAAGAGGGAGAAGACAGTCTGTCTCATTTTTGCCTGATTTCCAATTGCTTCCTATTTTCTTAGACTTTTTCTCTTGCATCCCATGAGTTGGTTGTATTGTGAGGTTAAAGAAATGCCTCAAATACCTATAGCTCTAGAGCTGTGGGGTGAAGGCAGTATAAGAGCAAGGCCTTCACTTTTAAGGGCAAGGGGATATTTTTCTGCCGAAGGATCTAAACACTACAGCTAGTTTTATTTTAGTTTTTGCAAGTGTGGTTTTTCCAGGATGTGCTTTTCCTGTTACTGGAGCTTTCATTGCCATGGAAGCTCTTGCAGTTGTAGGTACAAAACCTACTTAATTCAGGGATGAAAGGCTGAGCTGTGGCTGCGGTGGAAGCTGTAGGTCTCGTTGGAGCTGGTGTCTCCTCTCATCCCAGACACATGCTGAGGCTGCATGGTGTTCTCAAGTTAGCCATGTGCAGATGGTTGGACCTGAGGTTGCTTCCTGTGTCCTTCTCAAGGACCTCAGTCAGTGGTGCTTCCATTTCTTTCTCCACCATTAGGGTACTGAATGCCAGTCTGCAGCTGAGCATTCTGTCCATGGGATTTGACCTGCTGCCTTGTTAAGTTATCCATGAAATAAGCTCCAGCATCAGCATGTTACAGGGTGAGGGAGTGAGGCACTGCGCCGCCCAGAGCTGGGGGGACTGCACGGTGTGCCTGTGATGGAATGTGGGGGAGGTGGCTCTGTACACCTGCCATCTCATCAACATTTTAATTAGTGGTAGCTATGCAGGAACTAGTGTTTGCAGTTTAGTAATTGGATATTCCAGCAGTTAAAGATGGTGTGCTCAAGTACTTAAGCATATAAAAGTTAACAGTCTAAGCATATAAAATTTTGCTCTTCTTTCTGCCTGGTAGCACTGATTTAAAATACATCAACCTGAGTTTTAACAGGAACTGTTCTTCATGTTTTCTGGAAAGACCTGTCTCAAGGGTTTTTCTCTTGGCTTATTACTGTCACTGGCAAAACAGTGGTTCAGGAATACTTCCTGTATCAGGACAATGTAGGCATTATATTTAAAAATGCTCATCAAGAAGCAATGTCAGGATGTGAGCAGGCTCCACTTTGAACCTGCCGCTCAGGAATAGTGTGTGAATGTTGTGACGTTGATGTAAACTGAAACACCTTTAGCAATGCTTTGAACAAGTAGGATTTTTTTTAATATGAAGGCATGAGCAAGAGTTGTGGCTTTGCACCAGTTTATTGGCTTTTGTCTCTTTGTACAAAGTGTTAATGTCTTTTTTTTTTCTTTTTTTACTCCTTACCCTAAAGTCCTCTTGGACTCAGTACTGAAACCATCTTTTAAAGACTCAGCATGTTTGTGAAACAGCTCAAGGCTGTCTGTTTATTCAAAAGCAAAGCAGCTGTTCCAGCTATGTGCTTTTAAATCAATGCATATGAAAATTTCATTTTAACTGCTTCTTCACTCCAGTGGTACATGGACTTGGGCAGTTACTGCCCTGCATTTGTTCTCTGTACCTGGTGATGTACCATGTTATACCATGTGCCATCCTACCTCCAGAGTCCAGGTCTTGAGCATCAGAGCTAACCTGGGGAAAATCTGCTCTCTGTATGAAGTGATGGCCCCCGTTGTGAGACTTTGGCACTGCTCACTTCTCTTTCATGTTTCAGTTGCTCGGTTACTGTCTCCTCTGCTGTGAAAGTCTGAGAAGTGTCTGCAGCATGAGCTTAATTACCCACAGATGAGAAAACTGTGAAATTATAGGAAAGGACAGCTGAACCTGTCACCCAACAGAGGTTGCTCTCAGTGAAGAATGTCCAGGGATCAATGCAAATTTCCTTTTTTTCCCTGACTTGAGAGGATATTTAAAATTGCTCTCAGAAGCAATGGGCGGATGAAAGGACTGGTGAAGCAGAGACTACTATTGAAGTAGATGTAACCTGTATGGCAAAAATACAACTTTTTAAGTGCAGCCATGTAGCTGATTGGCCGCCTTGTGTGTTGAGTGCTGCAAGGCTGAGTCCACCCCTTTGTGGCTGTATGCTGAAAAGAGGAGTCAGGTGACTTGATGGACTCTTTGCCATCGGACTACCATGGTTTTCTAGGAGGGACTGGGTAAAATTGAAGTTTTTGGGGAGAAAAAAGACCCTGCAAAACTTAGGTGCTGGGAGGAGAAGTCTTAAAGTCTTCAAATGAGACTGAGGATAAATGTTTTGGTTTCCTTGTCTGATGAGCAGGGAGAAAAGACCAGGAAATTAAAAGGTTGTCTAAGCTGGTAAAGAAAGCCTCACCAGGAACCAGTGCCTGGGAAACTGTAGCAGACAAATTAGAAGGTAGGGTTTTTTTCACTTTTCAGTGTCAGATTTAAGTAACCACAGGGATGGACAGTTTTCCTCATACTGCTGTCAAATCCAGATGGTCTGTGCTAATGGAAGATAGCTCAGTAGAGGAGATGGGTGATACTGAAATAAACAAGGCCAGGAGACTTCTTCTCCTTTATAATGCCTTTATTAAAAAGTGATCAGCTCAGGATTGGGCGGCTCGGCAGGGCTGCAGTCCCCGTCGCGTCTCCCAGGGCGACTCAGAGGAGGAGGATATGTGCAGCTCCGTCCACTAGGGGCAGAGCCGGGGGATCCAGTCCTCGTGGGAGCTTTAGGGCGTGAGGTCCCCGTCAGATGTTGCCCCTTCTCGCTTATCCGGCTTGGTCTCTCCGCCGGGGACGACTCTCATGGTCAGGGCGAGAGGGACTCCGCATCTCTGCAGGCTCAGCACTTGGCTCCTCACATCCGGACATCACTTTAGTCTCTCAACTCTTAGGTGGCTCGTTGTTTTTAGGGTTTTCTCGTTGCATTTTGGAGTCGGGGTCCCAAAAGCATGCTGGTCTTGGAGTCACTTTGCATAACCCCCCCCACCCTCTCAGGTGTCTTCCCTGTGCTGGGAAGAGAACACAGCCTTGGGGAAGGGCCATCACCCCACCCCAGCCAGGGCCTTTACTAATACAAAAGGGGTGATAAGCTACAATGACCCGTGATTACAATAACAAAGCACACAGAACCCTGGCAGAGACAGATCTGGCTGCCTTTTTGTAACTTTTTCTCACAAAAAAAATATTGACCGAATTTTTGTTCATAACAATACAATACCCTGTGAGGCTCAGATCAGACTAAACAATTGACTTGATTTTTCCAAAATCAGCAGGAGAAGAGCAGTTGAGCAGACTTGAATTTGGACATTTTGCAGTGGTGTTATTTTCTAATGCTGAGCTGAGTCACCAGTCAGAAACGTTTGTGCAGAGCGACAGAAGCAAATCGCCCTCAGCCCAGTGTGGCTTTCTTGCCTGGGTTTAGAGCTGCTTGGTGCTGCATGGCAGTTCTGCCCCGTCCGTGGTGGCTGAGGGCAGGAAAGCCTCACCAGAAAGCACGTCTCAGGCAGCGTCGGGGCTGGCGTGGCTTTTCTCTGAAATCTGTTTCAGTTTTGCAGAGTTTGCAGTGTGAGATGCGCTCCTCAAAATAGGTCATCAGTTGATTAACTGGTATGTTGGTTCACAAAGCTTCTTGGCTTAAGTCACATGGTGAGTCTGAATATTAAATAACAAGCAGTGGAAAGCCAGTTAAGTCAGACAAAAGACAAAATAAAGCCTCCTTTTTGGTGAGTTCAGTTACTTCAGAGAGACAAACAGCTGCATTATCATGTGACCCATTGAAGAAGCTTTTGGAAAATGCATATGCATAACAGCAGTGGGTTTTCAGTAGTAGTCTGAGACCAGCTCCTAACACTCAGGACACCTGGCATCAGACCTCTTGTTTTCATGAACCAGTGCACTAATGAAATATTTGCATCTAGATGCTCTTTCCTGAAACCAAAAGGTGGATGTGTGGTCACTTCAGGACCTTTTTCATGCAGGGCTGGCTGCTTTGCCTGTCCAGCCTGCTTGCATGCTGCCTGCAGCTGTGGGAGTAGATGTTTGGGTGTTTTTGATAGACACTGCTGTTAACAGCTCGATGACTGCATTATCTGCAAATCTTATGGCCCAGATAATGCTGGTAGTCAAGTAACCAAGCAATGCATGAAAAACTAAGCTGCTGTAGGCCCCCGTGAAAAGAAGCTTCAGCAGGGCACATTCCTGTGCTCCATGGATGGGCTGGAAGGCACACATTCTCCCCTGTCTCCCCTGTTGCTCTCACCAGGCTGTCAGTTAGGAAGGAAAAATGAAAAGCTGCTAAGTCTTCATTTCATTAAAGAATGCAGTTTTTTTTTTTCCATTGTGGTCTTATCCCCTTTGATTTTTACCATTTCTGCTGAAGTCTCCCAAAAGGAAATTCTTTGTTGTGATAAGCTGGATACTTGCCTATGGTTAGTTAATTTTAAAATACCATAGGCTATTTTGGGCAGTGATCCTGAAACTCTTCACCTTAATAACTACACAAAGTATTTTCTAAAGCCTTTGAAATATTTTTGGAAATGTATGTGGAAAATACATTCTTAAAATCTCACTGTCTCTATAAAAGCAGCAAGCAAGATAGGTTCTCTTCCTTTCAGTCTTGTATGTAAACAGTTACATGTGCTTAACATTACTCTTGTACCCCATTCTACTGATTTATCAGATCGCATCACAGCTTGCAAAAATCAAGACTTGAGTGTCTGGCAGATGTTAAGTGAGTGTTGGCAGAGTACTTATTGTAAGGAACCGACAGTGGGCTCGACAGTGGGCTCGCAAGGTGGTAAGCCTGCTTTTACCCTGTTTTATTGACCTGCCTAACTCTTGTTAACCATAGGTGCTCCCCAGGCTGTTGTAAGATGGGGCTGTTCAATGTGTCTGTGCCTGCCGGTACTTGGAAAGTGGTTTGCACGAACTAGGGCTCTTATGTGTCTGCTTACTTCTGCTCTTTACTGGATGAATGTCAAAATTACTGTTCCTTGCATTGGCAGGCACTACAGCACTCAAATTGAATGAGGTGGTAGGAAAGCACCCCTGGAAACATCTGCTCAGGGAGGGGAGAAGGTGTGTAGGACAGCTGCAAAGCATTCACCTCTGCTTTCCCCTCCTCCTGTGCACTGTGCCCTCACATTAAGTGGTAGAACAATTGCTGCTGTTGTGTAATAAATCAGCAGCTCAGAAGGGTTGATATGTGACTGTTCACAACTTGCCACTAGGTTGCTTGGTTTGGTCACCCGCAGCAGAAGACAGAACTGTCAGGGCTCGTGAGTGCTGGAGCAGGGGTAGGAGTGGGCAAGCGGCTGGCACATTAGTCTCAGTTGGAAGGGACCCACAAGGATCACTGAGTCCAGCTCTTACATGAATGGGCTATGTGGGGATCATACCCACAACTCTGGTGTCATTGGGACAAAGGCTGGGTCGAGCCTGGGGCTGTTAAGCCAGCCTGGCTACCAGAAGAAATGGCTGTAAAACTGTAGTTTGAATATATTTTAACAGAAATATTTCCCACACAACTTTCCACAGCTGCTGTTGTGAAACCAGTCAAGTCAGCCATCATCCAGGAGAGGTGAGATGGACCATACCTGCAGTAAAGGATGTGGCATCAGTGTGTCTGTGCAGCTTAGCTCCACGTTGACCAAAACTTAACAGAGAACTCTTTGTATATGTGGGCTTTGAAGTCTTGTCACTCAAAGATAATATCTTTGAAACCTCTTGGGTCAGTAGGTTGTGGTCAGCATCTTAGTGTTTGGGACAGAGACTGTTCTCATTTATTTTTGGATAACACCTATTTCATTGTGGCCTACTCTGGAATGTTAGAGGTACAGTTTAAAAAAGAAAAAAAATTCAAACCCTCACAAAAAAAACTCAGACCACCAAATTTGAGGCTGTGGCTGAATAGTCTAACCAACTTTCTATGGTTTCCATGGCTTTTCAGAGTGCTTGAAGAGGTGCATGTGGAACAAGATGGAAATAGTGGTATTTTTCACAAATATTTCCTATTTTTAGGGTACGTGCTCAGTATTAGAAACTATCATTAAGGTCTAAGTAATGTGGAAAAGTACATAAATGACTTACATATTCTGTTTAAGCATTTGTTGCTTTAAGTAGCAGCTGCAGTGACCCAGGAGTAGAATAGCAGACGTTGCTGGATGTAGATGCGGTTTTACTGGCAGAGCTCTCTAGCACCTGGTGTAGGAAGATGTTTTTCTTCTTACAAATGCCAAAGCTGCATACCTTTTTACTTTCACACTGTAGTTGTTATGCTAAGGCAAGCAGTTCAAGTTCCTTGTGGATACTTTGGATTGGGCTGATACCAAATCCTTTCATGTTAAAAGGACCTATTAAAAAAAAAACCTATTACTTTTTTCTTGTTGCTGTTAAAATTCTGAAGTGTGTAAATTACACATTTCTGGTATGCATTTGTTTTGAAATGTTACCGCATTTGTTTGCTGAGTCAGTAACTTGTTGTAGCTTCCTTATATCCTGGACCTGTGTTGATGCTCTAAAAGAAAATGTAATTTCACTACCTATAAAAACAGAATTGCCATTCAGCCACTAGAGCCTTCTATTTTGAAAGTATTACTTGCATGATGTGCTATTGCACATAGTATTTTTAATTTCCAGATGAGGTGCCAGCATGAACCCATTCTGTTTATTCCCCATATCTGGAGCTCTGTGTTTTGGGCAGGATTTCTGTTCTGCAGTAGCAGCAGTTTTAGCAGCTGCATGCTTTGAGGCCCTATCTCCTCTGGCATGAGATCCAGCGGTGAAGTGAGAGAAGAGCAGCATGGGGGCTGGGTTGGACTGTGCCCATTTTATGTCTTCTGCAGCTGAGAAAGGGAAGGGCCTGTCTGCCACCCCCTTCCTGGGGGCTGGAGGCAGGAAGTATGACCTTGAATGTTGCAGAGATAGTCACAGCAAGGAAGTGATAAACTGGAGTCTTTTCAAGAGACTTCTTCTGGATGATTTGAGGCTCTTTGAACAACCAATCTGGTTGTGATATTCTGTGGAGTTAGATATAGTTGTCTGACAACACACATGAAGCCCCCTCCCCTTCATCAGACAAGTCCTTGATGCTGGAAGAGGAAGTGTCCTGGGAGTAAAACAGTGCATGATGCTTGGGTGCCTGAAGACACATACAACCAATGAAGTTTGCCCGGACTACTCAAATGTGGTGCTTGTGAATTTTCAGTCTTTTGGCAAGCATCCACCTTGTACACCTGCTTGCAGAAAGCAGAAGGTTTCTGAATGTTCTCTGAATGTTCCCGTGGCCCCTCCAAAAGCGAGGAAACACCAGTAAGAAGCAGCCTTGGTGTGCTGGAGTGCTGTGCTCTGGCAGCTCACCATACCTAGCCTCAGGGAGTGCCTGGAAAATGGGAGTGTAGCAGGGTGAGGTTACTCTGGGTTGGCAGCAATGAGACCTGGGAGGGCGGCTCCCTGCTCCTGGCTGCCTGCTGATGTCCAGAAATCTCTCCTGTGGTCATGGTTGGTGGGTTAAGCACACACAGGAGCCATATGGAGCTGCTGCCAATTGCAAGGAAGGGCCTTGCCATGGACAGTGCTGCCTTATGTATATAAGTAAGGCTTACCTTTGTGTTTTATATATGGCTTTTCTAAAAGTAGAAGGCAGGGAAGGTGAATCCAGGTTCTTTGAAAGTCAGTGATACTCTTGACAGCAAGAAAATAATGAACCTCAATCTAGATCCCTTTCAGGATTTATTCCGTACCTTTATCCTTGTTGAATAAAATATTTACATGGGTTTTACTATGTTTTGTGGATTTTATCTTGGTGGACCCTCAATTGCTGGTACAAAACTAAAATACACAGGGAGATCTGTCTCTCGTCCGTAGCAAATCTGGGAAAGCTAGACACTGATGTGCTTCAGACTAGTGAGTTTTGATAATCAAGACAGACTGCTTCCACTTAAATGCTGCTCAGCTGGGAGAAGAGGACTTGAGAAATTCTGGAGTTTTACAGGAAGTCTCCCAGCTGTCTAACTTTTGCAATAGAAACCTTAAGATGGAGGGTTTGGGTGGACTTTTGACTTGTTTATTTTGCCTTACTTTTCAGCTGGCCTGCTGCTGCGGTACTGCTGCTTGTTCCTTGTGCTGCAAATGCTGCCCCAAGATTAAGCAGTCAACCAGCACGCGCTTCATGTACGCGCTTTACTTCATCCTGGTGACCATCATCTGCTGTGTCATGATGTCCACAACAGTAGCTAACGAAATGAAAACTCATGTAAGTAGCAGGCATGGGGTCACTGCTGCCCCTGGATGAAAACGGGACTCCTTCCACAGCTCTTTGTGTACAGGGGTGCTCCCTCAGAAGAGGCAGTCAATTTCCTCCACCCATCCACTTCAGAACACAGATGGGATGATTTTCCATGCCCAATCTCTTGATTTTTCCATGCTCACATCTTCCTGTCACCCACTAAGCGTGTTTCACAACAGGAAGAGCCAAGGCCTAGCATCCTTCCTCTCAAGTGCAGAAATCTGCTGCAGTGAACCCACCCCAGGTTTGCTGTGTAGGCACTGTCGCAGGAGGGAGAAGTATTGGGGAACTTGTTTTAGTAGAACAAATCAGTTCAGTCTAACCTTGATTTTTGTCTCTGGCAGCTTGTTTAGCAGCAGAAGCAGCAAGTTAGAAAATAATTCTTCAAGTGTTGCAATTTTAATTCTGCCTTCCTGGTGTGACAGTCTACTGCAAAGCGCAATGCTGCAGAGCCTCTACAAGGGGTTTTCTTCAGTGTGTGTTGAGTCATTGTGTTCACATGGCCTCTAACCACAGCAAATACTGTTCATCTCTAATTGTCTTTTTAATTAGAGAGCTTCAAAAGCATGAAAGGAGCTGTGGCTGAAGCTAGACTCTAAAACTCAAGTTTCTTTCAGAGTCTTAATAAAACTTTCCTAAGCTCAATGCTCACCAGCCTGCTTGTGCTCACACACTGGTCCTGTTGTACCACATATTTGGTTTGGCTTCATAAGCCACCCAAGTAGCACAAATCCTCTCTCTCACAAAGTACAATAATAAAACTCTGCTTTTAACTAGAGAGAACAAGGACTGCATTGCTTAATTCTTAAAAATTAAGATGCATCAAATGCATCATTGGGCCTGCTCTGGGGGTTGTGTATATGCTTGTCCAAGGAGGCTCAGAAGGCTTCCATCGGTGTGAGCATCTTGTTGTTTGGTGCCCCTTTCCCAAGGGAGTGAGGTTGCACAGCGAGGCCTCTTTCCTCACTGAACCAGTTGCTGAGCAAGCTGATGCCCTGGTTACGTTCTGCACTTGACTTTTGGTTGTCTCTGGAACAGCCAGAGCATCCCAGATGAAGGAGCTGGTGGCAGCACCCCCTTCCTGCAACACAGATGAACCTGTAGGTTTACAGCAGGCTGACTGGGGGCTTCTGTGCTCTGCTGCCTGTGACCCTTCTGTCTTCCGATTGTACCTTCTTAGTATGTTCTGTCCTAATTTTCTTTCATTTAATAGCACTTTGCATGAGTTACCCTAGTACCCCATTTTACCCCAGGCCACCAGAAGTTGATGACCACCCTGTAGGAGCACCCAGGACAGACGTGATGCTTGCCTGTAAGCTGTGACTTAAAAACTGCTGAACATGTGTGTGCTGAAATTGCTTGCCAGGAATTGCTTTGACTTACTAGATGCTTAGCTTGGCAATAAAGTGAATAACCCAAGGAACTTAAGTGTGTGGGAGACAAATTATGTGCTTATATCCAAATTTCATAAAGTTCTTTTCCATCAGTAGTGTGGTTTTAATGCAGCTTGTATCCCTAACAAAAAATACTCTTTATCCAACAGAGAAGTGATTCAAGAAGCCTTCAACAACATGCTTTTCAGTATTGCCAAATTTCTTTTCCAGTTCATAGTCCTGAAAGCTCAGTGTGGGAAGAAATGACACAAAGAGTAGCTGTTAGTTTGAAGTGGAAGGATAATCACTGTCTTAGTTTAGAGCATTTGATGTCTTTGAATGGGAAATGGACCATCTGAAAGTAGGTTTTCTTTATCTGCTTTCTAATTTAGTAATTATGTTCAGGGCTGTTAAGAGTTCAAAGACCCCTGATGCTAATTCAGCACAGTTTTGACAGAGCGCACCTTGAAAATACTTATTCAGACTAACCAGTCTCAGCTTCTCAGTGATGAGCTGTGTTTTGGAAGTGCTATGCACTTAGTGATTCCTTTGCTTTTGGCCGGGTCATGGAACATTCCCAGCTCCTGAAGCCAGACTGTAAGCAAATGCTTTGCATGATGCTTTTGGGACCTCACCCTCTCTTTTTTTCCTTTTTTTTTCTTTTTTTCTTTTTTTTTCCTTTTTTTTTTTTTTTTTGAGAGAAAACAGATTTTGATTAATTTTAATCAGATTTTTTTTTTAAATTGTATTTAGGGAAAGAATGTCAAATCTCAAATTGTAGTGCAGTCCTTTTTGGAGCTGTAATCTTGGCAAGGAACCATGTGTCTCCTTTACTAGTTCAAATACTCATGCTGATCTTACATGGAAGGAATCTCTCATTTGTCAGTGAGCGGTGTTTTTTTCTCTTTGGTTGTTTTGCTGTACGTTCCCAAGTATACAGTAGTAGACCTCTGGGGAAAGAAGCAAGAGGCAGTGGAGGAACAGGGAAGAAGTTGGTGGTTATTTGCAGAAAAATTTTGGATAGCAAAATGTAAAATAGATTTTGCAATAGCAGTTTTGCATATCAAGGCAAAAGACTGGGTATTCACCAATCAAGACATGTGAGCCCAGTGACAGGGACAGAAATACAGAAAAGACCAATATGGAATTACACTGCATATTGTGCTTCTATACCTTGATCCATATATTATTTCTTTTTTCCTGTTATGCTGTTTTTTAAAAAAACAGATACAGCTTTACTCACATGTGTTCTGTTGAAGCAAGAAATTGCGTTTTACAGGCTTGGAAAGGATAATTTAGAGAAGAAAAGGGAAAGAATTGTTTTGGTCTCTCAAAAAAAAGTTCAGATTTTTTAAAATTTAAGTTTTTAATGTTAAAGCTCTTTCAAAACTAATGGTTTCAGTCTAAAAATATCCATGTCCTACTTAATTAATGAAAAGAAAAATAAGAAATACATTTTCAGGAAAATGAACACCAGTAACCCTCAGTGTAGTTGTGTGAAAGCATTTCAGTACAATGTGGTCACATGTTCCAGCAAAACATACTTTCAGGTTTATTTCCCCTGCTAGGTTTATGTCTTGGCCCTTAGCTGCATCATTGCATGTTAAACACCAAATATGCTACCAAAAATAAGCGTTCTGAGTGCAGATGCCCTTTGCATATTTCTGATAAAAATTTAGCCATAGATTCATGATGATGTGTTCTGATCTGATTGTTTCTTGGTTTTTTAATTTAATTTCTCAGCTGCTCAGGACAGGTGATTTTACGTGGGGATTTTTGCCCTTGCTTTCCCACCTACATAGATTTTCACTCATGCATCCTTAACGAAGTTTGCCTGCCATATTCTCCCTCCTTGGAAGAGGACATCCCGGTGGAAGCAGGGTCCTTCGGGGCTGTTTCTGCGCACTTCTCCCTTGCTGTTCCCCTGGGATGTGCTTTGCCACACTCCTGCACTCACACATTCAGGTG